>NC_085138.1:323630628-324230628 GCF_035046485.1 Aedes albopictus
CGGTGGCAGAACAGTACACCCGCCTGAAACGTGAAGCAGCAAAGGTCGGACTGGTGGTGAATGCGGCTAAGACAAAGTACATGCTGGTAGGTGGGACTGAGCGAGACAGGACAAGCCTTGGAAGCAATGCTACGATAGACGAGGATACTTTCGAGGTGGTAGAAGAATTCGTCTACCTCGGTTCCTTGCTAACGGCTGACAATAACGTGAGCCGTGAAATACGAAGGCGCATCGTCAGTGGAAGTCGTGCCTACTATGGGCTCCAGAAGAAACTGCGGTCAAAAAAGATTCACCCCCGCACCAAATGTACCATGTACAAGACGTTAATAAGACCGGTGGTTCTCTACGGACACGAGACATGGACCATGCTCGAGGAGGACCTGCAAGCACTCGGAGTTTTCGAGCGACGGGTGCTAAGGACGATCTTCGGTGGCGTGCAGGAGAACGGTGTGTGGCGGAAAAGGATGAACCACGAGCTCGCTGCACTTTACGGCGAACCCAGCATCCAGAAAGCGGCCAAAGCCGGAAGGATACGATGGGCAGGGCATGTTGCAAGAATGCCGGACAACAACCCTGCAAAGTTGGTGTTTGCTAACCATCCGGTTGGTACAAGAAGGCGTGCAGCGCAGAGAGCACGATGGGCGGACCAGGTGGAGCGTGATCTGGCGAGTGTTGGGCGTGACCGACGTTGGAGAGCTGCAGCTGCAAATCGAGTATTATGGCGGCAAATTGTTGATTCAGTATTATCATGAATTTGATGTTAACTAAATAAATGAAATGAAATGAAAATGAATGGAAGATTTTTAGAAGAATCTTTAGATAAATTGGTGAATGATGTTTCTTGAGGAAACATCTCTTCATTAAGCAAAAATTTCTTAAGATATCCCTTAAATAGTTTTTAAAGGCATCCGTGGAAGATTTTCTGAAAGAATCCTTGGATGAAATTCTGTATGAATCCATGGAAGATCTTCTAATAGAATACTAGGAGAAATGCCTGAAGGAATCTAAAAACAATGTTCTAAAAAAATCTTGGAAAGTGTTAACATCTTTAAAGTCTCTCAGGAGGAATTTCTAAAGAAATCCTTGTAGAAAGGAAATACAGCAGAAATACATAAAAGGTTATCAAAAGAAAACCTTCAAGAAGTTTTTGGAGGAATCTCTAAAAGAATTTCTGAAGCAATCCATGCTAGATTTTAGTAAGAATTATTTGTCATTAAGTACTGTTCCTTTGAATTCCACTAAGAATTTGCATCCTTTGACAGATACGTATTTCGACCGCAACTGTAAGGTCGTCTTCAATGTCTTGTACTTGACTCGACTGAAGAGATCCATCGCATTCTACACATCTTATACATCTTAGATAAAACTAATAGGTAACTTAGTCTAGGTAGTTTTTTTTTTCTTCCGGGCATGCAAAAACTTATATCTATATTAACCTCCACCATATAATAGGTAAAATTTTCCTCCACCACCGACTAGGTACATTTCTCTCCTATCCTGTGCTGGAGGGAAATGTACCTATTCGGTGGTGGAGGAAAATTTTGCCTATTATATTGTGGAGGTTAATATAGATATAAGTTTTTGCATGTCCGGAAGAAAAAAAACGGTGATGCCCATTTAATAGCTTCATCCACGCTATGTCCAAAAGGAAGTATTATGAAAAATGAATGTACCTTAAATGTTATTCCCTAGGATCATAGCTTTGGACCTCTAGTTTCAGAATCTGTGCGGGTTAAAATATTTCATCTTGGGTTTTTTGATATTTTTGATTTTTTTCCTGTTTTCCCATACGAATGTCGAAAACAGTCATTTTAAGGTCAAATTCATCCCATACAAAAATGTATGGAAAAAAAACCCCAAGATGGATGATTTTAAATCGCACATATTCTGAATCTAGAGGTCCAAAAATACGGTTCTAGCGAAAAAAAATTGAGGTACATTCACTTTTCATAATACTTCCCTTTGGACATAGCGTACATCATCATGAGTAAAGATTTTGATTCTGGATTAAAATCGGTAACTAATCAATAAGGCAAGCGATTTAAACGCAGTCTTCGGTAAAGTTATAGCTGATAGAATAGCCTAGATATACTAAGGATCAACTAATCCTCTAGGAGAAATGCTACGGTTGTCACGATCTGTAATTTATAGTAATATTCTGCATGTGCACATCATGTGGCAAGAACGAAGATATTGTAAAGGAAGTCAAAGCAAGTTTTTTTTACAAAAAAAAAATACTGAACTGACCGGGAATCGAACCCGTCACCTTAAGCATGGTCATTCTGAATACCCAGTCTAGAGTGGGTCATCCGTTATATGGAAAAATGAAAAATTTGATGGCATCCCATCAGATCAAAGCTTTTTAGGTCCCATTTCAGGACCCAAATAAGTGTGCAAAATTTGGGCACGATCGGTTATGTCTACGTTTTGCGCATCGCATTTGAAGTTTGTATGGGAAAACACACTTTTTTGCATTTCTCCCATGACAGGCCCGATTTTTTCTAAAACCATGTAACCGATAATGTGAAAACATAGCCTAGGGTGTTAAATTTCAATTGCAATGCGCAAAGTGAAGACGCAACCGATCGTGCTCAAACTTTGCACAGATACTCAGGACCCGAAACGGAACCAAAAAAGCTTTGATCTGAGAAAACGGTTCCGATTACCCACGGAAATACCCACGCCTTTACAACTGTGATTTCACAGTTATCCTAAAAAATCAACGAAAGACTATCTCAAGGAATCCTTGGAGAATGTTTTGGATAAATATCTAGAGGAATGTGGGTGAATTTCGGAATAAATCTTTGGAGAAACTTCCGAAGCAGTTCATACAAGGTTCTCTAAAAAAAATCTATCAAATTTTTGATGGAATCTCTAGTGGAATATCTGGAAGAATCTCTGGAGGATTTTTGATTGGTAATCATTGAAGATGTCTCATTTCTAAAGCCATCATATACTGCTGCCAGTCACATATATTAAATCGAATGATATTTCTTAATAAATTGGTAATCGTTTCACCTCTTTTACGTCCGTGACATCGCAGATACTTTTACAAAAGTATCTACAATACCAGAGATACCAACCAAATGGTTGTATTGCAGATGACAATGAGTTGTGGTTTGACCCACATCACGAACTTATCCCTTTATTGCCCTTTTTTTCACCCTACATCTCAACTAACCATCGCAAACACCCAACAACAAACAACGAGGAACCGAACCGAACCGATTGATTGCTGAATGCTGTGTCATATTTATTCTTTCTCTATTGGTTCCAGTCCCACTACTCACTCCAGGACCCACTCCAGAAACCTCTCTTTACTCCGAACGATTTTCCATTCCACTTCAGTGGCTAAACTGTAAGATAGAACTTTCATCGCCACTTGCTTTCACTTTGATAAATAACTCACCATCCCCCATGTGCATCACTCACACCACACAATGTGCACCTTTCTTCCTGCGTTTTTTTTGCGTTGCAGCATCCCTGATTCATTTTCCCGATGGGAAAATTTCACCCCATAACCGATACAAACATAACTGTCATCGCTTTTCCCAATGATTGTATAAATGTCATTTGCACTCCACATCATGCCACTAGCAACTCCCAGTAGTGCCTTCGAGTGTTGAGAAACAGGTCCATTAGTGGAGATGATAGAAAGAACTACCGCAATAAAGCTTGCGAAATAGTGCACCGAACGACGACCATAAAGTTCGATTGGAATTACGGTTCGCTGGTGAGTTCTCACAAGCGGCTCACGAAAGGTATTGAATGAAGGGAAATGTTTGTGTTTGGTATGGCTGTGAAAAAAAAAAAACAAACAAGCCCAACAAATTCTGATTCATCAGAAATTTTTAGGAATGTTAATCGTGGCATGGTGCCGGAGAAGGCTTTGTGACCGAAAAGAAAGAACTTACACGAAGAACGTTGCGTTTCAGAATGAATCATGTATTTCTGGTGCTTGAATGTTTTATAACTAGTTTACAAAAAGGGTAGGTATAACTAAAACACAGAGCCAGCGTGATGCGTCGGTCGTCAGGGTTAAACGCTATCAATGTGTCGCGCAGCTGTTGAGTTGCGCTTGCATCAGCATTAAGAAAATGGTCAGGGTTGCGTCGAGGGTGTTTTGCTTTAATGGTCTTTTATGACAACAATAAAAGGAAAGCAGAAAAGAACTGCAACGTTTGGAGGTCGTCGCTCAATTATGCAAATAAAGAGAAAGTTGTGGAAAGTTCTGGAATGTGACTATGTGATGTGATAGGGTTTAGTTTTATGCTGTGAGATTGAATATGAATGCTACATGTTTACCAAAAGAAGATTTTCGCAGGATTAATTAGAACAAGCATAACTTTCAAGATTTCTTTTAGTATCCCTTCAAAATGCATCACTGTTTATGCATGTATTTTAAAAATATTTATTCTTCAAGGATTCCTCCTGAGATTCTTTTAGTAATTCTCTAAGGGATTTTCTTTGGAACCTTTTCAGGAGTTTGTCAGAAACTATGGGAAATCAGCTATTCTCGGCCGTTTTGTTCTCTTCGTCTTTGAGGGTTTTATTGAACTCAGAGTTGGTCTCTAATCCTTCTCAACTAAGCTGAATTATATGGCCAAGTTTCAGGCAATTTGGCTGACAAAAACCCCCCATGACGAAGAGAACAAACCTGCCGATAATGCCCATTGTCACCCTACTCCAAATTCCTTTCGAAAATACTCCTGGGATTCCTTAAGAGATGTTATAGGAAGTTCCTTCAATGATTGCTACATATGTAAGTTCATGCTTGTGTTCCTTGATGTTTTTTTTTTCAACATTGCTGTAGAAATTCCTCCTGAAATGTTGACATAACTGTTAAAGGAGTTTTTCTTTCGGATTACTCCGAAAATTCTTCTAGAAATGTGTCAAGGAATTATTCCACGGGTTTTTTCAGGGCTTTCTTCAGGAATGTCTCCAAAGGTCCAGTTTTTCCTTAAGAAATTTGGAAATTTCCCAGATTCTTTTTTCAGAAAATTTTGATTGAATTTCCCCATAGTTTCCTGCAGGATTATTTTCATTTATTATGGCATTTTGTCGGGTATTAGTATGGAAATTTCTCAAGAAATTCTTTTGGAACTCAGGGGTTTCTCCAATACTTCCTTCAGGTATTGCTTAGGGTATATTCAAATTTTTGTTCATGGATTCTTTCAGATTATTCCAAAGATTCTTTAAACAATTTCTGCAGAAACTACTTCAGAATCAATTTCCTAGCATTTTTAAGGAATTTTTGAAAAAAAATTCTTTGAATACACTAAAACTTCTTTTTATGCATGTTATTTTAATGCACTTTTAATTTATGCACCTTTTTAATGCCCATATAGCCGAGGCGGTAAACGCACGGGTATTCAGCATGACCATGCTGAGGGTGACGGGTTCGATTCCCCGTCGGTCCAGGATCTTTTCGTAAAGGAAATTTCCTTGACTTCCATGGACATAGAGTATCTTCGTGCCTGCCACACGATATACGCATGCAAAATGGTCATTGGCAGAGGAAGCTCTCAGTTAACTCCTAAACTACCAAGGGTCCAAAAAAAGTCGGAAGTCCAAATTTGACAAGGCATTTCTCGGCCGTTTTTCAACCGATTTCAAAACTTTTTTTTTGCGATGGAACCGGACAGGTTTCAAGATCATCCCCCATTTAAAAAAAATATAAAATAGATGCGTCTACCCAAAGTTATTAAGCAAAAGGCACTTCCTAGTTTTTTTTTTGAGAGCGCATTTTTTGCGCACATTGATCAATAAAACAAAATTTAAAGCGATTACATATGGTTTTTTCGACTCTAAATCATACGTACAGCTGGAGTGAACATGTTTATGCAAAATTAGTGATTTTTCAGTACACTGATAATTTATCTTACTCAAAAACTGCTAAAATACCATATTTTTTACATAAAATAGGCAATAAATCAAAATTCAAAGCGATGACATACAGTTTTTTTGGTCTCAAATTGTTCGTAGGATTGTACTCGACATTTTTGATGAACAATGAAAATGTTCTAATTACACTCTTATTTTGTTTTACCCGGAAAACTACGAAAATTCCATACTTTTTACGCAAAGTAGTCAACAAAACTAAATTTAAAACGATAACATGTAGTTTTTTAGCCTTGAAATGTTCGTAGCAGTTTGGGGGACATACTTGAAGAATAATAGTGATGTTTTCATTACACTCAAATTTTGATTCACTCAAAAATCAACGAAAGTACCACATTTTTCACGCAACGTGGTTAACAAAAATGATGGCTCACAATGCAAAGTAGTATTTTACCTTTAAATTATTCGTGAAAGCGTACTGGACGTTCTTGATGAGTAATAGTGATGTTTTCATTACACACTTAATTTATTTTACTCGAAAAGCTACAAAAATACCATAATTTTCATACAAAACAGTCAATAAAACAAAATTTAAAGCCATAACATGTAGTTGTATGGCCTTAAATTTTCCGTTACAATTTTCTGGACCTGTTTTGATAAAATGTTGATGTTTACTTTACACTAATATTTTGTTTTATAAAAAAAGTGTACGAAAATACCACAAAAAAGCGAATAAGCCAAAATTTAAAGTAATGATATGTAGTTATTCAACTTTGAATTTATCGTACTAGTTTAGCGGATTTATTTGAACAATCTTAGTGAATTTTTTATTACACTCATATCTTATTTCACTCGGAATACTAGGAAAATACCACATTTTTCACACAAAGTAGTCTACAACACGGTGTGTTGTGTAGAACAACTTTATAATAAAAAAATAAGTAAGGCTGAAATTTTGCCCAATGATACTTTATGCCATTCCCTTGAATTTGCTGGGTCGGTGGAAATCATCCATCGGGGGGTCTAGAACAAAAATTTTTTTTGAAGGTTTTTCATGCAAAAACTGTTAAATGCGCATATTGTAAATTATTGCATCTCCTACAAATAGTCACAACTTTTTTGTCTTTGAAGATAGAACCATAAAAATTTAAGGCGTTTCGAAGTACTATGCGTAGATTACTGTGTGAAAATTTCATTGAAATAAGTTGAATGGTTTTCAAATAATACCAAAACTATCAAACGCATTCTAAAATACTAAGCTAAGTAGCAAAAGTCAAACTATATATCTATATATTTTTTATATAATAATACATGAAAAAAATCTAATTCTAAGCACCTTGAGTCATTATGATGGCGGTACTGTGAAAACTTGTTTTTAAAATGATGAACAGATACATAGTCAAATACATAAATGGAAAACACACACTGCCATTATGTAGCTTTTCAATAAAGTATTAATTATTTATTTCAAGAACGTGGTTTTGCGTATACATGCTCACAAGTACAAGTATGCCTCTATTATGAATCCTATAATAAACACAATTATCATGATTGCTGAATATTTAAATGTTAATTGGTAAGCCAAGAAAAGCACTCGAGGATTGGGAAACATCTCTGTTTTGAGGAAAAAGTACAGAAACTAAATAATTTTGAAACTAATGTTTACAAGCTCAAAATTAAATAGTATTTCACTTTAATCAAACAATGAAAACAAGGTAAACCTGTTACAGACCTCATATTAACATTGAAGTTGTGGGTATAAGTCTACATTAAAACACTCTCTTGATTGAAGAACACAATAACGAGAACTGAATTCAAAACGGAATCCAGTTGGGCAATATTCGATCAAGGGCAACTTTGCGGTACTAAACATAGTTTCCGGATTATTCCACGATATTTGACATAGCTGTTAGACCTAAACTTAAGTTTGTCATAAACAAATAACTGATAATAAGTACTGAAAGAATAGTTGAAAGAATGGAGTACTAATTGAAAATGTTTCTACATTAAGCATGAAAATAGACTGTTCAGCATAAAGCCTAGGAAAAACAATTTGATAATAATGACAAAAGTAGTCTTATCGATTTGTATATGATGTTTAAAAAATATTTTCTGCGTAATTTAAAACCACCAAGCATGAGGAAGGGTGATTAATCATTGTTTTGGCGTTGTTTACTAGTAGAATATTTTCAACATATAACTATATCTTTCGAAAAAATAACAAACAGTTTTTTTTTTGTAATCAAAATTTTTAAGCCACGCTCCCGTAAATCTTTTCGCTTGCAATTTGATATTTAGATAAGACCTTAATTGTTAAAAACTGGAAAAAAATAAACATGTATACGCAAAACCACGCTCTTGAAATAAATGATTAATACTTTAGTGAAAAGCTACATAATGGCAATGTGTTTTCCTTTCATGTATTTGACTATTTAATTGTTCATTATTTGAAAAACAAGTTTTCACAGTACATACCGCCATCATAATGACTCAAGGTCCTTAGAATTAAAAATTTTTCATGTGTTATTATATAAAAAATTTAGATATTTTGTTGGACTTTTGCTACTAAGCTTAGTATTTTAGAATGCGTTTGATAGTTTTGCTATTATATGAAAACCATTCAACATATTTTAATGAAATTTTCACACAGTCATCTACGCATACTACTTCGAATCGCCTGAAATTTTTATGGTTCTATCTTCAAAGGCAAAAAAGTTGTGACTATTTGTAGGAGATGCAATAATTTACAATATGCGCTTTTAACAGTTTTTGCATGAAAAACCTTCAAAAAAAATTTTTGTTCTAGACCCCCCGATGGATGATTTTCACCGACCCAGCAAATTGAAGGGAATGGCCCAAAGTATCATTGGGCAAAATTTCAGACTTACTTATTTTTTTGTTTTAAAGTTGCTCTATAAACACACCGTGACAAACAAAAATATAAGGCAATGCATTCTGGTTTTTTGGCTTGAATTTTTTCGTGAAATGATGAACGTTGAACAATAATACCGCCTCCATGACACTCTCAATTAATTTTACCAAACAAGTTTTAAAATACCATAATTTTATTACAAAATAGTCAATAAAACAAAATTTAGAGCAATGACATGTAGTTGTTAGTCTTAAAATTTTCCGTTGGAATATACTATGCATATATTTGATAAATTTTTTATGTTTTACTAAAAAATCACGAATGTGCCATATTTTTCACACAAAATAGCCAATAACACAAAATTCAAAACAAACACATGTAGATTTCTATTACTGACTTTTTTGTACCAGTTTCAGGTTATCTACTAGGGAATCGCGCCACTTGGGCGGTGGCTTCTATATTCGTCTGTTTTCCACTTTAACTCAGTCAAATTTGAACCAATTGACACAACTTTTGGAATGTGGTGAGATAGGTATAGTATCTACCCGTGCACAACATTTCAAGTCAACTGGTTCAAAATTGACTGAGTTATAGTGGCAAACAGACGAATATAGAAGCCACCGCCCAAGTGGCGCGATACCCTACCTGAAAAAATATAAGGCAAACCTAAAATTCACCAGGGATTTTTTTTATTTGTTTTTATTTGAGTCCATTTGCGTCTCCTGAACATGCAGTAGCAATCACCAAAAAATAAACGGAAATCCCGTGAAAATGAAAAAAAGTTACGAACTTAACAGGTTTCCAAAGTTAAGGTTAGGTTATGTATCTTTATTAGAGAGATTTTCAGCCTTCTTTCATTCCTGTTTCTTGGGATTCATTTTCAAATTCCTCTCGGAGATTCTTTCGTATTCCTATCGACGTTTTTACCCTAGATTCAAACAGTTCTTTCCGGAAAAATTCGTGGAGAATATTGCAGGATTTCTGAATTCCAAATATTGTCTCCTGAAGGTTTTTATGAGAATCTGTTACGGGTATAAATATTTGTTACAATTATAAGACAGAATAATTGTTTAATGTGTTATAAGATTATTATTCGTTCGTTCTTTGTGTTGTATGTTTCATTTTAACTTATACTCCCATACTTTTAATGCACATTTATAGGGTTCTGGAAAAATAGAGGCCCATGAAATGCAATCCCACTTTGATTGCCGACTTTCAGGCTATTTCGGGCAGCGGTCAAGTACTACAGATGTAAACCTTCCCCTGCCACGGACTTCAAGTTGTTAAGCTCAAGTATCGAACCCTGAAACGGGATGCCCGATTAGGATTAGTTTTCCTAGACAAAACCAAGCTATGAACACAATAACAACTACTGTGAACTAAAAGGCATACTGCCAACTAAAATACAATTCCAGGATGACTGATGGACCCAAACCATTAAAACAAACCTCGTCATCCTGTGATCGGAAGGTGTTATCCATTTGGATAACAGGGCACATTTATGTTATGTGTTGTGCTACGTCAATTTGTGATGTCTGTATATTGTGCATTTGTAAGGTTCTATGTATGCCGTGAAGTGTTAATGGTTTGTAATAATTAATTTCTTTTATTTTTGTAACAAATCCTATAGATTTTCTTCCAGAGGTTTTCCCATATTTGCTCTCAGAGTCTCTCGTTGGATTTTTTCTCCTGCGTTTTGCCCAATCAAGTTTTCGTGGAATTTATTCTCTTTTCTCCGGGAATATATATCAGATGTGCCCAATCTACAAGAAAGGGCACAGACTGGAGTGTGCCAATTACAGAGGGATTACCCTTTTAAATTCGGCGTATAAGATACTGTCGCGTGTCCTGTTCAACAGACTGCGACCTCTTGAGGAGTCCTTCGTCGGCGAATACCAGGCTGGTTTTCGTGAGGGCCGATCAACGACGGATCAAATGTTTACCCTGCGGATGATCCTAGATAAATTTCGGGAATATAACTTGCACCATATTCCCACCACCATCTGTTCATTGATTTTAAAGCAGCGTACGATTCAGTGAAAAGAAATGAGTTTTGGCAGATAATGTCAGAACATGGTTTTCCGGCGAAACTAATTAGGCTGATACGCGCAACGCTGGATGGATCAAAATCAAGTATTCGGATCGCGGACGAAGTGTCTACGTCGTTTGTGAACTTGGATGGATTGAATCAGGGGGATGCTCTTTCAAATTTATTGTTCAACATTGCACTCGAAGGAGCGTTTAGGAGGTCAGGCGTGCAGAGGAATGGCTCTATCATCACACGGTCGCACATTCTCCTCGGTTTTGCGGACGATATTGATCTCATCGGCATCGATCGTAGGGCAGTGGAGGAAGCTTATGCTCCTCTGAAGAGAGAGACAGCGAGGATAGGCTTGACGATTAACTCTACCAAGACGAAGTACATGATAGCGGGTAGAGACAGAAGCAGGCCTAGTGGTGTTAGTGCTGAGGTAGTGATTGATGGGGAAGTGTTTGAAGTTGTTGAAGAATTTGTTTATCTTGGAACACTTGTGACATGTGACAATAACGTTTCCCGTGAAGTGAAAAGGCGTATTGCAGCTGCGAATAGGGCCTTTTACGGATTGCATAGCCAGCTTAGGTCCCGTAACTTGCAAACGCAAACAAAATTCGCTCTGTATAAGACGCTGATTCTTCCGGTTGCCCTCTACGGTCACGAAGCGTGGACGTTAAAGGAGGTAGACCGAAAAGCTTTTGGAGTTTTTGAGCGCAAAGTGCTGCGGACAATTCTCGGTGGGAAACAAGAAAATGGAGTGTGGCGCAGACGCATGAATCACGAGTTGTACCAAGTGTACGAAGATGCGAATATTGTGAAACGTATAAAATACGGCAGACTTCAGTGGGCTGGACACGTAGTGCGAATGTCGGAAGATAGAATAGCGAAAACAATATTCAGCAGAGAACCCGGTAGAGGTAGGCGACTTCGTGGGCGGCCGCGAACTCGCTGGCTGCACGCGGTTGAAGAAGATCTACGATCCCTACACGTTCGGGGAAACTGGAGGAACATCGCCCAAGATCGACGAAGATGGTGCTCTACTATACGCTCGGCATTGGAGTAAAATTACTTTGTAGCCAACAAGGTATCAAGGTAGGTTGTCGTAGAATTTCTCTTAGAATTTCTCTCGGAATTTCTTTTGAAGGTTTTCCGTGATTTCTTCCGGTATTCCTCTTGGTGCTTCTCCATGAGATTTTTCCGGGATTTCTAAGGTTTTTACAGGAACTATTGCTGGGATTTCAACTGAGGCTCCTTCCGGATTTTGAAGGCATTTTTCACGAGTTTTCTGAAGGAATTGCTTCTGGGATTTCTTCCGAAGTTTTAAGAAATTTCAATGATTTTTTTCTGGAGTTTCTCCCCGGATTTCTACAGAAGTTACATCCGCAATATTTTATAAAGTTTTTTGCGAGAGTTTTTTTTTAATTTCACCTGAGATTACTCTCGGAGTTTGTGCTCTAGAAGCTGAAATACAGAGCTCCAAACTTAAGCATTTTGTATGAAAATCGGTCAATGCGTTCAGTACTGTACTTTTTTAAAAGTGTTTCTCGGAAAACCTCCTGCCTGAGATAACCTACAAAATTCATTGTTGTAAATAACCGGAGACATGTCGGAACGAATCCACGTGATTTTTGCTAGAAATTATGCAATGAGGAACGCGAGAGAAACTTCGGAAGAATTCCTGAGAAGAACTGGGAAATCTCGGAAAAAAGCTCTGGTAGGAAATATTTAGAAAATTCATGAAAGAACTCTGAAAATTTCTAAGCGAAATCCCGGGAGAAACTCCGGATGAAAACCAGCGAAGAAATTGAGGAGAAATATCGGAAAACTCTTTGGCAGAAATTCCAGAAGTAATTATCGGAAATTTCTAAAAATATCGAAAAAAAAACACGGAAGGAACTATTAATGGGAGCAAATAAAAGAAAAAGATGGAAACTTGAGAAGAAAAAAAACTTCGAAAATGCTCCAGGAAAAAATAAGAGATTACTGAAAAATATGATAATATTCTAAATGAGTCCTTGGAGAAATTTATCAAGCGATCGCTAGAGGAATTTCTGATGAAAACCCAAAGGAATAATACACGGAAACATTTCAAAAATTTTCTAAAAGAATTCCTCGAGAAATAGAACCCCTAAATGAATTCCGCATGAATCCTTGATGTTTTTGAAAATATCCCTGAAGGAATCTCTGGAATATTTTTGAAAGATTTTCGAAAAGAACCCACGACAAAATATTTTGAAAGAATCTTTGAAAGATATCATAAAATATAATTGCACCTTTTGGGAAATTTCTGACAAACAAATGTACACTACCCGTCATAAGTACGGACTCACAAAAAGTATTGCAACAATATTGCATCACATTGACTCACCTAAATATCTCCAAAACCATAGAACTTACAAAGATGCTGTCTTCAGCAAAGTTATTCAGAAGCCCAAAAGCAACAACTTTTCTGAAAGCGACATTTTTATAGGTGTTCTGGTTTTGGAGATATCGAGGTGAGTCAGGGTGATGCAATATTGTTGCAATACTTTTTGTGAGTCCGTACTTATGACGGGTAGTGTATATAGAAGAGTTTCTGATGAAATACCGTAAAACGGGGTAGCTTCGATAGTTTTTCAGCAAATTTCCCTAATATTATTCCATGTATTTTTTCTAATTTAATAATTTTAGAACAAGTACTGGTGTCTCAGTTATAATTGCAATGTAAAGATTGGACAGTTTTAGTTGTTTTGGGTGATCAATATTATTTTATCATATGAGCGAGAATCACATTTTCATTTGGGGAAACTTTGATAGTGCTCTGACAAACATATTAAATCCTAAAAAATATTACAGATTGCAACGCAAAGAGTATCAGCATGATGGGAAAAGCCGCATGAAACATGTAAGGTTAATTTATAGTATCAAAACATGAAGAATTTTATAAAATTATAAATAACAAATTGAGTCAGTACTCCACCTGAGTGAAATTCTCAGTGCTTTTAGCTATCAAAAATACTGATCTGTGTAAAAATATATTTTTACGGTACATCAACATGTGACTATATGCTGCGCATAATAAGTTTTCTTTATTTGAGTTGTTTTTGATTTTTTATTAACAAATTTAGAAAACAACGAGTGTAATTGAAAGATCACTATTGTTTATCAAACAAGTCTAGTACCGTCAAGGCACCATTCACCGTGGATTTAAGAGGATTCGGGGCAAATAAGGGCTGTCATTTGACACCAGTTGGTGATATAGTAAAATTAGTAAAGGGTAGTAGGGTCGCCTAATTCCGTGGTAGGTACCCATTCACCGTGTATGAGAAATTTTATTCTACTTTGTTTAAAAATGATCAAAAAAAACCAAGCCAAGGGAATTTTCTTCGTTTAAATTAATTTCAAGTAATAACTTGTAAGATTTTATTAGAAAAACAAATTTTCAAATTTTCGATTTTTTCTAGATATATGGGACAATATGGGGCACGGTGAATGGAGACCATTGATTTTTAGGGTACCCATTTACCGTGCCTTTTTGGTTTCAGTTAAAAAGTACGAGTAATCGTACTTTCTTGTTAAACTTACTTCGGTAATGCAAAATACATACCTAATATGTGAATTTAATTGCTTCTTGGTGGAATAAAAACGTTACTACATTTAGTTTATCGCTTAAATCACCTTAGCGCAGTTTTCGTTTTTTCACCATGAATGCAAAGAACGAGCAGAAACCCGCTTCATGTAAACACACTTTAGTGTCAAAATGATACTTTTAGATGTTTTTAATGAGCGTTTTGACATGGTAACAATATATTAATGTTGTATTTGTGAAATTGAAGGGAAATTGTCATATCATTCAATCATAATATGGAAATAATGAAAAAAATATTCGAAGGCACACGGTGAATGGAGCCCCCACGGTGAATGGCGCCTTGACGGTACTTTTTTACAAATAATTTCATGGCAAAAAAACATATAATATATTGACTCCTATATTTATTTGATAACTACTTTGTGTGCAAAATGTGGTATTTTCCTAGTATTTTGAATTATTTAAAATATGAGTGTAATAAAAACATCACTAAGGTTGTTCAAATGAGTCCACTAAACTACTACGATATATTCAATGTTTAAAAACTACATATCATTGCTTTAAATTTTGGCTTATTCGCTTTTTTGTGGTATTTTCGTACATTTTTTTATAAAACAAAATATTAGTGTAATGTAAACATCAACAGTTTATCAAAAACAGGTTCAGTACATTGTAACGTAAAATTTAAGGCCATACAACTACATGTTATGGCTTTAAATTTTGTTTTATTGACTGTTTTGTATAAAAATTATAATATTTTTGTAGCTTTTCGAGTAAAATAAATTAAGTGTGTAATGAAAACATCACTATTACTCATCAAGAACGTCCAGTACGCTTTCACGAATAATTTAAAGGTAAAATACTACTTTGCATTGTAAGCCATCATTTTTGTTAACCACGTTGCGTGAAAAATGTGATACTTTCGTTGATTTTTGAGTGAATCAAAATTTGAGTGTAATGAAAACATCACTATTATTCTTCAAGTATGTCCCCCAAACTGCTACGAACATTTCAAGGCTAAAAAAAACTACATGTTATCGTTTTTAGTTTTGTTGACTACTTTGTGTAGAAAGTATGGAATGTTCGTAGTTTTCCGGGTAAATTAGAACATTTTCATTGTTCATCAAAAATGTCGAGTACAATCCTACGAACAATTTGAGACCAAAAAAACTATATTTCATCGCTTTGAATTTTGATTTATTGCCTATTTTATGTAAAAAATAGGGTATTTTAGCAGTTTTTTGAGTAAGGTAAATTATCAGTGTACTGAAAAATCACTAATTTTGCATAAACATGTTCACTCACTCCAGCTGTACGCATGATTTAGAGTCGAAAAACCCATATGTCATCGCTTTAAATTTTGTTTTATTGATCCATGTGCGCCAAAAATGCGCTCTCAAAAAAAACTAGGAAGTGCCTTTTGCTTAATAACTTTGGGTAGACGCATCTATTTTATATTTTTTTAAGTGGACGATGATCTTGAAACCTGTCCGGTTCCATCGCAAAAAAGTTTTGAAATCGGTTTGTGGCGATCCTGGCAACACGGAACAATCATCATCACCAGTCAGGTAACTCACTCTCTGCCTAAACACATTCTATGTACCAGACCACACTCCAACCCGATCTCGGAACCACACACATGAACACAACCGATCCAAGATCGTTAGGTACACACCAGCACACCACACACTAGTGAAGCCACCGAGCACCTTCTGTAAAAAACTGTACATATGCTTTAGTAATAAACCGACCACAGAAGATAGAACACGCGTTAATCATCTTCTCCCGCTCAAGCGTGAATCCGAAAGGACCCCAAAATTTGTTAACCCCGACGGAAAAAAGTTATAGTATCGCTTCGAAAGTGATTTTAAAACCGCAAATTGCGATTCGCGTTGAAGAAACCGCGCAATATCCCCCGCGAAAGTGAATATTTCGACCCGAAACCACGCGTGTGAACCTGTGAACCAACTATGGTTGAAGAAACGCCGAAAATTGGCAATGGCGGTGGTGTGACAAAGAATGAGCAAATTGAAAACGGCGCCCCGAGTGGCTCGTCAGTGGCGTCGCAAACAGTGATCGCGAAAATTAAGGTGAGACTTCAAAGAATACCAATATGGCTGCCACAATGGCCGCCTTAGACCCCTACTCACGTTTTCAAGAGCACAAATCTTAAAAATTCGTAAGCAAATGCGCTCGATTTGGAAAAGCTGCCTCTTTTTGCAAGTGAGCAAAGCCAGGAAAATCAAGTGCGGCTTGGTTCGATGCTTTGTTCGTCAGATTTGTGCTTCTAAAGTTTGTATGCAAAATTACAATGGGATTTCTTGATGTTTCACCTTAATTACCCCGATTTCGATCCGGACGACGTGGACACTTGGTTCATTTGCCTGGAAGCCGCGTTTAGGGTGAACCAAATAAAACAGGACAGGCAAAAGTTTTACGCAGTGATTGTGGCTCTTGGACCACGTGCAAAATTTGTTCACACCGCCATTGCCAAGTGTAATGAAGCAGTGAACAATGACCACTATGAAACGCTCAAAGCGGCCATCATGGAACATTTCCGACCATCGGAAATGCAGCGTTTTTCGAGCCTGCTGTCCGGAATGACGCTTGGTAACCGCAAGCCGAGTGTGTTGCTCTCTGAAATGCGACGTCTGGGAGGAGATGGTTGTACGGACACGGTGCTCTCGAACCTGTGACTCCGTGCTTTGCCCAGTACCGTCCGTTCGATCATCGCTTCAATGCCGTCCGCCCCGCTCGACGAACAGGCGAAAGTCGCCGACAAAATTATGGAGACCCCCACAACGAAATTTCGGTGATCAAATCAGCCGAGCAATCGACCATCGCAAGCTTAAAGCTGCGCATCGAACAACTTTCCCGCCGACTGGAGGAAGCGTTCTCCGGAAACCCCCGAAGCCGAGGACGTTCAGCAAGCCGCAATCGGCAACGTTCACCCGGTCGACGCGAACCATCCCGACCGAGGGCCCCTCGCCGCTGGATTTGCTGGTTCCATTACCGCCATGGAGTGCTGGCAAAAAAGTGCGAAAAACAAAAAGGTGAGAATCAAAACATCCAATGCATTTTCTACGACAACAAGATGCACGTGTACACTCATCCCGAAAAAAAAACTAAAGGCCGAGCTGTTGCCCGAACCAATAAATAACCCCAAAATAACCAGCCTTGACCTGAACGAACCCCTGAATATCCGAAGAATACACGTCCACGATCAGAAAACCTCCCAGCAGTATCTCATTGACACCGGTGCCGATATTTCTGTTGTTCCCCCGTCTCCACGCGAACTCCTCCACCCTGAGAAATCCAACCAACTTTTCGCTGCCAACGGGAGCGCAATCCAAACGTATGGTACCAAACGTCTCACTATCGATATTGGCCTTCGTCGTCCCTTCGTTTGGGTTTTCACCATCGTTGATGTCTAGTCACCGATCATCGGAGCCGATTTTTTGAAGCACTCTGATCTGCTGGTGGACCTCAAGCGGAGCAAACTGATGGACAACCAGACCAGCCTGGAAATCAGCAACATCAAAGCCGTTCCGAACCAACAATCACCACCTTCGATGTGAACTCGCCTTTTGCCGACATCCTCAAGGAATTTCAGGACATCACCATCCTGAACATGAACCATCGTCCCACGAAAGCCAGCACGGTCCATCAAATTTTTTACCACAGGGCAACCCGTTTTCTCCCGTCCTCGTCGACTGCCACTCGATAAGCTGAACGAAGCGAAAGCTGAGTTCAGGTTTTTGATGGAGCAAGGTATTTGTCGTCCTTCTAAGAGTTCTTGGGCCAGCCCCCTGCACATGGTCAAGAAGTCCAACGGAAAATGGCGTCCTTGCGGGGACTACAGGAACCTAAACGCCATGACGGTTCTCGACCGGTACCCAATACCGCACATCCAGGATTTTTCCAACATCCTCCACAACAAAAAGGTGTTTTCGTGCATCGATCTCCAGCGGGCCTACCACCAGATCCCCGTTGCACCCGAGGACATTCCGAAAACCGCGATTACCACGCCTTTCGGTTTGTTCGAATTCCAGTATATAACGTTTGGTCTTCGGAACGATTTTGGGCGACATTTTGGGCGATCTCGACTTCGTTTTCCCCTACGTCGACGACCTTTGCATCGCATCCGACACCATCGAACAACACAGGGAGCATCTTCGGCTAGTGTTTGAGCGGCTCAGAGCTAACGGATTAACCATCAACGCTAGCAAATGCCAAATTGATCAATCCCAGGTAGTGTTCCTAGCGCACCTAGGACATTCGGCATGTACCCGGCGAGGCAAACAAGGTCGCCGACATGCTGAGTCGAGTCGAAGCTATCTCCAACACCAAAGAAAGGACCCCAAAGGTTGAAAAACGGCCGAGAAATGCCTTGTCAAAGTTGGACTTCCGACTTCTTTTGGACCCTTGGTAGTTCGCGGGAGTTTTTACCCCCTCGGTAGTTTAAGTGTTAATAACTGTGGAAGTGCTCATAGAACACTAAGCTGAGAAGCAGGCATTGTCCCAGTGAGGACGTTACGCCAAGAAGAGAGAGAGAGAGACATTTTTATGCGGTGCATAAGAAAAGAGGAAACAATTGTATATAAGAATATTTAACAATGACGGGAACTATTACAAGGGCGGCCAGTGGGTGTTTATAGGAGAGAGCAAAAGTACGTTTTCGGGGGTTTCAGTGCGTTACATAGAGTCCGAGTGGGTCTTAGATGGTTTCGGAGTATTTCAGAAAGTCTCAGAGCATTTCAGGCTGGTTTTAGAGGTGTTGCAGAGGCGTTTTGGGGGGTTTCGGAGAATCTCAAGTGCGTTACGGACCCTGACGGGAGTTTTAGGTGAGTTCCGGAGGCATTTCTCGAAGTTCTAGAGCATTTACGGCGGGAGTCAGAGGCGTTACGCAGGTATTTTCGAGGTTTTGGGAGGGGCTCAGATACGTTACTTGGGGTCCGAGGGGGTTTTAGGGAGGTTTACAGGCATTTCAAGAAGTTTTAGAGTATTTTGGGCGAGATTCAGAGGTTTTACCGAAGAGGGTTTTGGAATCTCTAAGGTGCTTTACATGGGGTCTCAAGGGGTTTAAAGGAGATTTTGGAGACATGTCAAGATGTTTCTGAGCATTTTGGACGGGGTTTCGAGGCGTTATGGAGGAGTTTTCGAGGTTTTCGGACCGTCACAGGTGCGCTACTTGGAATCCGAAGTATTTCTGGAAGTTTCAGAGGATTTTCAGAGACCTCATCAACATCTTTTGAAACGCCCCTATGCTTTAAAGTTGTTCTTGAAAGCTCCTGATACGACTCTGACTAAAATGCCTCGAAACGCCCCAGAAACATCTGTAATCCCATTGAAACGCCCTTTAAATAATCATAACCAATTTAAAATGCCTCTGACACCCCTATGGACGCCATTAACCCTCTAACACCCAAATTTTTGCTTATGATCTAAATATCATTTTTCGTCATCTAAAATCGATTTAAACATGTTTTGGAAGATGATTCTTTTTAATTCTCAATTTCGTGAATTTCAGTTTTCGATTTTTCTATTTTTTTTTTTTGAACATCCCCACAGTTTTATATTTTTCCTGGAAGCCTATTTGGGGTACGGATTTTTTTATATGAAACATTTTGAGATTTTATGATGATTGTTGAAATATTTTTATTTTTACTTTTTTTAATAAAAAATATTATTTTCCGTGTAATTTTAAGGAAAATAATTTTAGAGTGTATTCGATTTCCTTAAACTATAAAACTAAGATAGAATGATTTTGGAAAAATTAAAAATATGTTATTTGTTAACACATCAATTTTTCAATGATTTTTTTAAAATGTAAATACGCTTTAAAATAGACCAAAAACTATTTTGAGATATACAAAACAGACCTAAATATCAGCCAAAAATATCAAAAATTTGGTTTCCACGAAACAAAAATTACAAAAATGCTCAAACTACACCCCGTCTAAAGGCGGGGTTGGGTATTAGAGGGTTAATAAAGATTATAAATCCCTTGAAATGCCCCTGAAATGCTATCAAACGCCCCAAAAATCTTCATAAACCCCCTGAAATGTTCCTGAAACACCCTGAAACTCTCTGAAATACCCGGGCGCTTCAAATTAAATCAAATCAAACTCCTTGCAACTCCCATCAAAGGTTCCAGAGATTCCTTGAATTGCCCTTAGAGCCCCTCGGAACGTCCCTGAAACCCCTTTAATACTTTTTAAAAGCCTCTGAATTACCCGTAATTCCAAGAAAACGCCAACAAATCTTGACAGAACGCCCTTAATGGATTCTCTCAAATCCCCTAAAACATCCCCTTGAAACGCCTCTGAGGCCCCTTGGAACTCCCTTTTTTGAACTCTCTGGGAACTTTATGGAAATCCCCTTAGCCCCATCTCAAAATGTAGTTTAGTGGTTTTGTGTTCACATCCCGTCGGAAATGGTATAAAGACTTTTTCTAGGAATCCCTTCAGTGGTATCTCCTGAAGTTCTTCCAAATATTTTTTCGGAAAATCTTCCAGGTATTCCTCAGAAATTGATGAAAAATTTCAAAGAACTTACCAAGTATCTTTGCCTATTATTTGTGCAGACATTTTTTAAGAGATTCCTTCAGGTTTTTTCAGGAATCGCTTCAGAAATTTATAAACCATTTATTCCTCGCACTGCACAGCTACTCCAGAAGTCCCTCATGATGTTTTTTTCTTCTGAGAATCAAAGGGGTTACTTCTAATATTTTCCTACGTTTTATCTTAAGCATTCATACAAGAATTGCTCCAGAGGTAACTTGGGAATTATTTTCAAGAATTTTCTGTCCAGGATTGCCTTTAGAAAATTTTAAACAACTTCTGCAGTTTTCAAAGGTAACTCCAGAAGTTCTTTAAGGGATTTTTTGGGGCAATCGTCCAGAGATTTCCCAAAAATTCCTTCAGGGATTGCTTATAGAAATCTTCAAAAATTTTTGCACGATTTTGGGAAGAACTTCTGAGAAATCTCTAGAAGAATATCACAACAAATTCAGCAGGGATCTATAAAGACATTCCAGAGAGGCGAACCAGCCAAGAGCTGAAAGACTCTATAATATAGCTAAATCAATCAATCAATCATTCTGGCACATGTTTCTGATGAATCGCTAGGAACATCTGAAGCAATCCCAGGGACATGCTTGAAGGAATTTCAGGAGAGATTTCTTAAGATTTTTCTGGAGAAATACCTGGATAAACTTCTAAGGAAACTGTTTGGGGATTTTTTTTATGAAAATTCCTAAAGAAATCCTGCTATGCAATTCTTGAAGAATTTTCTGCAACTTTTTCTGGAGAAATCTGTGGACGAATTACTGGAAGACATGGTGATAATATCTGGATGGATAAGCACATGCAAATATTCCTTTAAAAATTCTTGGAATATTTACTTAAGGAGTTTCCGTAGAAATTATTAGGAAACATTTTCGAATATTTTTTTAACCCTCGAGCGATCGCGCTGTTGTATTTTGTACAACACGTTGAAAAAATCTCGCATTTTTTTACTCAGCATTAGCGTGATGCTGGTGGGGGTGGCCAACCACGCGAGTGCCGGAAGGTTAACGAATTCGTGGTAAAATAACTTGAGTTATCCTGAGAGGAACTAACGAAAATATAATAATCTCTGAAGGAATATCTGCAGAATTTTCTAGATGGACTGTGGACTGGACACATTCATGAGGGAATTTTGAATTGATAGCGATTCCTAAACAAATCTTTGGTGGACTCTCTGAATAACTAAAAGAATTCCGAAAGGAATCTCTGAAAAATTTCTGAAGAAACCACTGGAAGAATGTATGAGAGAATCTTTTACAGAATCCCTAAAAGAAACCCCGGGGAAATAATTCCAATGATGTTACGAATCCTTAGAAGCGTTTTGCCTTTCTCGTACACTAAGTGTACTGTATAGGCTATATGTTCACTCAAAAAACGAATTTTCGAAAAAAAGGCTTGGAAGATCAAGTCATTCGACGAATTGAGATGATGTCTGTATGTGTGTGTGTAGATGTAGTATGTATGTCTGTGCGCAAATTAAGTTCACTCACTTTTAAGGCATTTCCCATTGGCCGAATTTTCGGATTATAGGTCGAATCGAACCGGAATTTTACCGCATTGTTTGCTATTGAAAATGGTCCGGATCGGTCAAAGCGTTCCGGAGTTATGGTCGTTTTAGTGATCCGGACCAGCACCGGTAGAACAGGCCGTATATAAAACTGAACAAACCCCACCATGCGGATGCGACAAATCAAACTGCGGCGATTTTTGTAACTTTCAGCATGACTGATGAATTTTATGAGGAAATCAACACTGAAGACAAGAAATTCCACAATGTCGGCTTAAAATTCAAGATGGCAGTCTAATATTCGGGTGTTTAAGGACAGATCTATCAGAATCCCAAAATGGCCGCCACAATGGCCGACTTTGGCACCTACTCACGATTTCGAGGGCACAAATATCTTCGTAAACAAAACCAGCGTACCTGATCTTCTTATTTTAAGCTTATTACCAGTGAGCAAGAACAGAATAATAAAATGCTCTGTTGTGTGAAGCTTGCTTCTTGAGATTTGTGCGTTTGAAGTTTTGATGCACTGTTGATGCGGGATGTTAAGACGCCTAAAACCACGCCAGACCACGGGGGGGGGGGGGGGGGGAGATGGGGGTCTAAAATTCCGGAAAAAATGACCACGTGGTTTATGGACAGCCCCTATGATGTTCATTGCTGTTCTTCGTTATCCAGAGAAGTACAACTATACAATTAGCTGATGGATTTCACTAAAGTAAATACCACCGTTCACTAGTTGAATCAATCCAGGGATTCCACTTCTGTGGTCATACCTCCCGTCGATATATATTTATTCGCACACGAACAGAATCCCTCATCACCAACGACACTGACGAAGCCGTCGAAGAGGACCGGTTCCAGAACCACAACAACCAAAACATCAACATCAATGATATGGCAACGTTTGCAAACAGTCCGTGTGTGTCGCCCCTGGCCAACCCAGCTTGATTGTGATGAGATAGGTTCTTTCACCACTGCACTGCGCTGCGCTGCACTACCTACTGGCACACCGAAAGCGACCAACGACGGCACGCGGTGTGATGGCAGGCAGCTGCAATAACAGAACCAACCAGTCAGTGTCGATCGACACTCATTGCTGCTGCTGTTACCTAATGTGTGGCCAGGTCGGTGGCGTTCGTACTTTCTCCGGCGTTCGTACTCCCACTGGGTTGCATTTCCCGGGAAATGCATCGGAACTGCAGTAGTGGTTACTCGGATTGGTATGTGCGTGTAGGGTAGGGTGTGGTGCCGTTTGGGCAGAGGGACCAATTCAAAAAGAGGAGTTATCAGATAGGACGCAATTTTTTTTCAACTCTTTTTGTGAAGGTAAATAAAACTTTAACCCTCCTAGGATGTTAGGAATGACGCACCACGCTGGCGTAGTGCACGTCCAGCGTGCCTATCTTGGTCATATTGAACCCAACATCTTACTAGGTTTAAGTTGCCAAACGTGAAATAATATTCAGCTTTGTATCGGCTTTAACTGCTATTCTCACAATTACGCTACTAGGAGAAATCTGATGAACCTTCTTTGCGATAGATTCGTGCTATTTCATAAGCCGGTTGTTTCTGAAATTTTCCAGGAATGCACCCATTGATTTGTGTGTTTGGTGGGGTCCTGCCATCCACCGAGTCGGCCAAAGACACCAATGAGTATCTGGGCGTATCCGAGCGTTGCGAAGAGGAGTTATTTCACATTCCACACTCGTTACCCGGACAGAACAATCGCATCGTTTTCTGTTGACGTAAAGTTACTACAAACCCGTAGCAGTATCTTTATAGCAGTATAGTTCGATGATGATAGTTTGCACTCGGAGAAGTTTGGCATCCCATATCAGAAACCAATAAATCGATACAATGAGGAAATTGGAAGCAGGAGGCCACTCTCCGATACTCTGCTATCTCCCTTTCTGGAAGCAATAGTGGCAGCAATGTGCATTCATGTGACCAACCAGAAGCTACTGGCTGTACCATCCATTCAACACTTCACAGCAAATATCATGGACTGTAATAAATTGAAATCCAGATCCGGGACAGTACCCGATTTGAAAGGCATAACAAAAACGTCACAAAATAATATCAATGGTTGATAGCTATATCAACGTTTGTTATACATATTTAGATATATCACATGCAATTGGCTGAAGACATATTTTTATTAGGGTGCCTGTACCAGTTATCGCACTACCTAAGCAAAACTATTTGTACAAAAATAAGAAGAGAAGACCGACGAATGTCATCGATATGTGTATTACTACCCATCATAGTCTGTTGAAGTTTTGATCTCAGAGCTATTCTAAGGCCTCCAAAATACTCCGAAGTTTGTGACACAAATCTAACATTCTCAACCAAATCTTATGCACGATGAATGATCACAGAATATAGTCTACGGTACTGAAAAAGCCTCACAGCACCCCTAGAAAATTCACGGTGCATGACTTGGGTAATCTAGGTCATCCAAACTACTCTGGAATTCATTTTCTTAAGATCTGAAACATCTACCATCGTTTGTGTTCACTCTGTTCAAGAAATTTAGTCACGTTGATGTCCATTAGACCTCAGTATGCTATGAGCAACTTGATATTGTGGTAGTTGGACATTCTGTGAAAAACAAATGGCCTCCAATACTCTTTGGAGTTTGGGTTACGATATCTACATACTGTATCATGCTTCAGTTGTGAAAAATATTCGTGGAATGTAGTCTATACTGATGATGGAACCTCAGTGCACATCTATAGTGCTTTTGGTACACTCATGGGATATTCCAGGCTTTCCAAACTATCCTGGAGTTAGGAACTTCAAGGCCTACAGGCACTAATCTTGTTTTTCTTAACTCTAGCGGCATAAATCTTTCACGATTGTGTCTGTTGCACCTTATTATATTAGGAGTATCTCTAGTTGTTGTTATTTGGGTGGTCTGCTGGCATACAAATGGACCCAATGTATTTTGAAGTATGGGTCACAATATCTGTAAATCTAAGGATATTTTTGTTGTAGCGAATGCTCGCGGAATATAATCTACGCTTCTCTTACACAGAAAAAAATATTCATGTAAAATTCAGCGAAAAATCATGCACATAAAGGGAATGCCAGAGTGAGTGCATATTCACATGAGATATCATGTAAAATTACGTTACGTTCGTGTAAATTTCCGCTAATAGTCGCGTAACCAGTTGAAGTTCATGACGGTTTACGCGATGGTTGGCGGAAATTTACACGATGGTAATGTAATTTTACATTACATCTCATGAAAAATGCACTAACTCTAGCATTCCCTTTATGTGCATGATTTCTCGCTGAATTTTAATTACATATTTTTTTCTGTGTAGAACCACAGAGTACAATTCTGGTAACTTTGCAACATTTACTTGGTGATCTAGGTCATTCAAACTATTCTGAAATTAAGACCTTCAAGCTCTACAAGCTCTACTCTTGTATCTCTTTGCTTTATCGATGTAATTCTTCCACGATTACCTCTGTTGTATCACATAATATGTTGAGTATTTCTTTGTGTTCCTTGTGCATCCACTGACATACAAATGATCTTTATGGTATTTGGAAGTGTCGGAAATTACCAAAGAATTCCTCTAGGCATTCCTCTGAAATTCCTCCAGAAGTTCCTCAGAAGTTCATCGTGATGTTCTCCGAGAACACCTACGAGTTCCTATTTTTTCAGGAGTTTCCAAGCAGTTTCTCGAAAATTTCATCAGGAGCTATGCTGGAATTCCTTCAAGAGTTCCTCAGGAATTACTTCATGAACTTTTCGAAATATCCTGCAGGAGTTCTTCGGGGATTCCTCCAGAAATTCCCCGAGGGATCCATGGGAGTCTCCAGGGATTGTTCCAGCGATTTCTCTAGAAATTCTTCCAGGGATTCCTTACAGGATCCCTTCAGAAATACCTCCAGAGATTCCTTCGCGAATTCCTCCATGGACTTATCAAGGAATTCATTCAGGTATTCCTCCAGGAATTCCTATCCACTCCTTCAGTAATTCATCCAAGTTTTACACCAAGGATTTCTTCAGTATTGAAGGGATTCTTCCAGAAATTCTTCCAGGGATTCCTCCAGAGTTTCCTCCAGAAATTTTTCCAGGGAATACGTAGAGACGAACCAGCCAAGGGCTGAAAGTCTCTTTAATAAAGATAAATCAATCAATTGAATTGATTCAGGAATTTCTCCAGGGAATTTTTCCGGGTAATCTCCCCGGTTAATTTTTCCAGAAATTCCTCCAAGAATTTATTTTGGAATAACTGCTGATTTATCTATGAATTTATCTAGGGATTCCTGTAGAAATTCCTCCACGGTGTCCTCCAGAAATATTTCCAGAAGTTCCTCCAGGAACTCCACCACAAAATCATCCCAGTATACCTCCAGAAACTCCAACAGGGGTTCTTCCCCGAATTCCTCACAGGGATTCCTCCTTAAAGTCTTTCAAGAATTCTATCAGTCATTCCTCCAAAGATTCCACCAGGAATTCTTCCTGGATATACTTCAGGATATATTTCAGAAATCCCTCCAGCAAATACTCCAGGAGTTCCTTCAAGAATTACTCCAGGAATTTCACTTGGAGTTAATCTACGAATTCCTCCTGGAATTACTACAGGAAATCATCTAGGAATTGTTCCGGGAAACACCTCAGGAATTCCTTCAAAAAATATTCTAGGAATTCCTCCAGGATTAACCGCAGGAATTCCTACACGATTTGCTGTAGGAATTACTACAGCAATTTCTCCAGAAATTCCTTCAATTCCAGTTCTTGCGGGAAAACCCTAACGTGAATTCGGAATTACTCGCATGAATTACTCCATGAATTCTTACAGGAAATGCTTCATAAAATACTCCAGGAATTCCTCCAGAAAATAAAAATTGAAAAACATAACTTCAAAATTTCATCGCAGTTCAAGGAAATTCTTAGGAATTCCTCTAAGAATGTCCCTGGGAAATTCTTTAAAAATTCCTTCACAAATTACTGCATGAATTCTTGCAGAAAGTACTCCAGGAACCCTTGCAGGGTATCCTCCAGACATTTCTTTTTCCTGGAGAAATTCCTAGAGAGATTCTTGGAGGAATTCTTGAAAGTTTTCTTAGAGGTATTGCTGAAGGAATTCATGGAAAGGAATTCTAGAAGGGATTGTTGGGGGAGTTCTTGGTGGATGTCTTGAAGAAATAACTGGACGAATTTTTGGAGGATTTCCCGAAAGAATTCTTGGAGGTATTCGTGGAGGTATTCCTGTAGGCATTTCAGGAGGAATTTCTGAAGGTATTTTTTGAAAATCCCTGGAGAAATTTCCGAAGAAATTGATAAAGGAATCCCTGGCAAAATTCCGGGACGGATTCTTGGAGGAATGTTGACATAAATATTGGAGAAAGGACTTGGAGAAATTCTTCGTGGCTTCGTGGTCGTGCGGTTAGTGTCACCAAGCATTTAGTCGCATCGTGCTAGGAGCGCGGGTTCGATTCCCGCCGCAGCTGTCAGGAATAGTTTTCGGCTGTGCCACTGGGCGTTGCATGCTAGTCCGTTGTCTAGTGTCGTGCTTCCTTCAAAGAGCGAATAGTTCACTGGAAGTACTAAACGTGTCCGTGTCTTATTAGAGTTCCTGTTGAACTTCTTAAAAGAATTTCTAGAAAAGATCCTGGACGGATTCTTGAAGGAATATCTGGAGAAATTCTTGGAGGAGTTTTTGGAGAAAGTTTTAAAAGACACTACACCGTCTTCAACCAGAGGTTGTACAGACTGAACAAGCACTAACATATGACAACGGACATTACACATAACACCCAGTGGCCCAGTGGAGAATTTTCCGTTTGACGAAAAGTTTTCCCCGACTGGAGCGAGAATCGAACCCACACTCCGAGGCTTACGAAACGTCTAGATGACTGACGCCTCTAGCCGCACGGCCACGAAACCCAGGAGGAATGGAGGAATTCTTGGTATTTCCTTGAGAAATATTGGAGGAATTCTTGGAAGAAGTCTCGGAACAGTTCTTGGGGAAATTCTTGCAGTTATTCTCGGTGGAATCCCTCGAGTTGTCCCGGGAGTATTTTCTTGAGGAATTTCTGGAGGTTTCCTGAAGAATCTAGGAGATATTCATAAAGGAATTTCTGCAAGATATTTATAATGAATTTTAGAAGGAATTTCTTCAGAAATCTTAGAGGGTTCTCTGGTGAAATTCTTAGGGAAGGTCCAGTAGGAGTTTTTGAAATTCTTGGAGGGATTCTTGGAAGAATTCTAGGGGACTTCCGTGGAATCCTCGGGGAATTTTCGGAGGAATTCCAGCATACCTCCTGATGAAATTTTCGAGAAACTGCTGGGAATCTCCCGAAGAATTTCACGGGAAGTCCTGAGACATTCCCTAAAAACTCGTAGAAGTATTCTTGGAGAATATCACGATGAACTTCTGAGGGACTCCTGGAGGCATTTCCGAGGAACGCCTAGAGGAGTTCTTGGGTAATTTCCGACACTTCCAAATACCATAAAGATCATTTGTATGTCAGTGGATGCACAAGGAAGAAATACTTAACATATTATGTGATACAACAGAGGTAATCGTGGAACAATTACATCGATGATGCAAAGAGATTCAAGAGTAGAGCTTGTAGAGCTTGAAGGTCTTAACTCCAGAACAGTTTGGATGACCTAGATCTCCAAGTGAATGTTGCTAAGTTATCAGAATTGCACTGAGGTTCTAAGAGTAGCGAAGATTAAATTCCACGAGCATTCGCTACAGTAAAAATATCCTAAGATTTACAGATATTGCGAACCATAATTCAAAATACATTGGGTCCATTTGTATGCCAGTAGATACCCAAATAGCAACAAATAGAGATACTCGTATTATAATAAGGTGCAACAGACACAATCGTGAAAGATTTATGCCGTTAAAAAGAAGAAAAACAAGAGCAGAGCCTGTAGGCCTTGAAGTTCCTAACTCCAGATTAGTTTGGAAAGCCTGGAATATCCCATGAGTGTACCAAAAGCATTATAGATGTGCACTGATGTTCCCTCATCAGTATAGACTACATTCCAAGAATATTTTTCACAACTAAAGCATGATACTGTATGTAGATATCGTAACCCAAACTGCAAAGTGTATTGGAGGCCATTTGTTTTTCGCGGAATGTCCAACTACCACAATATCAAGTTGCTCATAGCATAGTGAGGGCTATAGGCATCAACATGACTACATTTCTTGAACAAAGTGAACACAAACGATGGTAGATGTTTCAGATCTTATGAAAATGAATTCCAGAGTAGTTTGGATGACCTAGATCACCCAAGTCATGCACCGTGAATTTTCTAGGGGTGCTGTGAGGCTTTTTGAGTACCGTAGATTATATTCTGTGATCATTCATCGTGCATAAGATTTGGTTGAGAATGTTAGATTTGTGTCACAAACTTCGGAGTATTTTGGAGGCCTTAGAATAGCTCTGAGATCAAAACTGCAACAGACTATGATGGGTAGTAATACATTGCATGTCTAGGATTAGTGAAAACTATTGATGATTAGCAAAACGATGAAATGTGAGCAAAAACATGCAGAATTTATAAAAAATACAAAAAAGCCACGTATTTTCGGCTCCTCGGAAAAGGGAGGAGGGTGCACAGGGGGGAGGTACCATGCATTTCTTAGCACAACTATTCCCCTTGACTACAAAAAAAAAATCCGGGTTAAAATGTTTTAAAACAAACAAGATATTGCATTTCTACCAAAAGTAGATCGTCACGGGTGTTTACGGGTTAATATTATATTAGAATCATAACGCTATTGTTTTGGCAGCTTTTGCAGCTGTATTTTTCTTTAACCGATTCTGCATACATAAACGAGCATTTCAACGGAATATTCCCGCAGGGTGTTGCGGGGAGCGATTTGTAAGACATTTTTAAGTCAAAGTGTAAGAATTTCTCGTACTAATGACATGTAATGTCATGTCATGTGACAGCGAAAAGTGTTTTTTCATCTCTTGCTCCATTGCAAATGTCTGATATACATAAAAACTTACAAATAAACTAACTAAGCTGCATTTATGCTTTGCACAGCACCTAAATGTATTATATTTTACTTTTTTTTTATCTGTATTAACTTGTATATTAAGGAGATTTTTAGCCCTAGACTAGTTCATCTCGGGCCCACGTTTTACTTCCCTTCTGAAACAACAACTCAAATATTGTGAGATTGTCAGGAGTGAGATTCGATCCCAGGTCCTCGGCGTGATAGTCATGTTATTTAACCATCACACCAGGTCCACTCCACTTTTTCCTATTCTACTATAACGAACTGGTTGATGGTGCGGCTGTTGTTCCCTTTTCAATCAATCTGCCAGTCGCCGATATCCAATTCTCTGGATCTGTTAGAGCTATGAGCTCAGAAGAGGGTCAAGTGCGAGCTACTCTTGGGGGGGGGAAGTGCCGGGAGTGGGATCGAACTCATGACCATTCGCTTATGAAGCGAACGTGTGACCACCGCGTCACGGGCACCGGCTGTGTTATGAAATAATCTTTGAAAAAATAACTATGTCGGTGGAGCATAATTTTGTCATTTCTTTCTGATCGGGTATGTACTTAGGATGAGGATCATACATGTAAAAAACTTCAATTAAAACGATGTTTTACTTCCAAAATTTGAGGCAATGAGACTGTTGCCAACGAAACAAGGCAATCATTGAGCCATAGTTCGTGGAGCCTATCCATAAGAATTTGTGTACACGTTAAACACAACTTAAATATGAATTGATATTAGATGTCACTGCTTTGATGTCTCACATTGTTGTCAAATTATCGATTTTTTATGAGACTTCCGATTTTCAACAAAGATCAAACAACATTTTTGTCAATTAAAAAATCCCAATCAAATCTTACCGCAATTGTGGCTCTCAATCTTTTGTACATACTCAGCATTCCATCGAACGCAAGTTGCATCTCGAAACAACAACAATGAAAGTACATTTCCGGACATTCCACTGCATAGAACATTCCTAATGTTCCCTCCAACTCATTCTCCTGCTTTCCCCTCAAGTGGACTTTGTGTCGCTTATTTATGGTCATATTTTATTATTGCAAACAATCCAAACAACTTTAAGTATTTTATCCTCGGTTTGCTCGGTACCACACTACTATCTTACAAAAGCACACCCGGCCAATCTTAGTGCAACAATTATGTGGCGCTGCTGCTGGTATGGTGGCTTCTCCTTCTTCTAGTTTCGAGTGCAGAAGGAAAGAATTCACGTACACTACACTACTGGAACAGAGCAATAGCACAACCGGGAATGCTTGTCCGATAAGGGGAAAATGTTTTGCCAAAAATATGTGCTTCGCTTCGAGAAGACGTGCTGCTTCCAAAGAGGAGGACCGATGCATTTTTGGATTGCACTTGAGTGAAGACTCGGAATGTGGTCACGGTTTTTTGGACTAAAATATGAATGAACAATTTGTGAACCGTGCTTCAAAGGAGCGGCACTATGAATGGATCTAATGATGGCCTTTGACATGACCTTTGGAAACCTTGCTGAGTCGGATACAAAAATATGATATTTTATTGATATCTTAAAAACTAGTAGACTTATGTTTGAAAAATTGTTTTGAATTTGTTTTTTGAATGTTGGCTCTAAGCATAATTGTCACTTATAGTTATTTATGTAACGAGTTGCAAAAAGTTGATTTTTTCAGCACGAGTCGTACATTTATTCAACGAGGCTTGCCGAGTTGGATAAATACGAAGAGTGCTGAAAAAATCGAGTTTTGCAACGAGTTCCATACAACGTTTTATGCAATCATTTTTTCATTATGCAACTCATTTCAGTTGCATAATGAACCAGTTCGGAAAAATTGGCAATTATGATATCAAAATGAGTTATATAAAATATAAATTATGATACTGAATTGCATAAAATCCTTTACGCCACCCTTTAATCCATATCCGCCCAGCGTCCTATTTACAGGACAGATGTCCCAAACGCCTAGCGTCCTATAAATAGGACAGTCCTTTTGATGCGAATATCTCTGGAATGAAGCAACATTTCAGAATACTTTCTTCAGAAAAGATGTTCTCCACACCCACACCTTGTTCATAGTGGACAATATAGTTTGAGACTGGTTTACCAGGTGGCGTAAACGATGCTGCAAAGAATACATATTGTCACGATCTACTTGTATAATAATATTTATGTATGTTTGTCTATTTGTATGTTTATGTGTATGTACGTATACAGCCATTCCATAGAATATAGTGCATATAGTGCATCTCCGATTGTCGTGAAACTTGGTGGGCTTGTGGTTCTTCGGAAATAATTAGACCCGTATTTTTTTATTTCGTCATTAGGGTGATCAATTTTCATATAGGGTGGTCCAAAAAACCAAGGTTTTTCAAAACTAAAAATTTCCAAAAAATTGTAACTTTTGAACCATTTGACCGATTTTAAACTTCTTTTTTTTTTGTTTGAAAGCTATTGAATTGTAGTTTTCAGAAAAAATACGTTAAAGGGGCTAAAATGTAAAGAGTACTATAAAATATTCAAATATATTAGTTTTTTTTTACATTTTAATGATCTCGGGACCAAAGAGGTACCCTGGTTATATATTTTTATCAGAAAATTCAGGAAATTTGGCGTAACATATCAAAAAATCAAAAATGTATGTTGTTTTGTTTTTGAGATATGATCTTTTGAATATAGAAAGTCATATGTTTTAGTACTAGCTACTCTAAAATTGCTTGAAATTGCAAATTCTCATAAAACTATGCATAGTATTGCTTTTTAGAGTGATTCCTGGTGGTTTTGGTATCCATAATATTATAAGGAAAGGGCCCATATAGCCGAGGCGGTAAACGCACGGGTATTCAGCATGACCATGCTGAGGGTGACGGGTTCGATTCCCGGTCGGTCCAGGATCTTTTCGTAAAGGAAATTTCCTTGACTTCCTTGGGCATAGAGTATCTTCGTGCCTGCCACACGATATACACATGCAAAATGGTCATTGGCAGAGGAAGCTCTCAGTTAAAAACTGTGGAAGTGCTCATAGAACACTAAGCTGAGAAGCAGGCTTTGTCCCAGTGAGGACGTTACGCCAAGAAGAAGAGAAGAATATTATAAGGAATCAAAATATAATCAAATCTTAAAAAGTGTCTTGTATGGGAAAATTTGACCTTTTATTTTCAGAAAATCATATCTCAAAAACTAAAACACATACATCTCTGATTTTTTAATATGTTACGCCAGATTTCCTGAATTTTCTGATAAAAATATAAAACCAGGGTCCTTTCTAATGCGAATTGGTCCCGAGACCATGAAAACGTGAAAAAACTAATATATTTGCATATTTTATGATACTCTTTACATTTTAGCCCCTTTAACGTATTTTTCCTGAAAACTGCAATTCAATAGCTTTCAAGCAAAAAAAAAAGAAGTTTAAAATCGGTCAACTGGTTCAAAAGTTACGATTTTTTTAAAATTTTTAGTTTTGAAAAACCTTAATTTTTTGGACCACCCTATATGAAAATTGGTCACCCTAATGACGAAATAAAAAAATACGGGTCTGATTATTTCCGAAGAACTACAAGCCCACCAAGTTTCACGACAATCGGAGATGCACTATATCGTTTTTCTATGGAATGGCTGTATATGTATACATTTATGCCGGAACATAGGCATAACTCTGGAATGCGTCAAGAAATTTCAATCAAATTTGGTTTACACATTCCTCAGGATGTGGAGGTGGTAAAAGGGGTATTGGAATTGAAAATGGCGGCTTAGGTTCCAAGATGGCGGCCAAAACTCCAGAATATATGTTTTTTAACGGCAATGCTGCTTTGGATACTATGCATTCTATAGATCGGGCTTCATAAGTAGAACTCAAAAATGAAATCCGACGCCATTTGGAAATCCAAGATGGCGGATCATATCCAAGATGGCGGCCATGGAATGGTAGTTTGATCTATAATACCATGCAATATGGGTATCTATCTATCGGACTTAATGAGTATAGGTCAAAAATCGATATTTAATGAGTAGAGGTCAAAAATCGATATTTAACGCCATTTTGAAATTCAAGATGGCGGACCATATCCAAGATGGCGGCCATGGAATGGTAGTTTGATCTTTATTACCATGCAATATGGGTATCTATCGATCGGACTTAATGAGTAAAGGTCAAAAATCGATATTTAATGAGTAGAGGTCAAAAATCGATATTTAACGCCATTTTGAAATCCAAGATGGCGGACCATATCCAAGATGGCGGCCATGGAATGGTAGTTTGATCCATAATACCATGCAATATGGGTATCTATCGATCGGACTTGATGAGTAGAGGTCAAAAATCGATATTTAACGCCATTTTAAAATCCAAGATGGCGTACCATATCCAAGATGGCGGCCACGGAATGAGAATTTGAGCTATGATACCATGCAATATGTATATCTATCGATCGGGCTTCATGAGTAGAAGTCAAAAATTGACATTTGACCCTATTTCGAAACCTAAGATGACGGACCATATCCAAGATGGCGGCCACGGAATTGTAGTTTGAGCTATGATACCATGCAATATGGGTGTCTATCGTTTAGGCTTTATGAGAAAAAGGGTAGAGGATAGGGCAGACGATAGAGAAGAGGGTAGGATATAGAGTAAGGTTGAGGGTAGGAAAAAGGTTGGGGTAGAGAGTAGGGTAGACGGTACAATCAAGCAGAATATAGACTAGAGGGTACGGTAAAGGATAGGGCAGTGATTATGGTAGAGGATGGGTAGAGGGTAGGGCAGATGGTAGGGATGAAGGTTATGATAGAGCGTAGGATAGTGGGTTGGAATAGAGGGCAAAGAAGACAGTAAGGTATAAGCTATAGAGTAGGGTGAAGAATTGAGATGAGATTAGATGAGCTGAATTTTTTTTTTCGAGATACCTTCAGGAATTCTTTCCAGGATTTCTTCAGGCATTCCTTTTGAGAATCTTCCCAGGTTTATTCCCGGGATTCCTTCAGATGGCTTTGGTGTTCTCTTCAGGGATTTTTGCAGGGTTTGCTTTGAAAGGATTATTTAGATTCCAGGATTCCTGCTACACACTAAGATTCTGATTTTCCAGCTCAGTAAAATTTTCGCTGAGTTCTGCAATTTTTTCATCTTTTTACTGAGTTTTCAACAGCAGATTTATCTCGGTACACTCGGTAATCAATATTTACCGTTCATCAGTAACGATATTTACCGTTCATCTGTAATTTTTGACAGTTCATTTGCAGAACTCGTTAACTCATTTACAGAGTATTCAGCAAAAGAGATAGCCGAGCGTACCGAGTTAAATCTGCTGTTGAGAACTCAGTAAAAAGATGGGGAAAATACCGAGCTGATTTTAGTGTGTATGATTCCTCCCGAAAAAATATATGATAAAAAATAGATTTCTTCCGAGAATTTTTTCAGGCAGTCCAAGATCATAGAGCATCTTCTATGGTTCTTGCAGGAATACCAGCTCAGATTCTGGCCGACATTCCTGTCATGATCTCTTCAAGGCAGGAATGCCATATATACAGATTTATCTGTATTATACAGATTTTTGAGCTGTGTGAAGAATTAGCATTAAGTTAAAATTCACAAATACAAAAAAAAACTAAAAAAAAAGATTTTTGAGCATTTATACAGTCTCGCTGAGACCGTCCCACTATTTACACCATGTCTTCAAAAATGTTTAAGGAGGCGATTTTCTGAAAGTCCCCTCATAAAAAAGTAAGAAAAATGCTTTTGGTTAACCAATTTGATGGACCCCCCGTTAGTTAGGGCCACAATAATTTTTGCGGACCCCTCGATTTTGATCAATTGTTGGCACATTTAAACCGTTTTAACTTAAAAGCTTCTCCAAAAACCACCTTATAACAAAATGTTGTTGAAAAGAGGAAAAATAGGGCTACTATTAACAGTTATAAAAAGTTGGGTCGGCCATATTGATTTTGACCGCCATCTTGGAATATTATACCAAAAGTTTTTTTTCACCATGTTGGCAACCACCGATTTTCAAAATTTTTGCGTCAATCGAAAGCGGAGACATTTTTGCACAACATATCAAAAATTTAGAGCCGCAATCCTCGCTCGGGTTTTATACAGCAACTCTTCCCGGAATTTCTTCTGTGCCTATTTCAGGGACCAAGCTTTCAGCTGAGGTTTCCTTAGAATTCTACCGAATGGGTGACAAAACGTCGAATGCCAAAACGTCGAAAGGACAAAACGTCGAAGAGACAAAACGTCGAAAGGACAAAACGTCGAAAAGTGTGAAACTGTTGGCAGTTCAGTGTGGATTTTTTTTTTTGAGATTTTGTGTGGATCGTTTTAATCCTGTTGATAGCCTGAGAGGGGTTGGTGTTACGGTAGATCCACCAACACTCATTATGTCTCATTATCTCGGGTCTCTGCCCAAGCGCCGAAGGTCAGTGACTCATTTTGCACTCTTTGATGCTTCAGACCCGAGTTGAAACCACCAGCTGTGTAAAGATTATTGTGTGGATACTTGGCATTGTTGTGCCAGTACCATGTTCTGGAATACCGGATGAACTGCGAAGAAGGACCAAACCAGACGCCCTTGAAGGAATATTGCGCCCGATGATCGCCATCGCCACCCTAAAGGTGCCAGTGCAGTGGTCCGGCCGACGATAGCTAGAGGCCGTCATCGTAGCCACCCTGAAGGAAGTTATGACGTAATGCTGAAAATTTGTGGAAGTGCCACTGACTTTGTGCCACTCCCAGTGTTGCGTTGAAGTACAAAAACGGCACGCTGCGATCAAACATATTTGAACATTGTTCAGTTCAGCTTAAGCAAGAACTGCACCCGCAGAATGCCAACATGGCAACATGATACCCTGGTACCTGATAAACTGAAATGGTCATGTTTCTACCATTTTTTCACCAATTGTAGCCATCTTGGGCTGATTCGATTCAGAAACTCACCCTCCATTGAGAGGGAGAACCGGTTCGGTCACCGTGGATTACCGGAAAATCCGGATTTTGCTACAGAATCTGAATGTTCGATGCCAAAATGTCCCACTTCATTGTGGCGCATATCTTCGCACAACAACCAAGGACAGCACCTTGGTCAGGACGCACATAAGATTTGATGACACATCCAAGCTCAGTTCATTTTTGGCTCGCGTTTAGTTCAAATGCAACACTGGGTGCCAGTAGATGGGGCTCCAAAGAAGTATGAGAAGAAATGGCCGGGAAAGTCCGGGAATAAATAATGTAACACTTAACGTGACGTGATGTGAGTTTTTATATACGACAGTGCGAATTTTCCCTACCCGCGAAGATCTGGTCAAGAAACATGCCCACCCTGAAGTGTTGTATCAGGGAGCCTCAGGAAGACTCCCCTCTGAACTAGTTGGCAGATACAAGTGAAAGAATGAGTATCTATTAAAAGAATAAAGAACTCATTATTTGCTTAGATTACTAGTTTTCGACGTTTTCGAAGTTTTGTCCCTTTCGACCTTTTGGCATTCGACGTTTTGTCTTTCGACGTTTTGTCCCTAAACCAATTCTACCAGATACGCCTCTCAGAATTCCTGTAGTAAATCCTCCCGGGATTCCTTCGGGGATTTCTACCGAGATTGTTCTCCCCCCCCCCAGCATTATGTTTTTCAGACTTTTGTATGCAATTCTAAATTGCAATTGGTAAATCGAATAAAGTTGAATTTTCATTTTTCATGTAGCCGAAAGACACATTGTCTCTTCGATGCCCTGAATAACACCATAAAACCCACATATTGTTCACGAACAAAAAATCATGGAATAGTACAAACATAAGTGAAGAAGCCGTGTAGAGTATATCTGGTTGAAATTTTATATCAAAACATGGAATGATGATGAACCTGGGCGTGTTTGTGGAATACCTGTAAGTACGAGACATTGAAGACGACCTTTCAGTTGAGGTCGAATTACGTAACTGTCAAAGGATACAAATTTAAAGGAAGAGCACTTTACACGATTTTCTTTTTAAAACATGGCAAATTTCTGAAAAGTTCACATAAGTACTCACCATAAAAAGATTTTGTGGGGTACTGAAGGAAAGACTCAATTACTGTATTAGAAATCATTATCTGTGTAAAATCTGACCTCTACAGTATTTTATGCAATTATGTATCCTACTTTCTATTTTTTAAATAATTTTGGTATTATTATGGCCAACTTTTCCAAACTGGCTAATTATGCAGCTGAAATGAGTTACATAATGAAAAATCGTGGCTTAATGTTCACAATGCAGCTCATTTGAGTTGCATTATGAACATTATGCAACTCAAATGAGTTGTATGTACACTCCCGTTCAAAAGTTTGGGGTCACCCCCTCAAAAACATGTCATTTTTTTAGGCCCATACTGCCGTGAATCGCAAGTCAGTCCCATCTGCATTTTGGGCAAAAATGAGTTAATGACCGTTTTCGAGCTTTCTTCGGATGATCTTTCAGCTGCGTGCATAAAAATATATAGTTTGTTCAGTAAAATTGAAAAACAACACCAAGTCAGATTGTCCCATAATGAAATGTAATCGCAAGTCAGTCCCATTACGAACTTGTGTGCCCTCCAGTACAAGATTTAACACTATTTTAGCTAGTTTTACATTTTTCACTGTTATGTTTTAACGTTTGAAACAATATGTGAAAGTTTCATGATGATCGCAGAAGTTTTCAATTCATAGCGATTTTTTAGAGTTTCGTATAGAAATCGAATTTGAAAACTTCAGAGGCCATTTTCTCAATGCCTACTTTTTACATATGGGACTGACTTGCGATTCACGGCAGCATATCTCCGCCAATTTGCGTCCGATTTCAAAACCCTAGGTTTCATTCAAAAGATAATAAGTCAAAGAATCTTTGAACATGATTTAAAAGAAACTTTTACAAAAAAAAATGTATGTAAACTTAATTCAAAGTTGCCAAATTTTCTAAAAAATAAATATACACTTACGGCACTATCGCTGGTAATTGGGTCGACCAAATTTTAAGATGAGAGCGGTAATATCACCCATTTTCTATTAGCTTTCAACTGCTATTTACAGAACTTAGCTAAAAAATCTAGAAAAAATAGTTATTAAGTAAATTATTCCTTGATGTCATCGACCAAAAGTTTGGAGTCACCCCTCAAAATGCTATATCGGCCAAAAGTTTGGGGTCACTATCGTAAAACATGGAAAAGTGATTTGTTGATATCTTTGTCATCTCTCAATTAATTTTAATTCTTCTTGACTTATTTGAAACAAAATGAATGATACTTACTGCATAGACATTGAACCACACATATTTGTTGAAATTTACATACTAAAACTTTGTAACGCTCCGTTCTGTTTCCAAGTAACGGCTTAAGCGCCACCTTCAACGAAGGACCGTTACTCCGTTAATTAGCCCGGAAAGAGACTGCCTTCTCAGGGCAGGTCAACTGAAGTTCGCAGAACTAAGGTCGCAATTTCGTCCCAAACGTCGTACGGCAAATCAAATAAACTCAGCAGATAGAATTTCAAACAAACAATCTAAAATAATTACCGAAAATCAAATCTCAATGATCCGCCAAAGAGGAATTACTTTGCTAAAATTAAACTAACACAATCAAATAATCAATTCAAAATTTATTAGCGTGACGCGAGAAAAAAAGTGGAGTACAAACTAAATTCGAAGTAATTTATTATTCTAAAGCAATAGTCGAACGCGGTGTCAATTCAACTAAATCGTTCGAGTTCAAATAGTTTGTATTTCGGGAGCTGAGCTCCAAATTCAAAGCAAATTAGTTCAAATTCAAATAAACCTAATTGCCTATGGTGACGTCACGCTTTCTAGCTTTTTGGAATTCCAATTGGAAACTAACTCTAGAGTGAGCAAAAGGATCAGATCTGACCTTGATGTGCGCAAACGAGGAATCCAACGTCGGACGTCGCTCGCAGTCGGTAGTCCCCACGTGATTCAACCCAATCCGCCTTCTTCTGTTTCACCGTCGCGTAGTCGGTTCTCAGCTCGATCAGTGGCTTCGTCTCGACGCCTCACAAACGGGTCATGCGCGCAGGCGTTTCCTCGGGGTATAGGCGTCCCCTAGTTGCGTGGAGTGATCGGCCGGGGATGTAGCTTGGCCGACGCCTTGCGACTTATTGGCTTGCGATGACACCCGGTTGCACCAAGGAGAGGGCACTCAAATCGACGAGACGAGCGAGGCGATTCTTTGAGCCGCCGACAGCAAATGTTCGCACGGTGGATGTCCGCACTGCACGGGCTAGTAGTGGTTCGTCGAATCCACAACGGACTACTCGAGTCGGCTCCAGACTAACCGCCCACGTTGTTAGGGCACGCTAATCCTGAATTCAATTGGCAGTTAATTCACTAATATTCAATTTCTTTCCAAACTATAATTCACTCGAAAATTTAGTTCGAGTTTAGCTATAAGCTATCACGGAATAATTATTTGTTCACTAGCAAACACTTTTTCTAACTTGGGATCAAGTTCAACTTGTCTCAACAAAGCACTCCACTAAAGTGACGAGACGATCGCGGTCTTGATTGTGTCGAGCCTAAAAATTGCTGCGCAATTTCCCACTATTGGTGGATTAGAGAGAGTTTAACTTCAATAGTCTTTTGTATTTAGCTAGTAAATTTCCACTGCTGGACCTATTTGACTCTCTACGACGCAATTTCTGGGATACGACGCAATAGATTTGAATGTGAAATTTTTCATATCGTTTTCGAGGCCAACTCTTAGGTGGCGCATAGAGTGGTTGTTGTCTTGGCTGAACTTGTAAAACTGACAGCATGTTAGATTTCGGAGAACTGCCAGCATAGCGAACGGATGGAAACATGAACACAAATTGATGACGTAATAATTATTAGAGTGAATTCACAATATGGTTACAACTTAACGTATAGTTGCCTCATTTTTTGAAGCGTGGTAAAATGTGCTAACTTTACATAACATTTTTATATACAAAAATCGTTAAATACGTTAAGTTGAAGACATCAAACGTAAATTTAGTTAATTATCTTTGAAATGAGCCAAAAATAATTAGAATTGAACTATAGATGACGAAGATACCACTAAATCACTTTTCCATGTTTTAAGAAAGTGACCCCAAACTTTTGGCCGATGATATCAAGGATGAATTTACTTAATCACTTTTTTTCCAGATTTTTTAGCTTAGTTCTGTAAAAAGCAGTTGAAAGCTATTAGAAAATGGGTCATATTACCGCTCTCATCTTAAAATTTGGTCGACCCAACTTCCAGCGACAGTGCCGTAAGTTTAAATTCATTTTTTAGAAAATTTGGCAACTTTGGGTTAAGTTTACATACAAATTTTTTTGAAAAAGTTTCTATTAAATCATGTTCAAAGTTTCTTTGACTTATTATCTTTTGAATGAAACCTAGGGTTTTGAAATCGGACGCAAATTGGCGAAGATATGGGCCTAAAAAATGACATGTTTTTGAGGGGGTGACCCCAAACTTTTGAACGGGAGTGTATAATAATAATATCATTGCATAAAATTTGGTATGCAACTCGTTGCAAAACTCGTTTTATTTTCAGCACTTGTCGTATTTATCCAACTCAACAAGCCTCGTTCAATAAATGTACGACTGAAAAAAATCAACTTTTTGAAACTTGTGACATGAATTACTATTAACTGGTTATGCTACGCATACTGAGCACTCTTCCTTTTTTATCTGTATTAACGAGATTTTTTATCTCGGGACCCACACTTTACTTCCCTTCCGAAGGAAGAACTCACATTTAGCGAGTTTGTCGGGAGTGAGCACTCTTTCTTTGATTTGTTTAAAAAAATAAATTTGAGAAATATTGAAAACTGTAGTCGAAGCTACATGAAATTACAAAGACCATCCATTGCATACTTTTAGGCGTTTATCGGGTTATATTTCTGCCCCAGTTTAGAAGTCCTTTTTCTATTCTTTTTGAGTGATTATCATCTCTCTCACTTGTTTAGAGCTGTATTGAATCTAAACGGATCAGAATATAACGATAGCGTAGAAGTTGTGCTGAAATAGAACTCGAGAAAATTATCAGATATGGAGGACCAACAATGAAGAATTTTTTTTTGTAACCACACCACAGACTTTCATTTTTTTTGTCAAATCATGCTTATTTTATTGGAACTTGATCTTTGATAACAAATTTATTTAGAGATTTAAATTGTGAAACACCTTGGCCGTTAACGCGTTAATATCAACCGAAATCGTTAACTACACTAGTTTACAGCATTTTTGAACTCGGTAAGCTGATGATCGTTTTTGGTGTAGAATCATGCCCTGAGTTCGAAAACGCGAAGGAAAAAAATTACAGTAAAGCGGAAATTTTTTCGACTTTCCATACAAGGTTGATGATTTGAAATCGATTTTTGTTCTATTTTTAAGCAAAGTCGCTCACTTCAAACATCTCATTCTCCGTAATCAATGCTCCGATTGAGCTGAAATTTTTACTGTAACTCGCCTACATATGATATGTCAAATAAACGTCGAGAAAGAATTTTTAAATTGGTTTTTTCTTATTGAAAAAAATACATTTCCTCAAAAAATTTTGGAAATTTTGCTAAAATTTAAGAAGATCATCCCTAAAACTCGCCAATATCATGAATTTCATCAATCTGATGCAAAACCTGTATTCAAATGCTCGAATGGTATTGTATTCAGCTTTTAATTTATGGAAAAATTTACTATATTGACGACGACTGTTTTGAAGACTTTCGAATAGTTTTGGCGTTTCAGTCTTTTCGGGGTCAAAAACAACTAAATGTTTTCTTCTTCCAACGTTTCGACCCTTCGCTCACCAATATCGATGGACTCTCACAACAGATAATCAAAACACTGAGAAGGGAATATCCAACACGAATTGCCACCAAAACAACAAACACGGTTGGCGCGTTACTACCACAGATTAAGGACAAGACACCCAATGACGAACAGAGTAATATAATATACAAAATCAACTGCGACAACTGTGATGGCTGCTACATTGGGATGACAACGACGAAGCTGAAAACGCGCATATCGGGACATCGCTCAAACGTACGCAGACTGACGACACTGAGAGAAGCAGGACACACCAATGCAGACGCAGCGATTATTAGTATTAGGGAAAAGACAGCGCTAGTAGACCACGCAGCAGAAAATGACCATGTTTGCAGACTTGACGATGTGAAGATATTAGATAGGACACAAAAACCATCAAATCTTCCCATTTTGGAAAGTTGTCACATATACAACACGCCACACACGGTAAACAAACGTACTGACACAGACAATCTGAACGTAGTCTACGCTGGTCTACTCCACTCTATCATGAACGTAAAAAGAACAAAATCAAACAACCAAAACAGACTGAATGTAAACATGACACAAACTGACGACACTGACACGACTGAAACCGAACACACAACGCACGAATAGAACAAACTAAAACTGTCATTTTGAAAATTGTACGTAAAAGTAGTGGATAGCGGTCCGGTTTCCGACCAACGAAAATATCTTTTTGAATTTGAAGGTTTTTCGGAACAGAAAAAACGGACAAATTGTAAGTAGACAGTGACATTAAGGTATTCCTTAATTGACAATAATCTTTCATAGCAAAAAACAACAAATGACGGTTAAAAGTTTTAAAAAACTACCACTGGACGAAAAAGCAACAATTTCATTCGGTATGTGTTAAGTGTAGTCCAAAGTGTTAAAACCTATGAAAACGACTATAATAAATTACAGATTCCCTGAGGAAGATCCAATAAGGATCGAAACGTTGGAAGAAGAAAACATTTAGTTGTTTTTGACCCCGAAAAGACTGAAACGCCAAAACTATTCGAAAATATTCGAAAATTTATGGAAAAAGATTTAAAATTGGTTAAACAAAACGCAATATATTTGAATTTTAGTAAATTACATATTTTGAAAAGTTGCAAAACTCGATATTGAGCTAAAACTCGAAAACTGTTCTACTTAAAATTTTTTGAAGGTCGGTTTCGAAATCAGCACTAAATTGTGCTTCAAAAACTTTGGTCGTTGACAGAAGTTCACGACTTTCGTTTTATTTTGTAAACTTGTGCTATTGCACAGCCCACTTATTTCGATCATATCCCGCACATTTTTGGCAAAATGAGCGCCACCCGAAGGCTCTTGGTGCCTATTTCAAGCTTTTTTGTTCCATTTGGCTCTCAGAATACACATCAATACATGGACTGAATAATCTTTTTTGCAATTTCTCATCGTAATAGGCTGTTTTACCTCACGCAAATCTGACAGGAAAAGGCCTACTTTCCCACACCAAATTAGCAGTGCTGTAATGGTTCATTACAGCACTGATTTGCGTTGCGTAATGAACCATTACAGCACTGTTTTCAGTTTTTGTCAACTTTTTGATGCTTTCTGAACGCAGTTTTGAAAAATTGTGACAACTGCACTGTATAACCTGTTATGATCAAATTTTCTTGAGCATGGCTATGAACGTCAGTGTGCAGTTTGATGAAAAAGTTGTGTTTAAAACTATCCTCAAGGGTAAGTTATGAAATTGCAAAAAACGTTGTACGCAACTCGGTGCAGAACTCGATTTTTCCAGCACTCGTCGTAATTATCCAACTCGGCAAGCCTCGTTGGATAAATGTACGACTCGTGCTGTAAAAATCGTTATTCTGCACCTTGTTGCGTAAACTACTATTACCGTGCAACTTTTTCGCACTAAACTGCATAACGATCCGATACTAAGTAGCAGCGTGGCAAAACCCATCAGTGGGTCAGCCTGCCAGCAGTAATGGCATGTAGAAGGAAATACAATTGATGGCAGAAAACGGAGTAAAAATCACCGAACGTGCCATTTGAGGACATTTGCTGGACTCTCAAGTTACATCGCCGAACGCCTTCAGCTGTTTTCCTTCTCGGTATTTCACCGTCATTACCGCAACCGCGTGGACAGCAGCCGGCAGGCAGCACATCCTAGCCAGCGACACTGAGAAAAAGGCGTCATTAGGGAATCTTCTTTCCGGACCAAGGAATCGCTTGAAATTGATACTCGCGTCCTTTTGCCGGGTTGCACCGCCGTCGTTATCTTCTTCTGAATTAGCATCGTCATCATGGGAGCAAACTGGAGAATGGGGTGTGACATTCCGTGACTTCGAATGCGTTAACAGGAAACAGTAAAGGATCGATATTGATAGTGGTATAACCGCATCCGAAACCTAAGTATTGGCTCATAATCGAATTAATTGTCATATTTCCTTTTAATTGAATGAAATGAAGTTGGTTGAGCATTTCAGGTATTCTAAACCGGTTGAATCACTTCTTGACAGCAAAAGCTTGCTAACAGTCTGTTCGAGTCGAGATAGTAGAAACGGCGAAACCGCAGATAGGTATCGATTACATCGGGTGCAGGCCAGCAAAGACAACTCGAAGTAAAAGTACTAGTGGATTTTTATTGACCTTCACGCGCAATTGAAATGCGGTGCGAGTAGCGTTGATGCCTGATTTACGATGTGACACGTTGCGGTAGTAAACCTCCGTGAGATAGAGTCATAAAACTGTTCAGTAGATCAACAGTAGGTGACTTTAATTGAAATTTGATGCGAATGAAGGTTACATACTGGAATGAGAATTGCTACGGAACGATGGCACTATGTGCATTGGGAAAGTGTTTATAGGAGAGCACTTCTTAATGTTCTAATTCATATCGAAACATCATCATGGAAATTGCTCATTACTTCTCGATACACTCCTTGTGGATCATTGCTGCGAGACTACTTACTTACTCTCAGACCTGAGCACCCATGGTGTTACAAAGGGTCGAATTTAAAGATCTCAATCCTGGGCGATTGCCTGCCATCGCCTTGACCTATGGCCAGGTCAAATTTCTGTAGACTTGCTTTATCTCGTTGTTGAGGCTGTGCCGTCATGTCTGCCTCTGCGACGATGTCATGCTGGATTCCAATCTAACGCTTGCTTGCAGATTTCGTTTCCACCTTTGCGTAGAGTGTGGCTGACCCACCTCTACTTTCGCTCCCGAATTTCTGTCGCTGTCGGCTTTTGATGACATCACCGAGGGGATTCAATGTTGGAGATCCAATTGATAGGCCACCATGGGCTGCAAAACGGTGAATCGAAAAGGAGAGCGTTCAACATTGCTCTGATCCTCATAAGTTCCTACCGCGGCTCAACATCGAGCAGCTGCGTAACGTAGAAATGGCTCAAGACTACGCGCAGCAGTTAGCAGTGGCCCTACAAACGGTAGAGAAGCTTGGCGTAGCTACACTTGAAGATGGCTGGAGGGACATCCGATCTGCCATAGGTGGTACCTCGGCTACAGCATTAGGCCTTGCGACTCTGAATCATATGTAGAAACGACTGGTACGACGGCGAATGTGAACAGTTGAAAATCGAGAATAATGCAGCATGGGCGAGAATGCTGCAACACCGTACGAGAGCGAGTGAGGCACGTTATAGACAGGCGCGGAACAGGCAGAATTCAGTCTTCCGGAGGAAGGAGTGCCAGCAGGAAGAACGAGATCGCGAAGCGATGATGGAAGATCTATGCGAAGGACACACGAAAGCTCTACGAGGAGCTGAACCGCTTGCGCAGAGGCTATGTGCAAGCCGACATGTGCCGAGATAATCATGGGAATATTCTCACGAGCGAGCGTGAGGTGGTCGAGAGGTGGCGGCAGCATTACGATGAGCACCTCAATGGCGACGTTGCAAGCCCCGATGGTGGCGTGGTAACAGATCTAAGAGTATGTACACTAGACGATAGACTTAAGGCCCCTGACATCCAAGAGATTGAGAAGAAGGTTGGACGGTTGAAAAACAACAAAGCCACTGGAGCAGACCAACTACCAAGCGAGTTACTAAAATACGGTGAAGAAGCACTGGTGAGTGCACTACACACCAAAAATCGATTGAAGGTTTCAGCAAAACGCTTTACTGAAACAAAATCAGCAAACTTTGAGTTTACTGGAAAACCAGCAATCCGGGTTAGTTAGCTGAAAATCAGCAAACTCGCCTGGATTGCTGAAATTTCAGCAAGTTTTTCCGATGCCTCGCCGGCTCGGATGGTCAACTGTCAAAACAAAAGAAAAAATACAAAAAATAACTTTGCTTCGCTTGCTTTTTCCCATCGTCAATTCCAGTTTTAAAAATCATATTTAATTATACTGTGCGTGTTTGAACCCGAAATTTCTGCGACATCTTTATAGGACAGGTTGGTATCAAAAGAAAACAGTGTTATTATTCCGCATCCGAGTTTTTTCAACTGTAAATACATGTCGAATTTTACCACTTTCAGATGCTATACAGAGTACTTTCCCAGGCTCCAAACGCTCGACAAAGGATTGTTAGATGCAATGGCTTTCTTGATGGACTTATGCAGGATCGTCAATTCCAGTCGATGCTGTAATTATATATGTTGCATACAATAAAGCCATGAAAATTTAAAAAAAATATCTAAAACAAAACTCGAATGTTGGTTTTTATTTTTTTTTCGAATAGTTTACTGAATTCTATCAGCAAAGTGCTGGCAAAGCTCACGCCGGTCGAAACAACTGAATTTTCAGCAAATCCCAAAAATTTGCTGATTGTTCAGCAAACAATTGACGTTTACGTTGACACTTGACATTGCTGAAATTTTCAGTAATTTTTATTGCTGAACGGATTGCTGTAATTTCAGCTCGGCAAAATTCAGCAAAAATTTGCTGATTTTCAGCGAAAAAAATTTGGTGCGTACACTGGGTTATAACCAAGATTTGGGAGGAGAAAGTATTAGCGGAGGAATGGATGGAAGGTATCGTGTGTCCCATCTACAAAAAGGGCGACAAGTTGGATTGCGGGAACTACCGCGCGATCACACTACTGAGCGCTGCTTACAAGATACACTCTCAAATTTTATGCCACTGTCTATCACCGATTGCAAGAGAGTTCGTGGGGCAATATCAGGCTGGATTCATGGGTAAACGCGCTACAACGGACCAGATGTTTGCCATCCGCCAGGTGTTGCAGAAATGCCGCGAATACAACGTGCCCACACATCACTTGTTCATCGATTTCAAATCGGCGTATGATACAATCGACCGAGACAGCTATGACAGATTATGCACGTATAAGGATTCCCGGGTAAACTGATACGATTAATCAAGGTAGGTACCGGTAGTCTTCTATGGGCACGAAGCATGGACCCTACGTGCAGAGGGCCAACGCGCCCTTGAAGTTTTCGAACGGAAGGTGTTGCGTACCATCTACGGCGGAGTGCAGATGGTAGACGGGACTTGGAGAAGGCGAATGAACCTAGCATCAGCTGCTAGGAGAACCAACCATCATCCATACCGCGAAAATCGGGAGGCTACGGTGGGCGAGTCACGTCTTCAGGATGTCAGATAGCAACCCGACTAAAATGGTTCTCGAGATTCATCCGATCGTTACAAGAAGACATTGTGCGCAGCGAGCTAGGACGACTTACGGAACCTTCGCAGAGTGCGAAACTAGAGACAACCAGCCATGGACCGAGTAGAATGGAGACGACTCCTATGTACAGTAGAGGTCACGCCGGCGTACCTATATAATCCATTTTTGCCCTTGCATAATTTAACTCTACAGACCTTTATAAAGAGTGAAAACATTCATGATAACCTAGTGTAATATGAAAGAAGATAAAAAGGGTACGTTGGGTCATCCCGTGACCTTTTTTACCTCGTCTGTAAAGCCTGTTAACCGCTGCGTCTATTATTTAAGAATATTGTCAAGAGTTTCGAACTACTTAGGCTCTCGCGTTATTTCCCGGCACCACACAGCAAAACAAATCAAAATATCACTTGCCGCATAGTTTCCAAACGCACTTCCGTAGGTAATCATCTCCTGCGACATTTCCACAACATGATCCATAGTCAATGAGCTATACGTTCACTCTGAAGCCGCAAAAGTACTCAAAACAATTATACACGCAGACGAGTGCACTTCGTCAACACAAATTTGGGTGCTGAAGTGATTTCCCATTTGGTTTTGCTGGAAGTTCGGCACTACTGGAAGAATCTCAGAAGGAGATATTTGTAGATTCTATAACGAAATTCCCTCTAGATGCTTGGTTGGGATGCGACTGGGATGATTTTGCTTCGGAATGTTGGCTTTGCAGTCTTTTGGGGAATCGAAAACACTAGTTTATGATTTTTCCCGACGTTTCGGTCCGTATGGGACCTTTTTCAAGGGTTCTAAAATATAATTATTCAACTATCAATACAAAATTTTAAACATTTAATTAGTTTTACAATTTACCAATCGGTCAAGGTTTCCTAGTCAAGATGGCTTTGCTAAACTCAAAGATGTCATGCGGAAGTATTGGTCTAAATGGAAGTTTTGGTCTAAATGGAATATTCTCAGGGTTAGATAGTTAAGACACACACTAAACTAAACAGAGAGAAAGTGACTCACACAAACAAAAAGAATATCATGCGAAAAGCAATGGTGGAAGATTCCAAAAACAGGGACCGAATTCTAGACCGCCCGATAGGTAGGAGATTGTCCGCATCACGACGGTTGAAAACCGAACGGACTCAATCTATGTGAGTACAGTGCAGGACAACAAATATGTATAAAATGAAAATTGACCTTTGAATCTTCCATTTAGACCAAAACTTCCGCATGACATTTTTGAGTTTAGCAAAGCCATCTTGACTAGGAAACCTTGACCGATTGGTAAATTGTAAAACTAATTAAATGTTTAAAATTTTGTATTGATAGTTGAATAATTATATTTTAGAACCCTTGAAAAAGGTCCCATACGGACCGAAACGTCGGGAAAAATCATAAACTAGTGTTTTCGATTCCCCAAAAGACTGCAAAGCCAACATTCCGAAGCGAAATTCCCTCTAGCTGGCTAAAACAGCTAGGCAGACACTTTCCCGTCTATTGAGCGATAATGGATGAGTGTCTCTTAATAATACAAACAAACTTTCATTCATAACTGTATTACGAGTTTCTGCTTAAGATACATTTGTGGGTTTGTTCTTAAACTAATTGTGACTTAATAGCTATTACTCACGGGCCCGTGAAGTCATAACGCTAGCATGCATGCCGATCTTCGTCGCCTCTGGCGCACTGTTGTTGCTCCTCGCTCGCTTAATATCGATGAGAGATCGAACTGTCTAGTCCCGTCCGCACGCACCACACTAAATGCACTTTCATCGGCCTATGAGCGATTCTTCTCCGAACCAACAGTCCGTCTCGGCGTCTCTAACCACCGCTCAATCAGCTTTCTCACTCACTACGTCTCACTTCTCGTCCCAGCTCCCAGGTGCTTCTCTACCGAGCCGTGCTTATCGCGTCTATTCCGGTCTAGCACTTCACGTTGCTTCGAAGGTCAAGGCCGATGGTGATCACAACCGCTGCTGAGCGCCCGCGAGCGTGAACAAAGAGCCCTGTCGAGACCACACTGTTAGTCATCTAGAACAACCATTACAAATTCGACAACTTACCCGTTGTCGGGGCTCCTTTTGGTCGTGGATTAAAGGCCTGGTCTTCTCCGGCTTCGATGGCTCCTCGATTGTCTAGCCTTGCCACAATTCTCGCGCAGTGGCGTCGTTATAACCGTTGCTTTGGCCAAGTTCCTAGAGAGATAAACAACAGTATGAGCATCTCCATGCCGATTAATCCCTTTACGGTAGCTCACGTGGATTGATTTGGCTACTCGCACTGCACGCAGAGCCGTAGCGTGGGGTTGGCCAGGTTGGCCCCCGCCAAGGGCGCCAGCCTCAGAGGGGCGCCAAATTGGCCAAAGGCTGGAAGGAATGGTATGTTGTTTTTAACAAGATTCAAACTAATGCACTGTATCTCAGAAACACACATATTTTCACACCCCACAGTTATCATGTTTTTGCTGTTGTAGCATTTTTCCATATACAGATTTGTTCAGACTTTCTTTTGAATGTTTACAATAGTTTTTCCTGGGAATTCATACCCCTTTTAAGATATTATTCTATATTTTTCCCAATTTAATCTTAAAAAATAAGAAATAAAAATAGGAAGCTTTGTGTAAATTTTCAAAAAATCACAATTTCTGTAGAAGTTTTATTAAATCCATCAGCATTCTCACTTTGTCTCAAGTTATCTTCCAAGTATATTTTCAACCAAATCAACCATTTCAAAAAATCTTGAGTATTGCATTTTAAAACTTGATCTCATCAATAAATATGGTTCCTGTGAAAATCTAGCTGTATGGCTACAAGTTGTTTGTCTTAGTTATGTTTTTTAAATAATTTATTGGCTATTCCAAGCGTTCTTTCCATAGTCCGTGCCCCCCCGAATCAACATAAGTTGATGAAAGTTAAGGTTGATAAGATAGATTTTGTTATTAGAGCAACTAATTCCAAAAACAGCCCCTACCAATCTCAATTGTTTTTGCAATTAACTACTACAGATCTACTTATGAAACATTTCGATTTAATATCTTGAAAATTTCATAAAGCACCTGTGGTACGCACAAAACTGAATGAACTTTTCACGGAAATATAAGAATGGATCATGTGAGGCTTCTTAGAGGACTCCAGGATAGTTATAAACTTTAGGAAGTATGCTGTTAAAAAAGCTATTGAAGTTGTGCTGAAAAGTGATATAAAAAACTGAATGAATTCCTAATCAAACATGTGAAACAGTTTGGTAGAAATAAACAGATGAATGTCTAAATATCTCAAAAAATATAACGTTGAAAATACAAAAAAAATAATACAATGCTTTCAAAACAGTTTTTAATGGAAATTCGAAACAAATATGAAATTCTCGAGAAAAATATATTTTTTTCTCAAAAAATGTCACCAAAATATCAAAACAAAACAACTTTTGAAGAAATTTTATAAAAATGAAAACAATAGACATTACTATGGGGCTCAAATCAGGATGCTTGCCAAGGGCGCCGTGGAACCACGCTACGGCTCTGACGGCACGTACGAGTGCGCGCGCCTTGGGCGCGTAGGTGGATGGACAGTAGGCCAGATCCAGAATCCAGATTCCGATGTGAGGTGGGTCGCGGGAATGCCTTTCCCGTTCAGGATATCTTCTGCTATCTGTGAATAATATCTGTTAGACACATCCTCTTTATTGGAGGAATTCATCCACTTACATCACGGTTTAGCGGAGGCAACCAGATTCGAAGAAGCCTGATTTCGGTGGGGTTTCCACAGAGTTTCTGCCAAACACAAATCGTAGATAAAGATTAGCTGTGGTCTCTCGAACATAGTGTTCTAACTTACTTGGTTGATACCGTTGTCCGGCCACGTTTTTTCTCTCAGACCCGAGCCTCACGATACTGGCGCTTGTGCAGTGTGGAGAATGAATGGCTGCTGCTTTTGTGCTGGGACTGTTTCCGATCCACGGCCTTCGGTTGGGTGACTGTGTACATGTGGACGGACTATTGTACTTTTCGCACATTCGAAGTACTAAACGAGGGATATTCATCCTTCGAGTGATTTGGCTGCTCTCTGTTTACAACTATCTAAACTATAACATTTGTTTTGTTTTACAATTTTGATGCTAACCATAGGCCTAATTCTTATTCACCTATTCAACTTTCCCATCAGAATTACAACATGTAACAATTCTCAGAAGGAACTTCTGGTTGAATTTCTGAAGAAAACACGGAAGAAATTTTTGAAAGAATCCCGGAAGGAATTTCTGAAGTAATTCCGAAAATAACTTGTGGGGAATCCCGGAGGATTATCTGGATATAACTCCTGATGAAATCTAAGAAAGAAAATCATTGAGATTCCAGAAAGATAGTTCAGGGATTCCTCGCGGAAATCTAAGAGTTTCTGGAGGAATCCTAAATGGATTGAATTGAGGGATGCCGGAAAAAAAAAATCCTGGCCTAGAAGGAAGTCCTCGAGAATCCCAGAATCTTTCCTGGAATTCTTGAAGGAATTCGAAAAAGAACTTCTGGAGGAATCCCATAAGCAACTCCTGGGAAGGTTTTGAAAGAATGGCGGAGTGGTTTTCTGCAGAGATCTCGGAATTAATGTCTGTGTGAATTTTTGAAGGTAACCAAGAAGGAACTCGTAGAGAAATCCCGAAAGGAACTTATTTAGGAAACCCAGAAAGAAGTTCTGATGAAATCTCAAAAGAAATTCCTTTTAAAATCCCTGAAGAGATGTCCGAATAAACTGCTGGTGGAAGAGAGGAGAAGAAAACCTTGAAAATACTCCTGAAGGAAACCATGGATAAGCTTTTAGAACAACCTTCGAAAAAAAAACTCCTAGAGAAATCTAAAACGTAACTCCGGAAGGAATTCTTGGAGGGATCTCTGAAGGAACCTCTGAAGGAATACAAGAAGGAGGAATTATCAAATGGAATCCCGAAAGAAATTCTTGGAGAAATCCCAGAAGGAAGTTCTAGAGGAATTTAAAAGGAAGGACTTCTTAAAAATGGGAATCCCAAAAGAAACTCCTTGAGGAATTCTAAAATGAACTCCTGAATGAATTTTAGAAGAAACTCCTGCAGAGTTTGTCGTGGTGAGTTTTAATCAAATGAAACCAATTTGATATTCTTAATTTATTGAGCAAACTAATATCTTCAGAAGAGCTTCTATGCTAATATTCAAATGAAGCGCACTTTTCTGAACGATATAGTTAGCTAGCTTAGATTCACTTCTCTCTTAGGTTAGCTCGTTGAAAACTTCCCTTCCATTCAAAAGTGAATAAAATGCTAATTTTCAAAATGATATAAATTCTTTCATTCTTACAAACCACTACATCCGTTCTATGTCGTGTGCAATCGCGTGTCTTGTACTAACTCCCCCGGATTTAAACCTGTCAGCATACGTCAGTCAGTGCAGTTGGCAACCGGATTTGTATGCTATCGCTTTTTAATTAATTTAAAACCGACACCTCTTCCGTTCCATTACGCGAAAGGGGAGCGGGTGAAATCTACGGTGGCACCGTTTTCAACGCTACTGCGTTGCTTTTCACGATCACTCAATTTGTGCCAGCGAAACATGAGCCAAAGAAAGCGGAAAGTTCCGAATGAACGCGCATTGTTGTAACAAACAATAACGTGTCACATCGGCGAAGCCGTGTGGCCAGAATTATGGAAAGTTTATCCGGACATTCTAGAACATTGGGTACTGAAGTAGGGTTCATCATATCGAGAACTACTGAAAATGATTACACGTAGAATTTTCATTGTCAAACCACCCATGGCAACACAAGTATGTAAACTATCATCGTGTAAGCAAAAAGAAGAGGTGCGTGAAGATCAGCGAATTCTTCAACATCAGCATAATGACGTGCATAACCCTCACTTCGGAAGCACCGATGATAAGACGAATTCTACGCGCAGTTGGTACGGAAACACGACTGCTGTCCAAGTCCTGGCGAATATTTATAGGATAGGAGAACCTCTTATAGTGTTAAAGTAAATAATAAGATAAGCTAGAAAATATCCAGAATCAAAATTAGTCAGAGCTACAAAATTAACATTTGACTGAGAACTGGCATCACTTCATCGCGTGCGTGTGTGGTGAGTAATGGTCGTAAACCACAGCTTTATTCGCAACTCAAGAGCATTCAACTAAGAACAGTATGACACATGAATGGTTGCTATAAAAATGAGGCGCACCAGTTCTGGAGCAGGGCGAACGCGTTGGTAGCTACATACAAATGTTAATTACACTGCAATTCGAAATTTACGATAACGGTTTGCGTGGCGACACAGGCGTACGTGGTTTCTCGGTTATTGACAATACGTTATCCACATTTCCAAGAAATTTCAAAATCATACTCTACTATTGATTTCCTAATAGGGTGATTTTGCTAACATTTTCCGAATGATGCTGAGGTTGGATTATGGAACCATAAGTTTCCATATCAACGAACTCCACGGAAAGAGAAGCATAATTGCACAAATAGCTGCATGGCCCATTCTATTAACCGCCTCTGTATGCCCAAGAACTATGAAAGCAACGACCGGGGGTCGTCGCTCCATGTTCTGAGTCGCGCACGTTGCTGGTTTCTGTCTACAAGTGAGGGTGGCAATGAGGTGCTAAAAATGACACACATTTTACCGCACCATGAATTGCAGTGTCAAAAATAAAAAAACAAATACGGAAACTCAAATGAAGTGCTTTCCACGACAAGAATGCAAGACGCCATATCTCCAACGCGCCGCCCCGTACCGTTCTGTCCTTGTGCAAGGTTTTTGCCGAACAGTGTGAAGTTGATTTGTACCTACTAATGTTTGGCGACATAAGAAGTGATGTGGCAGTTTCCCATCTCGGATCGGTGTTCTGTTTGTTTGCTTTCCGTCCTCGTATGAAAAACAAACACGCACACTTGTGCGGTACATGGGTGTCATTTATATTTTGTTACACTACTGATTCTTGGAAGAAATGTAACGTAATTCAAGAAGCTGTAAAATGTCTTATTTGTGCTTGGAAAGATCCATAAACCGGTTTTTGTTACGAGGAGCAGTAACATCCCAATCCCATCGGAATAATTTATTTTGATTACCTACGCTTGATGGAATCCATTACCGTAAAATGTTGTCAACAACCTTAGATAAAACTGCATCTTCCCCAAAAGTTGCTCTAACCTCCAGCAAGTTGCAGGCAACAAAGTAGTGCATACGAGTAAGGGTTGAATAAAACCTTCCAATCGAAATATAAGCGTATCATGCAGTGTTCAAACCAAGGTCACAGTTAGTAGTGCACCAACCATTCAACGCTCGTGCTTTGGCTCATTTTGGGAAAATACCCTCATATACGCGTGGAATCCATTCAATCGCACATTAGTTTTGCTTATCAATTACGGGGATAATGCGATTATCTGCTGGTCCTAAAGAAACTTTCAGCTATGGGGTGATACACAAATTATGTCACGCAAAAATCGACCTTTTTCAACCCCCCTCCCCCCTATGTCACACTTTTAGTATGAGACCTCAACAATTTTTGTATGGGTCGTCACGTTATGCAAAACTCCCCCTCCCCCCTAAAAGCGTGACGTAATTTGTGCATGGCCCCTATGAGTTTCACATGCTAAAGTATATCACAAAAAATTACATGTTTCTTTCTAGGCATTTTTCCAGGCATTCCTTCTGTGATTACACCAGAAATTACTCCTTGCACAAATCAAAAAATCAGAGGAATTTCTGAGGGAACTCCTGAAGTAATCCCTGGAAGAGTTCCTAGAGAAATCTTGAAAGGAATTTCTAGAAAAATTCCTGCAGCGATTACTGACAAAATGTTCGGAGCAATCCCTGGCATCACTGGAGAATTTGATGTAGGAATTGATGAAAAATCACTGTTGAATTTCTGGGACAATCCTTGCAGGAGTCCTAAGAGCAATTTCTGGCGAATTTCTCAAAAAAAATTTTTGAAGAATTCGTACAGGTATTCCTGGATTAATCTCTTAAGAAATTTCTGGATAAATTCTTGAAGGAATACTCCTCCTAGATGAATCCCTGGCGAACTCCTGGAGGCATTCCTGGAGGAACTTTAAGGAGAATTCTGGAGAAATCCCGAGAGGAATTCCTGCAGGAAATTTTGTGGGAACTCCTGGAGGAATCCGTGAAAGGATTTATGTCCATAAAGACATTGGTGGAGTAATCCTTTGAGGAATTCCTAGAGAATTTCCTGAAGGAATTTTTAGAGCAATTCTGGAGGAATCCTTAGAGGAATCCCTAGAGAAATTCTTGGATGAATCTCTGGAGGCATTCCGGGAGGAGCTTTCAGATATATTCTGGAGGAATCCGTAGCATATTTCTGGAGGAAATTCTAATTCGTTGGAGTCATTTGTGAAATTCTTGGACGAATCCCTAGAGAAATCTCTGAAGGAGTTCCTGGAGGAAATCAATAAGAATCTCCGAAGTAATTTTTGAGGAATCGCTGGAAAAATCTTAAGGAAGTCTCTGGAGGAATTCCTGAAATGCTTCATAATAAAATACAAATGCTCCAGAGAAAAATGCAAAAGCTCCATAAATAATTAAAATTGTACCCATAGAAGATTTAACATTGCTCCATAAAAACTTAAATTGCACCATAAAAAAATGAAATCGCGCTATAGAAAATAGACATATGCTACATAAATAATATCAAACTATATGCTATCTATGGCAGATTTTCAATTTTTCATGGAGCAACTTATGTTTTCTATGGTGCAGTTTGATAATACATATGGAGAATTCTTCTATTTTCTATGGTGCAATTTGATTTTTTTATGGTGCTATTTAATTTTTCTATGGAGCAATTTTCAATTTTCTATGGGTACAATTTTAATTATTTATGGAGCATTTGCATTTTTCCATGGAGCATTTATATTTTATTATGGAGCTCTTCAGTATTATTTATTGATGCTAAATTTCGCTTTTTATGAGAAAGTTTTATGTTTTACCTGTACATTTTTTTATAAAATATGGAACGTTTTCAATTATTTGTGGGTAACATTGTACATTTTCATGGTACATATGTTCATTATTTATGGAGCGCTATTTGATTTTCTATGGAGCGTTTTTATTTGTTTATGGGTGCAATAAATAGGCTGCCCTCGGAAACCGGACCCGGCAACGAAATAAGGACTATGATTGGAAACTCGGTACCTGGAACGTTAGGACCTTAAATGAATCTGGACGAGTAAGCCTTTTGGCTCGTGAATTGCAGAAAGTTGCTGTGTGCGTGGCTGCTATACAGGAAGTGTGGAGGCCAAAAACTGATGAACGTGAATTCAGGGCGGCGAATCCCGTCGCCAACACATCGCTCAAATATAACATCTATCACAGCGGCAGCGATAAGGCAGAACATGGGGTCGGATTCATAGTGATCGGGAAACAGATGAAGCGAGTTATGAGGTGGAAGCCGATCAACGAGCGGATCTGCGTGTTAAGAATCCAGGGCAAATTCTTTAACTACAGCCTGATCAATGTCTATGCGCCGACTTGCATGTACACGCACACAATCATGTTTAATGTTCCAGTGAATCGTTGAGGACGTTTCAATCTTGTCGCCTGCGATAGGGTGGGAGCTGTCTGTCTTGTTATTAGCCGTCTTCGGTTTTATGAATGCCTTGACAAGACCTATGGAGAATGCCCAAAACACGATGTTAAATTGTCATCGGTGACGCCAACGCGCAGGTCGGAAGAGAGGACTTTTTCGTCCAACCATCGGTACGGAGAGCCTTCACTTCGTCACTAATGACAACGGCCTGGATTAAGTCAACTTTGCTGCCGCCAGGGGGATGACCATTAGTAGCACCTACTTTGCACGCAAGGATATCCGCAAGCACACCTTCTCTAGGCGGAACCGTCTCGGACACTAGGAACCGGCAATCGGTGCGTTTCAACATCCAGTGGTTTTCATCAGACGGTACGGAAGCTGACTATCACCAGAAGCTGGACGAGCGGATAAGTGAGATCAACGAGAGCGATAATCTCAACACTCCGTGGGAGTCTATCCACGGAGCGATGAATACAGCAGCGCGGGAGGTGATAGGTAATGCTCAAAGACGACCTAGAAACGGGTGGTTCGACGATGAGTGTCAGAGGGTAACGGACGAGAAGAATGTTGCCAGAAGCCGGATGCTTGTCGGGGACCCGGCAGAGCAGAGAGCGATATAGGGAAGCAAGAGTAGCCGAAAAAATGAATCCTCCGCAAAAAAAAGAGCACGAGGAAAATGTGATTGTTCAGGCGTAAGAGAAATTGGAACGGAATGATTTGCGGAGATTTTACGAAACTGTCAATGGCGTGCGGAGAAAAACAGCGCCTTCTCCCGTCATGTGCAACGACCGTAATGGAAACTTGCTGATAGACAAGACAATGGTGGCTGCCAGGTGGAGAGAGCACTTTGAGATATTGTTGAACGGTGGGAGTGAAAGAGCGACGGACAGAATTCGAATCGACGACGACGACGGGCAAGCCGTGGAACCTCCAGTGCTAGACGAGGTCAAGACATCCATTAGGGGGCTGAAGAACAACAAGGCTGCTGGGAAGGACGAACTCCCGGCCGAGCTTCTCAAGCACGGTAGTGAGCAGCTGTATCAACTCTTACACCGTATTAAATTAACCCTCGAGCAGTCGCGTCTTCGACTACCTGCAGCGACGCCGCGCTCACGCTATGTACCACATGCGAGCGGAAGAACTGTCTGCTAGTTGGTTGGATGGTCTCATTTGCCCTCTTTTCAAGAAAGGGCATCGACTGGAGTGCGCGAATCACAGAGGAATAACACTCCTCAATTCAGCGTACAAAATTTTGTCCGGAGTTCTGTTCCACAGGCTGAGGCCGATTGAGGAGTCCTTCGTCGGCGAATATCAGGCAAGGTTTCGTTAAGGCCGATCAACGACAGATCAGATGATCACCCTGCGGCAGATTCTCGATAAATTTCGGGAGTACAACTTGCAGACCCATCACCTGTTTATTGATTTCAAGGCGGCGTACGATTCAGTGAAGAGAAACGAGTTATGGCAGATTATGATCAAACATGGATTTCCGGCGAAGCTGATTAGACTGATTCGTGCGACGCTTGACGGATCGAAATCATGTGTACGGGTTGCGGATGAAATTTTGTCATCGTTCGTAACCTTTCACGGACTGAAGCAGGGCGATGCTCTTTCGAACTTACTGTTCAACATAGCACTGGAAGGAGCGATAAGGAGAGCAGGTATGCACAGGGCGGAACCATTGTCATGAAGTCGCATATGCTCCTGGGCTTCGCGGACGATATCGACATCATCAGAATCGACCGTCGGAACGTGGAAGAGGCGTTCGTACCTTTTAAGAGGGAGACTGCGAGGATTGGACTTACGATTAACACCACAAAGACTAAGTGCATGATGGATCGTGGTCCACGTCGGTCCGGACGTGGCACATTGGAGTAAATCATATCAAAACCTGATCATAAGTAGAAAAACTCAAAATGAATCAATTGGGTTTTCCGTTGTGGTTTTGCCAAGTGTAATTATCGTGTAATCGTTCGACAGCTAAGCAGTGTCCAAATGTTTCGTTTACGCTTATCAGAAGAGGTTTACTGAAGCTGAACTTTAGCCCTTTTCTTTGATATAACTCACAGCGCGTGCAAGTTTTGACCGAACAAAGTGAATAAAATTGATAGTCAATCAATTCAACGATGCAGTTTGTTAAAGAAGGCTAATGTTGTTATTCTGTTAATTTGAAACCCAAACAAATTGACGTAAAGTTTATATACAATATATATGAAAATATTGAAAAAAAAAAATTGATGGAATCCTTTACCGTACATTCAAAATGAAATAAGTTGATTTCCCGGCTGTTTCCGGGAAATATTCTTTCAGTGTATGATAAAAATATTGTTCCTCTTTCAAATACAGAAAGAAAACCTTCCGGATGTTTCCGATTTCAAAAGTTGCAACACTTTGAAAAAATCGTGATAACTATACCATTATATGATATTATTTGCCTAAAACACTATATGGCCCTCTGAACGTATTTTTTTATTTTCTAAAAACTAGAATTCAACAGCTTTCAAGCAAAAAAAAAAATGAAGTTTAAAATCAGTCAACTGGTTCAAAAGCTGTGATTTTTTTTTAAAATTTTCGTTTCGAAAAATCTTGATTTTTACATTCATAAAAGTGGTCACTCTAATGACGAAATAAAAAAAAATACGGGTCTTATTATTTTCGATAAACTACAAAACCACCAAGTATCACGATGTTCGGAGACACACTATATCGATTTTCTATGGAAAGGGCGACTAGAAGCGATTGGCCCAGGACCGAGGCCAGTGGAGGCGGATACTTCATTCGGCGTAGACTCACCGCTACCAGTTGTAGCCCATCAAGTATCAAGTATCAATTAAGTATAACGTACACAAAAGTTTTCCCTAAGCTGCGCTAATTTTGGGTAACAAGGCTAATCCTACAACACAGCATTGATTTGAGTTATTTTGTAGTTTATCTGCGGATTATTCCTGGGAAAAAAATAAAAAAAAACGAAGAATACCTGTATTGTGAAACGAATAAACTACGGCAGACATCAGTGGGCTGGGCACGTAGTACGAATGTAAAAAGAAAGTATAGTAACGAAAACAATATTCAGCATGAAACTAGGTGAAGGTTAGTATGGACGTCTGCGAACGCGCTGGCTATACGTGGTTAAAAAAGACGTGAACATATGTTCGGGAAAACAGGAGGAACAGCGTCCAAGACCGACGAAGATTGTGCTGTACTATACGCTCAAAGCTGGAGTAAAGTATAGCCAACAAAGTTTCCTCCGGGATCACCAGCTCACTATTAAAATCATCGCGAACCTCCAGGTATAGGCAACAATAGTTTTAGGCTGGTGTTTCCCATTCTCCAAGATGATGTCGGTCGGAATAATAACCCACCCTAACCAAGTCTCTCACGCAAAGCCTCAGTTACAGGTCTGTATCTACCAAAATCCAACCTTCTTCCCATCAAATATTCTCATTCTTTTCACTGTAAGATGATCTACTAGTTGTATATCAGTGGTCTTGGAAAAAAATCGGACTGTTCTTGATGAAGTTACATAGAAAGGTTCTAGGTATGATTATCCGATAGCCAACTTTGAGTTGTTATATCTCCGTTATAATTATAGTTGTTATATGAACCGATTACAATGAAATTTTGACCATTTATGACTTATATAATGAGGTTTGAAAAACGTCCAAAGAAAAAAAGTTACAGCGCATTCATTTATTTTGTGTTTTTTTTTGTAAATTGGACTATTCTTAATATGCATCCTATTACTTTTTTCAATTTATTGCCGGCTGTTTTGTTACTTTCCTTCAAAACTTATTAATATTTAAGTTAATTTGAGAGAATTTAAATAAACTATCATCACCATCTCGAATTTTTAAATGACGTTGAAGTTTTGGATAATTTGGCATTAGGGTGCCTGTATTAATTATGGCTCTCCCTTAGGAAAACTATTTGTACAAAAATAACGAGAAGATCAACGAATGTCACCAATATGTTAAAAGATAGTTTAGTTTCCATACTTTATAGGAAAAATATAAAAACGGAGCCACAACTATATTAGTATTTATTGCAGCGTTTGCCAATGATAGGAACCCTGTCCCAGTTATGGCTACATTTTATAACTTCGGTTCCTTTTCGCACTATTTGCATGCATTTCTTATGGGATTAGCCATAATTAGTACACTATGGCGAAAAAGGGTGCAAGGAAGCCAATATTTTAAGGAAAATGATTTATTTCTGCCATAATTTGAGCAAAATGTGGACGTTATATGAATGCAATCATCTTTTGTGAACGCGATCTGTTGTTGACATTTTTTTATTGTTGATATATATCGTTAAAGGGTGAAAATCAACTATAGCGAATAAATGGTACTATAGCCATAATTGGTACACTTACCCTATATAAGTGAAATAATAAGAGAATTCACTAAACAGCGTAAACGGCTTAAACTGATTAAACGTCGCAATCAACAAGGCAATCTTTGATTATTTCATTCGCAATTTAATGAAACATTTCAATAAATAGGCGAATCATAGCTTACGTAGTAATTTAAACTGTTTAGTAAAATCGCTAATGTTGTTTTAAGAACTTGAGGATAAGTCAAATGTTTTTCATAGTTCATTATACAAGCCATAGCTGCTTAAAATTTCATTGCATTCGGTTCATCAAATCTGGATATATAACAGCTCAAAGTTGGCTATCCGATAATTATAATTATGCCTTTTTCTCGAACCTTTCTAACTTTGCCAAAAACAGCCCGATTTTTTCCACTGATACACAACTAGTTGATCAAATCACAGTAAAAATTTAAGAATATGTATTGGATGCACTTTTCGAAAAGTTACAACTAGTTGAACTTTTTTTGAAAAGTGAAAATTTTGCCTGTCCTGATCATGTTGTCCATCCCTTCTACTTTAGCAAAATAGATCACTCCAATAAAACGTACAAATTTGTAGAATATCTAAACTTAATCTCTAAAATTTATTATTTACACAATATTTCATACTAAATTTTTCATCATATTATGCCAAAAGGACCTTTTTTTGTAACTTTTGGCCAGCATGCACTTTATGTTTGTACCCATTACACCCTACACATAACCCGAAAACAGCTGTTCCCGTGCCGTTATCGTCAGAGTCGTGCAGTCGCCTGCCAGTCTCTCGTTGCCTGCTTCAGTCAGCAGTGGATAACCGTAGCTATTACCATTTTAATTACACCACCACCGCCGCTGCCGAATCAAATTTATTAGCTGTCTAACCTCTGTCTGAATGGTTTGCTCTTTTTCTTCGGAACTTGCGTATACTGGAAATGGGCGGTTGTGGTGTACATGGGTGTACGTAGGGAAGCCTCTTGGAATCTCCGAAAAAATCATTAATTTAAGTTCACTTATTACCAAAAAACTGTTATTTTTTCACTTTATCAAATTGTTCCTGCACATTTTTTACCGAACAACGAAAACGAATCTAAGCGTGCTTTAACGCTCATAAGTTTTGAAAATAGCTCGTCTATGGCACTATAAGGAAAGTTTAACTGTGTCACTTTTCAAAATGTTTTGAATAAATAATCACCTTTTTCATCTTGTACCGACTTTTCGAAAAATAGGGCGGAATTGAAAGGTACAAAACTGATTAATTAGTAATTAGTGATCAGTGATTACACTCATTCGAACCTTTTTCATACTGCACAGCTTTTATTCCGCTCTCCTGAATATGGAATAATATCCCAACCTTTCTTCACTTTCACAAACATAGAATAATAATTCATGTGAATATTTTTTCATTTCTCCACCTATACGTATTGGAAATTCTTCCATTTAAATAAAAGAAACCATCTGCACATATTTGTGGCCTCATATATTTAGAAAAAGTATGTTACCTTTGTGAGTTTTTCAGGGCACAAACATGTGCAAAACAAAATCCGAAACATGACTTCTGCCAGGGATTTCTGCAGAACTCCCTATACATACATAAAAGAAATATTTCAGAGAGTCGCTCAGAAATTTGTCACGAGATTTGTACAGAAATTTATTTAAGGATTACCTCACAAATTCTTCCTAAAATTCCTATCAAAGTTTCACGCGGATTTTTTCCAGAGACTTTTTTTGTTTCTCATATCTTCTATCGATTTCTTCAGACAAACTTCATTAAATTGTCCAAGTATTCCAAGTCCAAGGATAACTTCTATAGATTTCTTCCAAAATCAACTCATAAATTCCTTCAGAAATAACTCCGGGAATTTGGTCTTAAAAACTACCAAAGGTTCTTACTGAAACTCCTCCGGATATTTTTTTAGAAATACTTTCTGGAACTTCTCAAATAATTTCATAAGAGCTGCCTTCACATATTCCCTCTCCAATTACTCTTTTATGCAGATTTGTATAGGTTATTCTGAAACTCCACTAAAAATTACTTTACAAATTCTTCTTGGGATTCGTTTCAGCAATTCATCGGCAATTTCTCCAGGGATTCTTTCAGACTTTTCCACAGGGGTATCTTTGAAAAAAAAAAATATACATATATAACAGAAAATTTTCTAGATATTCCTGAAGAAATTCCTTCAGGTATTTGTTTAGAAATTCCAACAGAGATTTGTTCAGGAACTGTTCTGGGGATTCCATTGCAAATTACCACATAGATGTGCTCAGAAAATTCCTCTAGGCACTTATCCAGAAAATCCTTCAGAAATTCCTCCAGAGATTCATGCAGGAGTTCATACTGAGAAACCTTAAGAATAATTCTCGACGTATTACCACAGAAATTTATCCTGTATTTCCTCTAAGGATAACTTCAATTATTTCCCTCCGGATTCCGTGAAATTTGTTATAAAACACGGAAATTCCTTTAGAAAAATCCAAAGAGTGATTTTTTTCCTAAGAATTTTTGCAGACGTTTGCAATCAGGATTTTTCTGAAGTTCTTAAGAAATTCCTCCTGGGTTTTTTTTTTTCAAATATTCCTCCAGAGATTCATTCAAAAGTACTTCCTAAGGTTACTACAGGGATTTTACTGAAGATTTCTTTACAATAAAAAAATCATTCATCCGAAAGAGTTTCGTATGGTGTAATCGTATCATAGAATGAGAGGTTCCAGCTGCACTTCATGGAAGGATCCGCTTTCCTGACTACCCAACATCTCAAGGTTACTTTTGAAAGTTCTGCTGGAATTTCTTCTGAAATTCCTTTGAGTAGATATTTTTACCTCCAGAGACTTCATTAGAATTTTAGGGACATCTTCAGGAATTTCAGTGAGGGATTTTTTTAGAAAGTTCGTCCACGTAATGAGTAGCATTTTCTGTCCAGTTTGCCTGCTAGTTAGTCAGATTTGTGTTCCCGAAAATCGGAACAAATAGCATGGCGACCATTGTGGCAGCCATCTTTGGAATTTAACAACCATGTTTTTTAAGAAATCTCTGAAGGAATTTCTTGAAAACTCCAGGAGGACTGTCTCAAGAAATCTCTTTACCCTTTCCTTCCCATGACTTTGAACGACTTTTTTAATTCCAAGAAAGCGTTTCCGAAAAAGTGCTTGAACAAAAATGATTGCAGATTGGTCATTTTTTTAATTCAACGAAAAAAATGAGTTGTAAATCCATAGTAAATAGATTGTTTATCAATAGTTTCACCATTAAACAAGTAGTTGGCAATTGGGTTAAATTAATGAGAATACAATCATATTCTAAAAACTATTATCATATCGGATGAATTTCGTTTGTCTCGGGTTCGTCGAGAACCGATGGTGCTCTAGAGCAGTGGTTTTCAACCTTTTTCAGTCTGTGCACCCCTTTGGAATTTTCCCAAACTGCATTCCCCCCTTTCTCGAACAGTTTCAAAAAAATAAATTCTGCCACAGACTTTATTGGAGAATAATCTTGATGATACATAGATAACTGTTTTTGGTCGGTGACAAATGTGATCATTTTCAAATAAAGTTAGCAACAGAATTTATTGTATTGATTTTTTTGCGTTCAATTTTGCAGTTTACTCGAAAACGCTTTGAGAGAATCCACAAATGGCTTCTCTTGATGTTTTAAATTGAGCTTGTTCATTTGTTCACAAATGTCAGTAAAAAAACTGTAAAGACCAATGAGGATTCCTCACCATTGCCAAAATTGCGCTTTGGCTTGGAGATGAAGAAAAGCCTTTTATTTAGATTTGAGCTCAAAGAAACTTCTCAAAATTTGAGTTCAAAGAAAAATTTTTTTTTGGCAATTAACGCATGCTGGTATTGGCTGGTATGATACAAAAGCATTTGAAGATTGGAATTCATGTTGGCATAAAGTTTAGATTTCAAAGCGCTAGATATAATAAAGTTTACATCTTCAATCGTTTCATCCAAAACAATGCTCAAAAATATCGATAGGGTCTTGGAAGCAAGTGCTTGGCAATGAACCATGGTACACTGAAAATTTTCAGTGTTGAATGTTAATGAAAATAAAATGATATTCTTAGATGATCAATTCCCCCCTAGGGGGGAATTCCCCCCCCCCCCCCCCGGTTGAAAACCACTGCTCTAGAGCAACCGTGGGAAGTAGAGGGTTAAAAAACTCCGGAAAGCTTCGAAAACTGCTGAAATAAATTCTTCAATTTTTTAGAGGCAATCCTGTAGAATCGCATCCTAAAGTCCTCCTCTCCTCTTCTTGGCCTGCTTCTCAGCTTAGTGTTCTATGAGCACTTCCACAGTTTTTAACTGAGAGCTTCCTCTGCCAATGACCATTTTGCATGTGTATATCGTGTGGCAGGCACGAAGATACTCTATGTCCAAGGAAGTCAAGGAAATTTCCTTTACGAAAAGATCCTGGACCGACCGGGAATCGAACCCGTCACCCTCAGCATGGTCATGCTGAATACCCGTGCGTTTACCGCCTCGGCTATATGGGCCCTTAAAGTCCTAAAGTCCTAAAATCCTAAAGTGTTTTCTGGACGAATACCCATGATAGTATTTTGAAAATACCTTATCCCTTATCCTTTATCTGTAGAGCCTTTGAAACCACTGCTTCCATGTTTGCTTTAGTGCTTATCAAATATCCTGTCACAATTGAGATGTGATGGACATTGTAGAAAATACCTTGAAAACATCTTTAATCTGTGCAAGTAGGGTATTGGTTCCCTTATTAAGCATGTGGCTCCCATTTTCATCTCACGAAAAACAAAGGATTGAAGCGCTGTGGGGCTGTCCATAAACCACGTGGTCATTTTTTTGGGACTTTTCAACCCGCCCCCCCCCCCCCCCCGCGTGGTCATTAGTCCATACAATTTTTTTTATTCGTCCATACAAAATGGTCATCGGCCGAACCACCCCCCCCCCCCCCCCCCCCTCAGGACCACGTGGTTTATGGACAGCCCCTGTTTGTTTTGTTTCCTATTTTTGTATTTTTTGTTAGAAGTGAGCACCTATGAAAACAAAAAAAAAACGAAGTCAATCGGTGCGGTAATCGTTTGTTTTCGAATAGAATGAAAATGGGAGCATGAGATTACTGATGGCACTCATACCCTAATTCAAAGGAAACAATATTTGAGAAACCACTGGAGGAGTTTCTGAAAGAATCCGTAGAGGAAGTTCTGAGGGAAACTAAAAAAAAGTCGACAGAAATCGCATTTGTCTGCTACTGGGAGTTCTTGAAGAAAACCTTTAATAAATTTCTTAGGGATCCCTGGAGGATTCCTTGAAAGAATTCCTGGAGATACCTGTGAAGGAATTGCTTAAACAATTTCTGATGGGATTTGTGCACTGAAATCACTAACCTACTACCTGGAGAAATTTCTAAAGGAAATCCTACAGAAACAATAAAATTAATACTGGAAAAATTATTTAGACACAAAAAAATATTTTTTGAAGTAATTTTTAGAACAGTACCTGGAAGAACAGAAGAACCATCAACATATATTTAAGAAAAATCTTGAAAAATGCTTAAAAATAGATGCTACAGTAATTTCTGCACAAATTTTTGAGAGAATCTGAGAGAATCGCCGAAGTATGATTTGAATAAATCCAAAGCAATGCCTGGGGGAACACGTGAAGGAACTTTTGGTGGAATTTTTGGAAAAACTTCCAGAAGAATATCTCAATCTGTTGAAACATTAATCAGTTTGTACCAGTTTGAGGATAACTTGTACGCAAGTTTAAGGTTGTTCGCTATTAGTTCCTAAATTATAACAGTTCTGAGTTCGCATAAGATTTTCGCCCGTTCGAACTGGCAACTATGACGCGAATAGAAAGAATAGATAGGTTTGAAGTTTCCATGCTTCGTCCGCAGTGTGCAGTTCTTTTCTAGCAGTGCAGTAGTTCGGATAAATAATAAAGTGAAAGCGCATGTACATGCCCGAGTTTTGTGAATTGAAGATCTGGAGAATAAAGTGAACTGCATGAAGACTATGTGCCAGTGTTTCTCAACCTTCTGGTGTCACTGAATTGTCCTTGGTTGATGCATGCCCATCCATCGAGTCGTCTTCGCCCTCTGCCGCTCTGGATCATCGTCAACACTGCTGCTGCTGCCTGAAACGAGAAATCCCGGCCCTCACCTGCTGGCCGCTGCGATTGCTGTAACCGCTGCTGCATCGAATCCACCAAGTTTTTAAAACACAACGTAGGAGATATCTGGTAAGCGCCAACACGATCATTTTCTAGTGGAAATTCCAAATGAATACCCAAGAAAATCCCTAGACGTTCCCTGAAATTCCTTCAGAAATGTTTGGAGCAATACATGAAAGAATACAAGCATGTACTTAGGTAGCATTTCTTGAATGAATTTCCGATAGAATCCCTTAACCCTTTGAAGCCGGAATTTTAGCAAGCGTTCTACTGCAGTTTTTTCTATGTTTTTCTGTAGTTTTTTTTTTATTCAATAGTATAGAAACGGTAGAATATTATGCAGAATATTTTTCTGAACATCCTTGGTCATCCAAACTAATCTTGAGTTTAGATCCTTAAGTATATGGCTATTACGGTATCTTCCTAGGTCATCCAAACTGTTCTTGAGTTTAGATCCTAAAGTCTGCGGGTGTAACGGTAACTGCTTTCATTATACAAAGCTGTGATTTGTAATCTACCATGTCCAGTAAGTCTTCTTAAAGTCCAATAGACAGTATCCGATCAGTCGGGATATTCTAGATCATCCAAACCGTTCTTGAGTTCAGATCCTACAGTCTATTGGTGTAACGGTAACTGCTTTCATTATACAAAGCTGCGATTTATAATCTATCATGTCCAGTATGTCTTCTGGAAGGTAAATAGACAGGTCATCCAAACTGTTCTTGAGTTTAGATCCTAAAGTTTACGAGTGTAACGGTAACTTCTTTCATTAAAAGCTACGATTTGTAATCTATCATGTACAGCAAGTCTTCTGAAAGTTACAGTGGTTGTTTTTATCAACTAAGCTTCTTAACAGTAAGAAGCCCATAATATCCCAAAATTATATAACAACGCATATTGTTCCTCTAACTGCTTTGGTAAGTACAGTTGATTATATAACACCATAACGTAGTGGCAAAAGCTATTATCACAAATGTAGACCTGAAGCTATGGTCTCCGGAGTAGCGATGTTGATCTGGAATATCTCAAAACTATCATTAAAGATTACAGTCTAAAGTTCATTGCGAGACTAACTACTGTTATTATCAAGAGCTAAACTTCAGGATAGTTTGGACGACCTTCAATATCCCAAAGGTTCATAAAAATATATAGTAGACTTTAGGTTGGTCCAGTCACCACTATTGATTATGAAACGTTACTCAGTATGTCAGATATAGCTGATGTTACGAGTGTAGACCTGAAGTTCTGAACTTATGGATAGTTTTGCTGACCTGGAACATTCCCATAGTGTCTCTAAATGACATTTGAGATATCAAGAGCTTCACGGATCTCAGCAGCTGCTATGCTATTATTTATGGTGAAAACACTTTTTTTTTCTTGTAGATTTGAAGGGCTTTATTATAGTACAATTTGGACGACCGAAAATGTCCCAAAGGTTTATTATACAAAAATAGACTTCACATTGTTTCAGCAACTGCGGTTGATTATGCAGCGTTACTCAGTATAGATATGTGATATAGATACAGTTACGAGTGTAGACCTGAAGTCCTGAACTCAGAGGAAGTTTGGCTGACCTGGATTATTCCTGTAGTGGCTCTAAATGATATTTGAGATTTCATGAGCTTCGCAGATCTCAGATTATGACATGTTATTATTTATGGTGAAAACACATAACATTTTTCTTGTAGATTTGAAGGACTATAGAACATTTTGGACGACCGTGAATGTCCCAAAGGGTTATAATAAAAAAGTAGACTCCACATTGCTCCTGTAACTGCGGTTGATTATGCAGCGTTACTCAGAATAACAGATATGGATACTGTTACGATACGAGTTTAGACCTGAAGTCTTAAACTTCAATGTAGTTTAACTGACCTGGAATATCCCTGTGGTGTCTCTGAATGACATTTGAGATTACAAGAGCTTCGCGGACCCCAGCAGATTATACAATACTATTATATATGCTGCCCATATTCGCATAGTCGATGTAACCACCAACGTCTGCTCTGATGGGAAAACACGATTTTATAGATTTTTTCCGGATTTACATATGCACCGACTATTTGAATGAAATAATCTGTCAGTTTTGTGGATTACAGCTACAAAAAGTGAGCCGCAATTATTTTAAGATGTTTCATGTAATTTTTCCATATTTAAAACGTGTACGTCAGTTTATGTGACCATTCAGTCGTTTTGATGAATGATTACACGGATAAGTTGACGTAACAACCAGATTGCTATGACCGTTATGTTAGCTATTACGGTATCCGGTTTCTGAACACGTGTTAGATTTTTTTTCCGGAATGTCCGTCTTCTTCTTCTTCTATATGGTTCTACGTCCCCACTGAGACTTGGCCTGCCTCGCTTCAATTAGTGTTCTTTGAGCACTTCCACAGTTGTTTATTTATTTATTTATTTATAAAGATTTTAAAGTCAACAGGTTAAAACACCCCAATGACAAAACTTAAGTTAATACAAAATAAAACAAACAATAATTTCACATTAAACAGAGAGTACACGCAAAAAATTATTTCTAATCCTTACTCTACTTAGATGGAAATCAAAGCTAGAAAAACAATTAACAAATACACGACACATGCTTTTAATGGGTTCGTTCATCCCGTAGTTTGTTCTGGATCTATCAATCCGCAGAAAATCGTTCGAACGTAGAGGGCGCCTCCTGATATTCACGTTCAATTGATATAACAGCTCCGCACAATCAATATTAGAAGTGAGTAGGTCGCTTACAAAGCAGGCCTTAGCGACGTCTCGGCGAACACTCAAAAGGTCGAGATGAATCAATTTACAGCGATCCTCGTATCTGGGAAGATTGATCGGATCATTCCACTGGAGATTACGTAGAGCGTATCGGACAAACTTTCGCTGGACACTTTCTAATCGTCGAATTCCATTTCGGTAGAACGGAGCCCAAACTACAGCTGAGTACTCCAAGGTCGAACGTACTAAGGCGCAATATAGTGCTTTCAAGCAGTATACGTCGCGAAAATGTTTCCCGAAGCGGAAAATAAACCCCAATTGCGATGAGGCCTTTGATGTAATATAAGACACGTGCTCCTTATATGTCAATTTCGAATCTAAGATTACTCCTAGATCTTTAACTGAGCTTTCACGCTTAACGGAGGCGCCAGCCAAAACATCGTCATGAATATGCATGGACCGTTTCCGACCAAACGAGATGACAGAACATTTCGTGGGATTCAAAACCATACGGTTGCGTTCACACCACGCTGCAAATATTTCCAGTTGCTGTTGTAGAAACTCAGCATCTTTTGGCTTTTTTATGACCCAGAAAAGTTTGAGGTCATCCGCATAAGACTTTTTCTCACATTTTAGGATAAAGTTCAAGTCATTCATGTAAAGTAGAAAGAGAAACGGTCCTAGGTGACTCCCTTGCGGTACTCCGGAGATGACAGGAAACGCTGACGAACGGTGGTCCCCAATCCTTACTTGCATAGACCGTCCAGTTAGGTACGAACGTATCCAGACAAGAAGATTGCCGCCTATTCCCAATTTATCAAACTTGGCTAAGGCAATTTCGTGGTTCATTTTGTCGAAGGCTGCAGACAGATCCGTATAAATAGCATCAACTTGGAAGCCTTTTTTCCATATGACGAGCTATGAATGAAGTATACGAAACGAGATTCGTGCTTGTTGATCGTTTCGGAACAAATCCGTGTTGATCAGGTGAGAGATAGTTCGAGCATTTTTGCGATAGGAAGTCCAAGACAATCAATTCAAAAAGTTTCGAAGTAGCACACAAAGCGGCAATTCCTCGATAATTAGCTATGGTGCGTTTGCAGCCTTTCTTGTGTACCGGGAAAACGAACGATTCTTTCCAACACTTGGGGAAAACTCCAGATGCCAACGACAGGTTGAAAACCAGCGCCAAAGGAGATGCAATTGGATGGATACATTGCTTTAGAACGACGGATGGAATGCCATCTGGACCGAAGCCGGTTGATCCTTTCAGACGCTTCGCTGCTGCCAAAATCATTTCGTCTGTTATCACGTGATGAGGACCGATGGACGATTGGAGGGGCACATTGGATGCGGCTGCGACGATATCTTCGTTGTTAGTAGGTTCATTGGAGAAGACACTGCTAAATTGTTCCCGAAAAAGCGCTGCAATTTCATCTGTCGATGATGCCTCCAGAATTCCATTGGTCATCGAACAAGGGAGTCCGGTTTCTTTGCGTTGGTTAGCAACATACCGCCAAAAACTTTTTGGGTCCGACTTCAGACGACGCTGCAAACGAAGTTGATGGGCTTGGAACAATCTCTCGTTTAGTCGCTTGTAACGTTGATTGGCTCGAAGGTATCGCGCCCTCCGGGACGCAGTTTTGGTTTTGCTAAACTTTCTCAGCGCTTTTCGTTTCTCCCTCTTCAGACGCTTTAGACGTGCGTTCGACCAAACAGGATGAACTTGTACACGGTGAAGCTTCTTAGGAACGAACTGGTCAATAGCATACAGCAAAATGTTGCCGATGGTAGAAGCGGCTCGGTCGGTATCGAAGTCACGAAGTGCGGAGGTCCAGTCGACACTCAAAAGAAACGAGTTCATGTTAGCATAATCAGCTCTGCCAAAATCGTAGTACAACGTGTTAGCTTCGGTATCTACGAACGCGTTTTGAGTCGGAATATTCAGTGATATTTGAAGAGGAGGATGATGTCTACATACTTTCACCAGAGTCGCTGGAGCTCGGGTGATGTCGCAATTTGAACTAATTTCTTCACTTACAAAGCAAAGATCAAGTAGGCGGTCGTTGTCGTTCGTAACACCATTCAGCTGCTTCAAACCGGCGGTGTTAATTGAAGGGCTTCCTTTGCCTGCCATTGCATGCATTTGTATATTGTGAGGCAAGTGCAATGATACACCATGCCCAGGGAGTCGAAAAAAAATTTCCCGACCGGAACGGGAATCGAACCCGGGTCTCCGGCTGAATGTCCGTATTCGTGCGTTAAATACATTCTTTGTTGATAAGCAGCAGTCCCGACTCGAAAGAAGATGTACTAACCGTGGTTTCAGAAAAAAAGCTAACACGTCACATTCTGAAAATGTGAACTATCTGATAGTGCGGTCGAGCGTACCATAAAGCGTGGGCATCGTAGTAAGATTCATAGTTGGTCGGCTTTAAATCAGACCGTACCAACTGTTTTTCAATGATTATGGGAAAATGTCCTGCAAGAAATTGGGATATCAAAGCATGTGCATTGTGCATTTTTTCTTGAAATACTGTGATTCCTTGGCTTATCTTTACCTGTCCAAAAAATCGCCTAGTCCAATTTGACTTTACGCCGACCAGTTTTCTTGTTTCGTTTAATGTGTGCAAAATTCCGGATTTAACATTAATCCCCAGGCTCTGCGATGGATCCTAACAGCTTCTTCCAATGCACCTTGCAATTAAGGCAGTCTATGTTGAAAAGCTTATTTTATGCCTTATCCAATATATTAAGAAATGCCTTAGTAATATTTACATTTTTTTTAGATTTACTTGATAAACTAAAACATTAAGTGTCACCCGCGGGCCTCATTTATTTTTTCTCATATTCGACAAATTACGAAATGTTACGAAACTAATTTCATGTTAATAACCTTGTACTATTCCTCTACACTAAGTTTTTACAATTAAATTAGTAAACATCAAAAGCTCATACACCCAACGCCTAATCAGATAGATATGGATTGAATTTATCTAAGATTTGGAGGATATTTACGACTGGGAAGAAATGTTGAGCTGTTGTGGCTTTCTCAGTCTAACAGGATTAAAACGGCTATGCCAAACTCCTGACCGTTTCACTTTTGTTAGACTGAAAAGCCACAACAGTTTAGTAGTATTGTTTCAATGATGGCTTTGAAACAAAACGTAAAACTTATAATAGTATTGCTGTGGAATGATTTTACTCGTGGCTAACCATGAGTTTACTGTTTCATTAATCAATGAGGTGCCGCAAAAACTCAGGTTTCGGGTTTCAATGAGTTTGCTTCAAGCACTTAGTAAGTAGCTGAAAGGGGGTTTGAGGAGTTTACGTCGTAATTCAGAGGAAGCGATAGAGATCTACCATAACTATCCATACAAAAAATATAACTGTTCATAGTTTCAAGAGGGTTTCGACTGGATGTTTGATCGATCTTTTGGGTGGCTTTCTCAGTCTTTAAGTCGAGAACGAAATGTTTCCTACTCTCCCGACGTTTCGGCCGAAGGGTTTTGGCCTTTCTCAAGGGTCGCTAAAACATGTATTTAACACTTTACATATAACATTTAACATAAAACATATAACTACTCACTAGTGTCTATCGTCTCCCGTGTATATAGTTGCCTAACCATTTGTGTTTGGCCTGCCTTTTCATTACCTGTCTGTTATAATATGGTTATTATTTTGGATTTGATGCACAATTTTACCTAACTTACTGTTTTTTAAAGGTTTTTTAAATATATTTAGTTTTGATTGGACTTCACAGCACTGGTAACGATCGTTTCAAAATGGTTGGTGAATTTTGTGGTGATTATGGATCACGTTCATCGGTTTCATTTAGGAGGTGTGGAATTGGTTCCATTGTTGATATGGCTGGGGTTTGTCTACGTGTGGTGGACTGTTTAATTGTGTGGAATAGTCCTGCGTACGTTGTACTTAGACCTTGTATGTCTGTACGGTGGTTGACTGTGTTAGGTGTATTGGTAATGTGACACATCTCTAGTGTTGGTAGTGTTGATTTTCTATTGGCCCTATCGAGAATTTTTGGGTTTGCAACATTGAACATATGGTTGTTTTCAATGACATGTTTCATTAATGCCGTTTTTTCGCCTAGTCTTAGGATTTCTTCATTTGTGTGTGTGTCATTGCTTTGGATTAATTTGGTGTATTGGTTAACATTGCTCTTGTGTCCAGACATTCTAGTTTTTAACTGGTTTGTGGTCATTCCAATGTATGTTTGTTTACAGTCTGTGCATTCTAGACTGTAAATAACGTTGCATTGGTCGAGTATAGGGAGGGGGTCTTTAACTGATCGTAGGATGTTATTTGTGTTTTTTAAAGTTTTGTAGGCAATTCGTACCTGTGGAAAATCGGCTTTTAGGATGTTGGCGATTGTAGGACTGAGATTTTCAATGAAGGGGATGCTTCTGTATTCGGTGAGCTGCTGAGCGTTGGTTGTGGAAGGTGGTGGTCGCTGCTGGGGTTGGACCAAAACACTCCAGCCATCCAACCCCAGCAGCGACCACCACCTTCCACAACCAACGCTCAGCAGCTCACCGAATACAGAAGCATCCCCTTCATTGAAAATCTCAGTCCTACAATCGCCAACATCCTAAAAGCCGATTTTCCACAGGTACGAATTGCCTACAAAACTTTAAAAAACACAAATAACATCCTACGATCAGTTAAAGACCCCCTCCCTATACTCGACCAATGCAACGTTATTTACAGTCTAGAATGCACAGACTGTAAACAAACATACATTGGAATGACCACAAACCAGTTAAAAACTAGAATGTCTGGACACAAGAGCAATGTTAACCAATACACCAAATTAATCCAAAGCAATGACACACACACAAATGAAGAAATCCTAAGACTAGGCGAAAAAACGGCATTAATGAAACATGTCATTGAAAACAACCATATGTTCAATGTTGCAAACCCAAAAATTCTCGATAGGGCCAATAGAAAATCAACACTACCAACACTAGAGATGTGTCACATTACCAATACACCTAACACAGTCAACCACCGTACAGACATACAAGGTCTAAGTACAACGTACGCAGGACTATTCCACACAATTAAACAGTCCACCACACGTAGACAAACCCCAGCCATATCAACAATGGAACCAATTCCACACCTCCTAAATGAAACCGATGAACGTGATCCATAATCACCACAAAATTCACCAACCATTTTGAAACGATCGTTACCAGTGCTGTGAAGTCCAATCAAAACTAAATATATTTAAAAAACCTTTAAAAAACAGTAAGTTAGGTAAAATTGTGCATCAAATCCAAAATAATAACCATATTATAACAGACAGGTAATGAAAAGGCAGGCCAAACACAAATGGTTAGGCAACTATATACACGGGAGACGATAGACACTAGTGAGTAGTTATATGTTTTATGTTAAATGTTATATGTAAAGTGTTAAATACATGTTTTAGCGACCCTTGAGAAAGGCCAAAACCCTTCGGCCGAAACGTCGGGAGAGTAAGAAACATTTCGTTCTCGACTTAAAGACTGAGAAAGCCACCCAAAAGATCGATTAACTGTTCATACATGAGGTGTTTGGATTCTATACTTAGGAGATTTGACAAACACCCATTTTAGAGTAATTTAAAGTAAGCACATTAACTGCGAACAATACTCGCTGCTAACCAGGATCACGGCATATGGCGGCGTTGCATGAACTACGAATTGTACCAAGTATGTAAATAAATCGATACAGTATGAACCCAATTTTGTCAGCCCCACAACCTGTTTGCTCTCATTAACTTACGGTCAAACTTTAACTAATTCAATCATGTTCATCACTTAACTATTGCTTGAAAATCTATTTAGATATTTAAGGAGAACAAAAAATGTGTCCCCGAAACAGGCTGACAAACGGTTAACTGATGTATAATGAAGCGGATAAAACACGGCAGGCTGCGGTGGGCTGGGTACGTAGCTCGTATGCCAGAGCAATGACAAACTTATACCATATCAGCAGAGAACCAGGAAGGAGCCGTTGGCTACGTGGTAGGGAGCGCACGTTGGCCTTTCACTTCCTCAACTGCATTTTGCGGCCCTAAGGGGCTCCAAAATCTCAGGGCGACTGGAAGCGATTAATCCAGGACTAAGACCAGTGGAAACGATTACTTCAATCGGCGTAGACTCACCATTACGAGTTGTAGGCTATCAAGTATCAATTTGTAAAATTATTCGCATGTTGTTGTCAAAGCATCATAAATGTTTCAGTATCTACATTATAATTATTAAACATAATTGATAATATTCTCTATGAAAGTTGTTAATATTGAAAATGATTTTCAGGCATCTGAAATCAAATAATTAGATATCTCAAATATAAATTATATTTATGTCAATAAATTATCTCAATAAATTATGTTCAATCACGTTTTATGGGGAGATTTTAGTTTTCTTGTACACAGACGTCAGTGTTGCGACCACATGGTGGTTACGTCAAAACGTTCTTTTCAATATACTCACATGTTTTACAACAAACACATTTTTTTAATGATTGGAGCATATGCTATACATGGTGTAGGATATGTTAAGCTAAAAAAGTGGATTTTGACCTATGTGGCGTTTACGTCACCTATGCGAATATGGGCAGTATGGTGAAAACACATAAAATTATTTTTGTAGTTTTGAAGGACTTTTTTATATAACAGTTTAGACGATCCTAGATGTCCCAAAGGTTTGTAATAAACTAGTAGATTTCAGATTGCTCCAGTAACTGCGGTTGATTATGTAGCGTTTCTCAGTATAACAGATATGGATACTGTTACGAGTGTAGACCTGAAGTCCTGAACTCCAAGGTAGTTTGGCTGACCTGGAATATTCCTATAGCGTCTATGAATGGCCTTGTAAATGTCAAGAGCTTCACGGATCCCAGTAGCTTATGCAATGCTATTAATTGTGGCGGAAATACTTAAAATTATTCTTGTAGATTTGAAGCACTTCACTACAGGACAGTTTGGAACATCTAGAACATCTCAGAATATAAAACACCTTTTGATATTCATGGCAAAGGCTAAATGGATACATATAAATGAAACCCACATCCAAGTTCCGCTTTGAGAACAACTAATACATATGTCAATTATTTAGGTTTTCCAAATTTAATGATGTTCAGGATGTTCTAGGTTATCAATGAAGTCCCAAATACAAATATCCCAATTTTTCCCTAATAGAGGACTCAATTTGCAACAACTTTGCCGATGAAAGTATTCTGTTCTATCGAATGGGTGAATTTATACAGCCGTTTCTATGTTGGGGTCATATATGACCCCTCCGGCTCCAAAGGGTTAAGGAACCCCAGGAAGAATTTCGAGATAAATTTCTGTAGAAACCCGTGCCCAGTTTTAAGATTAATCTATTGAGAAGTTTCTTGTGAAACTTCTGGTACCAGGATAGGGGGCGCTGAAATTTGGAAACCTTGAGTAACCAGCTCTGATTTTACAATGACAGCACTATTGTAGACATAACTTCTAGTTGACCATTTGAGGCTCCTCTAAGCACGCCTCTGGCTTCTCCAAGCTTCATCCATGAAATCAATGGAAAATGCCGAAAAAAAAACAAACAAACCCAGGTGCCCCTACGAGGTTGAACCTCTCGTAGCACCCCGTTTATCAAAATCCAGTTGTTGCAATCATCGGCGGCAACTGAATAGTACCAATACATGGTGCACTGTTTCAGCGCAGGTCATGGCGCGGCAACGGGTTCTACAGGAAGCCCACCAAGCAGTAGGTGTATAAATATAGTAAAAGAACCGTCTTGCTGGCTCAGTAGACGCTCAGGTGGTTCAAGTGGTAAAAGTGTTACTTAATTTCACCCTTCATCAATCCCGTTAGTGAACCACCCACATCATCGTCGTCGTCGTCGTCGCGTCGGTTTGTCTCGCGCGCGCGGAGCCTGGTAGTGCGAATTCTTGTATGAAAAAGATATCAGTGATTCTTCTCTCCATATACCTACACTGCCAATACCCACTCTTCCCACGCCAAAACCTACAACGTAGACAAAGACGACGACACCGAGAATGTTTGCTCGCGGGCTCGATTTCTTACACAGTATCGCGGTGTCAGCTTACAAACCAGCTATGTATGCAGAGACAAAAGGCAACTTGACTCGACCGACACACGGAAAGTGCTGATGCGGTGGGAAAAACTTGACTCTAATGAAGGGAAGAATCAACACAACCGAAAGATGCAGCAGCGCAGAACACAATAGTCCTGTTCAACGACGTAGGTTGAACTTGATCGAAGTTGCTGCATCTCGCTCTTACCCGTTTGATGACAAATGGGTAAGAGCAAGATGCAGCAACTTCGAGCAAGTTCAACCTGCGTCGTTGAACAGGACTAATGTTTGAGTTTGAATATCGCTGTTTTTTGGCGGGAAAAATGTGCACAGTGTGTCGGAAAACAATAGCCCAGTGCAAACAATGTTGAAGAAGAGCAGTTTTCTGTGTTTCGAGTGTGGTTGCTTTTATTGGAAACTCAATTGGAGAATCGAATGTATAGCGCTGTATCGTCGGTCTACCGGACCGCTTTTGAGAAGAGTTTTCCGGAAATTGGCAAAAGTGGAATTGTGCTTTGGAGCAATAATAGTGGAACATTTGTGTCACTGATCGCGCCCCCGTTTCCCATAGCATGGAATAAGGATGGGAAGAAGATTCAGTTACGGCGTCGGCGGTTCGTTGAAAACAGAGATGCCAGGAAGACAGGTTTTCAAATAGTTTGGCTTTGAGCCTTTTGGGGCTAGGTTATGTATGATCCCAAATAGAAAGTAGCATAGACATGACATAAGACTATTTTCGAGCTTCAAAAAATCATAACTATACTAAAATTTGTCAAAAATTAATTCTTTTGGCAGAAATTGAAAGATATACTTGTTTGCTACAAGTTCTCCGAACAACGTATCCCAAAAGTAAAATTAAAATTGATAATTTCCTTTAATTTTATTGGGATACGTTGTTGGGAGAACTTGTAGCAAACAAGTATATCTTTCAATTTCTGAATTTCTGCCAAAAGAATTAATTTTTGACAAGTTTTAGTGTAGGGTAATTGTTTCCTTCGTTGTGGTAGTACCTAATGCTGCGGTAATGGCAATTGAGCACTTTTTCGACTGAAATATTACTAAAAGGCATTTTTAATAGATGTATTATGCTTAAATTACTAAATTGCACTTTTTGTGTGCTAAAGATTTGCCCTAAAACCTATTCTAAAAACATATTTTCCTTAATATTTCTGCTGCCGTGTTCCTATTGTTACGGTATCCCATATAATTTCAATGGGATACCGCAACATTAGGAACCGAAATTAAATTTTTTGCAATTTCTCATCGTAATAGGCTGTTTTACCTCACGCAAATCTGACAGGAAAAGACCTACTTTCCCACACCAAATTAGCAGTGCTGTAATGGTTCATTACAGCACTGATTTGCGTTGCGTAATGAACTATTACAGCACTGTTTTCAGTTTTGATCAACTTCTTGATGCTTTCTGGACGCAGGTTTGAAAAATTTTGACTACTGCACAGTATAACATGTTATGTTCAGATTTTCTTAAACATGGCTATGTACATCAGTGTGCAGTTTGATGAAAAAGTTTTGTTAAAAGCTATCGTAAAGGGTAATTTATGAAATTGCAAAAAACGTTGTACGCAACTCGGTGCAGAACTCGATTTTTCCAGCACTCGTCGTAATTATCCAACTCGGCAAGCCTCGTTGGATAAATGAACGACTCGTGCTGTAAAAATCGTCATTCTGCACCTTGTTGCGTAAACTACTATTACCTCCTAGTAGGCCTAATTTTGTGGCAAGCGATTAATGAAAACAGAGAGAAACGATAGTTTTCATATTTTTCCAAGCAAATTTGGATGGAAAACTACCGACTAATGTTTTGAAATCCTTCATAAGATGGTACGATCATATTTTTTTTTGTTTTGAATAAATTTACCTGATTACCACAGCGATCGGCACACTTACCCTAGTTATGATTTTTTGAAGTTCGAAAATAGTCGAAAAACACAAAACTGTTTTGATGCACTGATATATCGGCACCAATATTTCAAAAGGGCGTAACTGCATTTACAACCAATGCCTTCTCACAAAGCTGTGGAGCGTATCCCATCTTTCTCGAGCAATCCACTAGCACAAATAGAAAGATAATATCATCCTCTTTCGATTAATGGATGTGAATTACGTGAGATGAATGAAATACAATCCACAGCTCTGTGAGAAGGCATTGGTTGCAAAAGCAGTTACGCCCTTTTGAAATGTTGGTGCCGATATGTTGCCCTTTACTGGCATTTACTAGATTTGCTGGTATGTCATAAACATACAGAAAAACTTGTAGTTAGAAGACACCGAATGTTGCTAATTGACAAATTGAGAGATGATTTTTTGAAAAAAAATCGCGTTCTGTTGGGATTCGAACCCACGACCCCGTATTCGCTAGACCGGTGCTTTAACCAACTGAGCCACAGAACAGGTGATAGTTCTGCGGAATAGAAAGCCAAACTGAACCCGAGCCATCACCATGAACATTCACTTTTTCAAGAACCATCTCTCTTTCGGCTTAGATGTCAATCCACAACACAGCCTCGTTTGTGCCCAACAACTACAAGTGAGAGCGTATTATTTTTATTTGAAGCCGAGACTTACTCTCGCACTCCGCATACCTAGCCACCAACACGCAGAACTCGATGTACACAGCGCAACGAGTAACTTTCACGCAGCGACCGAAAAGACAAAAGAATTTTCACGCAGATTTGTGTAACACTGGATCAACACACAAAATGTGCTGATCCGGTGTTACACAAATCTGCGTGAAAATTCTTTTGTCTTTTCGGTCGCTGCGTGAAAGTTACTCGTGTGCTGTGTTGTTTCATTTAAGGGTGAAGCAGTCTGTTTGCTGGTGTCTAATTCAGTATGCGTCGAGAGCTCGGCACGGTCGCACGCTCCACGACCAACTGCGCCAATGACGCAAGGTAGGGTACACTGATATACCAGTGTACTCTTCCTGCTTAAAATGTGATCGTAAGATAATAAGAACAAAAAGCTCGTCGCAAAATGGGGCTGACAAAATCGGGTCCTTACTGTAAAATAGTTAGAAGCACCATCCTGGGCTAATTTTGAGGCAGGAAATTAGCTTTCTACAGAAAAATAGATCTGAAATATCGAAGGATAACTTTTTGGTGGAAATTTGAAATTATGTGACATCTTAGATAAGTTCGCGATAAATATTACTTTTTGAGTTTTTTTTTTTCTAAAAGTCCTTCAAATATTTTCAAGCACTCCGGGATTTAGTACCGGGCCCGAAAGGGCATCCGATTTGGCTGCGATTGTGCGGGAAAACTTGAACCATGCCACGGATACAAGTTCTGCCGAACAACACTGGACGAGAACACTGTAACTATTGAGTCCCTGCAGAAGGTCCCAAACGAACCGAAACGTTGGACAAAATGAAATAACAGCGTTTTGATTTCGCCAAGACTGCCACAAAACATCAGTTTCCAATCACAATCGAGCACATCATCAACGATAATATAAGATCCATAGGATGGCAATATTTCCATATTACATCTTTTGATTCGTCACGAAAATTCTACAGCGATTCGTGTCAGGATTCTCCTAGAACTCCTTCCGGTAGTTAACGCAGGATTTTGTGTAGGATCCCTTCAAGTATCCTTCTACAGATTCATCCTGGAATTACCCGAGCAGAAGGAAATATCAACAGAATAACAAAATATGTTATTTTGGCATACTAACTGTATAATGGAATCAATCATTTTTATGTTATTAACATATTTTATTTTGTTATAAACTTGTCTGTCATAAGCGGCAAAATAACAAAAATCATAACAAAAAATGTTTCTGGAAGCTCAATTTAATAACATGTTTTGTTAGATTCAATAACAACTTAATAATAACACAGCGTAACAAAAAATAACTTTTTGTCTGTCTCAAGAGCAAACTTATGTGTCTCCGAAGGATTTTGGGCCGCTGAATCCGAATCCGGGCTCAGATTTGCTCTAACACGTCACAATTTTTAGCTATACCTCAATTTATAGGGCAAAATATGCGATTTTGGGCTTTTTTGACTGCAAGCCATTAAGCAAGGAAATATTTTTTTCAAGCAATCAAAAGGTTAATTGGTAATTAACATTCCAATTAACGACTCATGCAAAATATTTCGTTTGACCAAATCGAATTTGATAGTTTTAAGCGATTTATGTTAGGTACGATATTTCCCATACAAGTCATCCACCAAAAGTTGCATGCAAGTTTTCATACTAACATAAAATGCTTAAATCTATCAAATTTAATTAGGTAAAACGAAATATTTTGCATGAGTCGTTAATTTAGATGATAACACTAGTTTACAAAATAAAACGAAAGTTGTGAACTTCTGTCAACGACCAAAATTTTTGAAGTACAATTTAGTGCTGACTTCGAAACCGCGCTTCAAAAAATTTTAAGTAGAGCAGTTTTTGAGTTTTAGCTCAATATCGAGTTTTACAATTTTTTAAAATATGGAATTTACTAAGCTTCAAATATCTTGCGTTTTGTTCAACCAATTTCAAATCTTTTTCCATAAATTAAAAGCTGAATACAATACCATTCGATCATGTGAATGCAGGTTTTGCGTCAGATTGATGATATTCAAGATATTGGCGAGTTTTTGGGACGAACTCCTTAAATTTTAGCGAAATTTCAAAAAATGTTTGAAGAAATGTATTTTTTTCAATAAGAAAAAAACAATCTAAAAATTATTTCTCAACGTTTATTTGACATATCATATGTAGGCGAGTTACAGTAAAAAAAATTAACTCAATCGGAGCATTGATTACCGAGAATGAGATGTGTAAAGTGAGCGACACTGCTTAAAAATAGAACAAAAATCGATTTCAAATCATCATCCTTGAATGAAAACTCGAAAAAATTTCCGCTCTGCTGTATTTTTTTTCCTTCACGTTTTCGAACTCAGGGCATGATTGTACATCAAAAATGATCATCAGCTTACCGAGTTCAAAAATGCTGTAAACTAGTGTAATTGACCAATTAACCTTTTGATTGCTTAAAAAATATACTTCCAAGCTTAATGGCTTGCAGTCAAAAAAGCCCAAAATCTCTTATTTTGCCCTATAAATTGAGGTATAGCTCAAAATTGTGACGTGTTAGAGCAAATCTGAGCCCGGATTCGGATTGTAGCAAGTACGCTTTATAATTTAATATGCTCCATGATAAATTTAAGATTATTTATAATACTCGTTATTTTGTTATTTGTTTTCCGTTAATTTATTCAATATCAATGTTTATTCGTTTTTCATATTTAATTCAAAATCTAATCACCGCAAAAAGCACTCCCTAAAGAATATTCGACTGAGTTACCGACGCCTAAAAATGAGTACCTTGAGTTCCCTTCGAATCAGCTACCAAGAAAGCGCGTGGCTTGGCATGCCTTTTTCGCGCCATGATGCCGCCCGTTCGTCGCTTGGGTCACGGCCAACGACCCTATGCAAATTTAATGAAGATGCGTTGACCTTTCTTGTTCGGCATTCCACGCCTGTCACGAACCTTGGAGGGGAAGTTGACTGGAGGATTTGAATAGGCCGTTGCGACTTCGGGAAAAATTGCGAATAAATTTCTTTAATATTCGGATTCGCAAACTTGACCTTCGGTTAGGTTCGCGAAGTCGTGGGACAAAGCCCAGAAATTTCGCGGTATCTGAGGATTCTCCCAGCTCTGACTCGTTCACTTTGTTCCGTTTCGTGGAAGAGGCAAGAACGGTCAATTTTTGTACCGTGCCGTAGTGTGATTGTGAAGGTGTGAATAGTGACATAGTTCCTTGGTAGATCGTTAACTAAGGGGGCATCCATAAAGTACGTCACGCTTAGAGGGGGGAGGGGGGGTTCTGAATAGTGTGACATGCAATGTGTTAAGTATAGGAAAAACCCGTACGCAGGGGGGGGGGGGGTTGAAAATTCCCATTTTTAGCGTGACGTACTAAATGGATGCCCCCTAATTTATGTTCTTCGATATCCCTCTAGTTAAGCAAAGTAACAAGAGTGCTTCAGTTTTGTTAGCAGTAGGATAGTGTGTGCGTTGATTTGGCAGAAGAAGGTAATTTGTGCAATTGAGGTGCGGAAGCGTGATTCCCCTAGTGACCATATGGGCGTATCGCTTTGTTCTAAATAGGTTCGCGGCGAGACAGGCAAAGCCGACACACTACATCAAGCGTTACGACCGTTTTTGACCCCACGCGACGGCTTCAAAGGTTCCCGGGGTACACGTGGCCGGAGAAGGACGCGATCGTTAAAATCGCTCCTTGGCAGGCAAGCCCGTCGACAGTCAGCGTCATCCGTGGAGAGCATCTTTTCAAGCCAACCACACGCCGTCCAGCAAGCAACCGTTGCGCAGCAGTACCACGCGCCGACGGCGCCTCAACATTTTTAGCGCCAGCTGCAGGACGAAAGTGAGCGTTTGTACCGCGCTCAGACGCAAGCCCGCGTTCCGGTGCGGGAGACACCCAGCGTCACCGTCATCGTCGTTTTCATCAATCGCCTCCCGAGGCGAGAGCCCCCGGCAAAGGCCCGTCGTGAGCTCCCTATCCAGCGTCGTCTCCCCACCCAATGAAATCCTAGGTTACCGTGAGTACTAATGCATGCAATTATGTTTGTGTCGTCCATGGCCATGTGACTCGATTGAGGCACAACACATAAATTTATGCTAGACCGCCCACATTATTTTCGGTGGCTCTAGCTCTGTAACCGGCGGAGAGCGAGTGGATGAGATCGCCGTCGCACAGTAGCAAATTTGCGTACACCCTTAAATGAAACAACACAGCGCATGAGTAACTTTCACGCAGCGAGCAAAAAGACAAAAGAATTTTCACGCAGATTTATGTAACACCGGATCAGCACATTTTTTGTGTTGATCCGGTGTTACACAAATCTGCGTGAAAATTCTTTTGTCTTTTCGGTCGCTGCGTGAAAGTTACTCGTTGCGCTGTGTGCATCGAGTTCTGCGTGTACCGAGAGTGAGAACTGTACGTGTCGGAGTTCGGTAGGGAAGAGCGGAGAGATTGGTTGCGCAGAAGAGGAGAGAGTCGCGCATGCGCAGGAATATAGAACGGGATTCAGCACGCACACATGTAGACACTAGAGGGAAGATAGAGGGAATGTGAGTAGCCTAGGCCTAGGTGAAAGTAGAGAATAAATCCATGTATCGTTTGTAAACAGAGTCTCTTGTAGTTTGGTATCCCATGTATGTTGTCCCCATGAGCAAGGTCGGAAGGTCGAACGTTATAATTGTTACCGACCGAAATTTTGTAGTTTGAGCCGAGACACGGTGAGAAACGCTGTATGTAGTTTAATGTACTTTAGTTGATGTTTATTAAGGATATATGTTGCTTCGCGTTCGTTTAGTAGAGTTTTTGAGTATTTTGTGTAGTTTACTGGGTAGTCGGCCCGAATCCGATTTTGGACCGTTCTCTAGTCTTCCGTGGACTGGGACAGGTGAACTTTTTGGACTGGGCCCGCGAAGAAAACCCCCGCATTGGTGGCTTGTTCCCGGCCGAATATTGGAGGGATTTATTTGTAATTTTCTTTGGAGTTCGTCGTATCCACTCGGTAACGAGAAGTACGGCGACCTTATTAGAGTCAGCCAGTCAGCTTACCCATCAAGAAAACTGACCCTTCCCTTAAGAAGGTCTCAAGCCGGGCAACGCTATCTTTGTTGGATGGTCTCCTAACGGAGTGGCGCATAAGCCATCCAATCATTAACGGAAGCACGACAGGCTGGCCCCGTTATAGGATTCAGCGGCCCAAAATGCTTCGGAGACACATAAGTTTGCTCTTGAGACAAAAAAATGTTGCGCTGTGTAATGAATCATGCAGTGAATTTGAAAACTTGTTATTGTTGTGTTATAGTTCATCACATATTTGTTTATTAAAATAGTAAAAAATAACAAATTTTGGTCTACAACAAAGTATATTGTTGAAATGTTATTAAGTGGATGAATCTCAAAAACTTGATCATAACAAAATAAGATTGCCCGACAAAACATGTTATAAAAAAGTTATACTTTGATAAGATAATAATAACAAATTATGATATAAATTCAGGCTATGTGATTCTGTTGTTATGAATTTGATATTCTCCTCTGCTCGGGTAATCTTCGAATTCATTCAGAGCTTTCTCCTGGCACTCCCGAAGGGAATCATCCTGAGATTATCTGAAGGATTTCCAATGTAGAGTTGGCTTACACATTAATAAATAAAACTCATCTGAACGCATCATTCAGATATTCCTTCATTCCCAACGGGCTTCTCCCAGGGAATGCACTCGGGTTTGCTTCATTGATATCTCGCGTGATTTCTTTAGCGATTTCTCTCGGGATTTCTTAGATAATATGCCTCGGGTTTCCATCAAGGATTCCTCTAAAGATTCCAAAGATTATTTCACCATAGCTGCCACACCCTCGCTCGCCTCGAACATGTTATGATCGATTTCATCGCCGGGGTCGTATTGACCCCTCCGGTTCCAAAGTGTTAACTGAGGGATCAAAATAAAATTCATTTTGGTGAATTAATTTTCTTAAATATTCATTCATTTTTCTGTCACTGACCATTTCCACTGAGGAATATAACTAGACCGTAACTCCTAATTATACTTCCAATCACCTCAAAACTTTTGTAAAGTAGTTAATTAGAATACTAATTATCTGCTCTATGTGTCCATCAAGTTGAATTATGCATCTGTTAACAGAAATTGGACATTTTACGACGAGCGAAAAAATATTCGTGACAGAGAATGGAATGAAAAAAGAGAGGCATTCAGCTAACAATGAATGTGGACAAACACAAATGAAAAAATGAGAATGTCAATCTTCACTTTCAATCTTCGATTTTTTTACACTCTGCATGTGACACATCAAAAAAACGGACGGTAAGCGGGAAAATAGTCTAAGGCCATATCTGAGCCGGAACTGTCCGGAACCGGATCCGAGTGCCCTGCCGGAAGTGGTCAAATACACTCAAACCTCCATTTAGGTCGAATCCATTTAGGTAAAATCTATTTAGGTACCTCCATTCAGGTAACGTTACCTAAATGGAATCTGATTGTGTTCAGAGCAGTTAATGTGTTTTAGATTAGGGATAAGGTTGGTTTAAGGGAATTAAGTTGCACGTGGAATTGAAGGGAGTTCAGGATGTGTTCAGGGGGGAGCAATGAGGGGGTGGGGGTGGTTTGGGACTTTATACGGTTTCCTAAGATCTTTCTTGAGCATAAGTCATCGAATCTACATGCATAACTTGTGTGCTTAAATGATTGAATAAAAGTCATGCAACTTTGTGCTGACAATTGGTTAGCTTAATGTATGTTTAAGAATCTCTAAGAGCTCCCTTGAGCATAGGTCATTGGATCTACATTGTAGATTCTACAATCGTGAACAGTCTAGAACGGCATGAATCTCTTTTGAAACCACCTGAAACATTCAAGAAACGTTTTAAAGCACCGCTGAAATCTCGCTGAAGCTTATTTAAGAGCTGTGATAAAAAATGTATATTCAGAAACTGTAGGCCCCCTTAACTCCCTCAAAATCCCCTCAAACACCCCTGAGACCCTCAGAAACCCCCGAAAACGCTTGCGTAACGCTTTTGAAATCCGTCAAAAATTCACTAAGGCTTCTTAAAATGCCCTGAAATCCTCCTAAAACCCCCTTGAACACCATGTAACTTACCTGACACCCTCTGAAACCCCCCAAAACTCCTACGTAACGGCTGAGTAACGCCTCTGAAACTTGCCAGAAATCTTCTGAAGCTGTATGAAACGCCTTCGAAATCCCCCTAAACCCCCCTCGGACCACATGTAACGCACCTGAGACCCTCTGAAACTCCCGAAAACGCCAAACTCGCCAAAAATCCTCTGAAGCTTTCAGAAATGCACTCAAATTCCCTTAAAATTCCATCGGATCCCATGTAACGCATCTGCGACCCTTCGAAACTTCCCAAAAATACTCCTGAATAGACCCACCCCCCTCCCGGTGCGAAGCCACTGAAGATATTCAAACAGTCTGAAATTTCTTAGCTCTGACTACATGTCGAACATAACTTCGGAATAAGTGCCATCAATGAATTTCAAGTCAATTCAATGATGGCTCCGATCGGGCCTGCTAAATATCAGTCTCCGTGCCTGTTTTTCAAGCGAAAATGAATGACTGCGGCGGTCGTATTCAGTTTCTCGATGTGAGATGAGAACTGACAGAGTCTGAGAGCTCCATTCGTGAGCGGCCCAAAAAGGTCAATTCAGGCCGAACATTTCTATAGGTCCTAAGTGCAGATGGGAGGCTCTCTTTAAGTCTTCTCTCTTTCGATTATTATGTGCTTGTATTTATAAATTTTGATTTGCTTCTTGCGTCGGAAGGTAGATTAAACTATCCTTTTCCGATCTATACTTAACAAATTGTCAAAATGTCCACTGTGACATCGTAATAATTTAAAGAGAATCGGTACAAAGAGAGCCTCTCTTTTGCAGATTGGACCTTTAGATATGTTTGTCGTCAATTACTAATCATCCACACACTACTTATGCTGACAGGCCATTCGTCTCAAGCGGTGGCTTGTGAGAGTGAGTGCCCTTTACGCTACACGGTAAAAATCTGCACGCTGATATAATCTGATTGGCACTTGAATTCGCACTACCGTTCATCAATCATATCAATTGAATATCAGTTGGAAAAGAACATCCAATATTTCTTCAATATTAATGGACCTTCACTTCAATTCGTTGTTGAGAATGTTTTGATTTCAAAACGAGAATAAAAAAACGGAATGCCCCCGGAATTCTCAATGCTGTCACTGTTGACTTGAGAGCCAAAACAATCCCACCGGAGAAATTAACTAAAAATCACTCTGATTTGCACTAATCTCGCATTTAGTATCATACAGGCGTATCTGCAATGATCGATTACTCTTCATCGACTTTCTCTTCCATTAATAAGTTGGCCGGGAAATCAAGTTTGGTCATTCTCAATGTTCTAGAAGCTACTCCTAGTCGTCCTATACTAGTCTACGTCAAGAGATTTGTCTTCTCTTACTTCCCTGAGTAATCCGAAGAGAGAATCGATGAAGAGAAATCAATCAACGTAGATACGCCCGTATGATACTAAGCGCGAGTGAGTGTAGAATTCCCAGACAACCAGTCATCGTATAAGATGTTGCATAAGATGATAAAGTGGAGGCCAAATGCGTACATGCCTCCATTTAGGCACATGTAAAATGTACGCATATCGCCTCCACTTTAACGTTCTATGACACATCTTATACGACGACTGGTTGACTGGGTTAGCTTTAGTTAAAATACACAAAAATAAAATTAAAAAAAAACTAATCGCGAGTAATGTACATAGCAATATGATCCAAAGTGAAAAGCTGTTGATTTGATAATGAGTTCTCTGGGGCATGAAATTAAGTATAGATGACTGGTGGTAGAAAGTGCTTTGCTTTGATTCGCACCTCTCTAACAGAGGTGAAGTAGAGTAGTGGTAAAACAAATGGTCATGACTCCAAAGCTACAGTGGTTTTTCGGTTTTATCACGATCAAAAAAAATTCCACCGTGATATAAACGAAACCGTGAATTTGGTGAAACGAGAAAAAATGTAATTTTTTCATTCAAAATCGATCAGCTGTAACATATATGAGTCGTAGTTCACATGTTTTAACAGTTTTGATGGACTGGGCAATGCAGTATTGATTTTATTTTGATTTCGGAATGTTTTAGAACAAGTATGATAAAAACGAAACGGAAATCGTGATAAAATCGAATAGAAATGCGTGAATTCGGGCGAGTAGTGATTAAAACGACTAGTGATAAAACCGAAACGCCACTGTATTGGTATCGAATCTGGGTGCGGGGAATTCCGTTTTTTTTTATTCTCGTTTTGAAATCAAAACATTCTCAACAACGAGTTGAAGTGAAAGTCCATTAATATTGAAGAAACATTAGATGTTCTTTTCCAACTGATATTCAATTGATATCGAATGTATTGAACAGTAGTGCGAATTCAATTTCCAATCAGTTTATATCAGTGTTCAGATTTTTAACGTGTAGTGCAAATTGAAGTGATTTTTAGTTGTTTTCTCCGGTGGGATTGTTTTGGCTCTCAAGTCAACAGTGACAGCATTGTGAGTTCAAAGGAAAAGCATTTTTGATCATGTTGATTGGAATGTTGAATAGTTGAGGGAAGAGGTTTTAAGAACCACAATAAAACTAAACTAAAAGGTATTTGATTTTATCATTGTTGTAAAAACCTCTACAAGACTAATTGGCTATCAAAATGTTACTTAGGCATGGACTCCTTCTGAGATTCCTTCAGAAAATCTTCCTAGGAGTCGAGTCCGTTGAGTCCTCACAGGATGTTTTTATTTGATTTATCCCAGGTTTCTTTTCGGGATTTCCCCAGAGATTATTTTTTTGTTAATCTTATAGAGATTCCATCAGAACCGATTTAAGGATTTCTCATAGGATGCGTTCAATAATTTCTCACGGAATTTTTCCATATTTTTTTTCATTGATTTTTCCCAGATTTATTTTGGGGACTTTCCGATTTTTATTTTCAGGGAACCCTTCCGATATTCCTTCACTGATTTCTCTATAAATCCTCCCTAGATTTCTCCTAGGGTTTCCTGCAGGATTTTCTCAAAGGCTCTTCTTGAGCTTCTTTCAGGAACTTTTCCAGTTTTCTTTCATGGAATTCCTTCAGGGATTTATACCGGGATTCCTCCTGTATTCATTTAGGAACTCTTTCAGGGATTCCTTTAAGTTATTGTCCCAGGATAATTTCTGCAATTTTCTCGAAAATCTGTGAGGAATTCCCTTACGCTATTTCTTTCGATATTTCTCCTAAGATCTCTTCCGCTTTTTTTCTGAGATAAGATTCTTCCTGATTATTTACTCGGGATTCCTACGAGGTTCACTTCATTTGGGGTGAAGGGAGGTGTAAGGGCCGAATGAGTATATGGAAGTCCTTCGAGAGTGCAAACGAGCCATGTATTAAGAGCATGGGGAAATTTGCTACAGGTGGCGGGAGAATGTCAAAAAATGATTTTTGCAACTTCTCATCGTAATAGGCCATTTTACCTCACGCAAATCTGACAGGAAAAGGCCTACTTTCCCACACAAAATTAACAGTGCTGTAATGGTTCATTACAGCACTGATTTGCGCTGCGTAATGAACCATTACAGCACTGTTTTCAGTTTTGATCAACTTATTGATGCTTTCTGGACGCAGGTTTGAAAAATTGTGACAACTGCACAGTATAACCTGCTATGATAGGCTATGATCAGACTTCCTTAATCATGGCTATGAACATCAGTGTGCAGTCTGATGAAAAAGTTTAGTTAAAAACTCTACTCAAGTGGTTATTTATGAAGGTGCAAAAAACGTTGTACGCAACTCGGTGCAGAACTCGATTTTTACAGCACTCGTCGTAATTATCCAACTCGGCAAGCCTCGTACGTACGACTCGTGCTCGTAAATGTACGACTCGTGCTGTAAAAATCTTCATTCTGCACCTTGTTGCGTAAACTGCTATTAAAAACTAACGTCTTTTACCGATTCCTCCTTACGAAAAGATTATGAGGCTACCGGAATTCGAACCATACACTTCCAATTCTTTCGTTAAGTCATTGTTGGATACTTACCGCAGTGGACTGTATTGGGGTTTTGGGATGTGGCTGGCTATTGGCCGGTTTGGCCTCACCGGATGTGCTCACGTCCCCGCAGAGACGGAGCCAGTTGGGAGCAGGAGCGGTGGGGAACTCCTTCCCAGGGATGCCCGCAGGCTGTGAAGTCCCTGTGACTTCACCTCGGTGGAACTGGTGGACTGGAGCAGCCTCGGTTGACTGCCAGCACCTCAACTCTAAGTGGATGAAACTCCGGCTGAAGTTCCAACACCCAAATCCAAGTGGATGGGAAAGGGTGATAGTAAACTCAGGAAAAGTATTTCTGAATAACTAATGTATTTCTACTCTTAACTTAAGTCTACTATGGATAGCGAATGTCGCACCTGCATCGCCGATCAACTGCATGACTTTCAAGCGCTCCTCTAAGTGTCTCGCTAAGAAGCAGGCTCTTGAAATGAAACACTTAGAGGAGCGCTTGAAAGTCATGCAGTTGATCGGCGATGCAGGTGACGACGTAGAGCAAGATGAAGAAGACGCTGTAGGAGTGGATCCAGATGCCCAGGAGTTCTACCCAAGTGTGGATCCCTTTCATCTGTCGCAGCCATCGTTTGAGTTAAGTAGGAGCCAGTTAGCAGCGCGGCAGGCCGTAGCAAAGGAGCTTCCTATATTCTCGGGTGCCCCGGAGGAATGGCCACTCTTTATAGCAACTTACGAGAACACAACTAGAATGTGTGGGTACAGCGACGAAGAAAACTTACTTCGATTGCAGCGCAGTCTTAAGGGAAAAGCTATGGAAGCCGTTCGCAGCCGCTTGCTATATCCTGTTGGATTACCGGGTGTCCTTCAAACATTACGGACTTTGTTTGGACGACCGGAGGTCATAATCCACTCACTAGTGTACAAAATTCGAAACATGCCTTCACCAAGGACGGAGAAACTGTCAACGCTTATCGACTTCGGCATAGCTGTACAGAATATGTGTGCTACGATTAAAGCCTGCGGTCTCGACGAACAACTATATAACGTGGCTCTATTACAAGAGCTGGTTGATCGCCTACCGTCAACGATAAAACTCAACTGGGCGCTACACCGGCAGACTCTTCCATCTGCTACGTTGTCGAATTTTTCGGACTGGTTGGAAATGTTAGTGGAAGCAGCGTGTGCGGTAACTATTCCATCGAGTGTAACATCCAACCCATCAAAGACGGAGAAGCGTACGGTTCGAAGGGAAGACCTGAACGTGCATTTTGATTCTGATCTGGAGAAGAATGGCACATCGAAACCAACCTACAAGACCTTTAGTAAGGACTGCCTCATATGTCATGGAAACTGCCGCAGCGTAGTCGACTGTGAGAAGTTCCAGCAACTTGGAGTCGGTGATAGGTGGGTGGCCCTGAAGCAGCACAGACTTTGCCGCAAATGCCTCAAAAAACACTTCGGAGCGTGTGATGTGAAGAGTCCGTGTGGTAGAAATGGGTGCACATATATGCACCACGAAATGTTGCACGACGATCTGCGATATGGACACGGACAGTCGCAAACGACTCAAGAAATTGACAACGTGAACGTCTCCTCTGCTCAGAGTTGCAACACTCACGTTAGCCTGGACGAAAAAAATCTGTTTCGGTATGTTCCAGTGGTACTTCATGGTCATGGTGTATCTGTCGAAACTTATGCTTTTATGGATGATGGTTCTTCCGCGACGTTCATGGAGCACAGCCTTCTGCAGGAGCTGAAGCTAGAGGGCAAACCAACTCCGCTATGCCTTAGCTGGACAGCCGATCAGCATCGAGAGGAAAATGAGTCAGTAAAACTGTCTATAGAGATATCAGGGATTGCAAACAGGAACAAACGTTACGAACTCCAGAAAGTTCACACAGTTCGTCGTCTCGCTTTACCAAAGCAAACGGTTGAGATGGATACGTTAGCAGAAAAGTACAAGCACCTTGAGGGGCTTCCTATTGCGTCGTATCACAACGTGTCCCCTAGAATACTACTTGGAGTAGACAATTGTCGCCTTGGGTACGCCTTAAACAGCCGCGAAGGGTCAAGTAGCGAGCCGATAGCTAGTCGAACACGTCTTGGCTGGGTTGTATACGGACCCTGTTCCCAGATTCCCGCAGAGCCGAATCAAACTTATACTGCTCATCATAGTTATCATATATGTTCCTGCAGCGAGGAAAGTGATGCTGATCTACACAAATCGGTTAAAGAGTATTTCACTCTCGAGAACCTAGGCGTAAAACGGCCAGAGAAGCAAATTATGTCTAAAGATGACGAGCGGGCAGTTCAGTTACTGGAGTCACAAACGAGGTGCAACGGGACTCGGTACGAAACAGGACTCTTATGGAAATACAGTGAAATCAAGTTACCTCAAAGCAGACAAATGGCAACGAAGAGGTTGTTGTGTTTGGAGAGAAAATTGGAAAAGGATCCAGCGTTGTTCAAAGCTTTGAATGACAAACTGAAGGAATATGAGGGAAAGGGGTACGTTAGAAAAATGTTGCCATCGGAGATCGACGACGCTCATCCGCGCTCATGGTACCTTCCAATATTTCCCGTCAAGAACCCAAACAAGCCCGATAAGCTGCGTATAGTATGGGATGCCGCAGCAAAGGTCAATGGGGTTTCGTTAAATTCCGTCTTGTTCAAGGGACCAGATCTAGTCTCGTCAATCGTAGCAATACTGTGGAAATTCAGGGAGTTCAAAATTGCTGTTGCTGCAGACATAGTCGAAATGTTTCACCAAGTGATCATAAAACCAACGGATCAACATTCCCAGAAGTTTCTTTGGAGAAGCTGTGACACATCCCGGGAACCTGAAGTGTATACCATGACCGTAATGATTTTCGGCGCAACATGTTCTCCGAGTTGTGCTCAATTCGTCAAAAACCGTAATGCACAACGCTTTGCAAGTCAATTTCCTAGAGCAGTTGAAGCAGTTGTAGATGAACACTACGTAGATGACATGCTCACTAGTGTGGAACTAGAAGTCGAAGCAGAAGAATTGGCGAGACAAGTTGAGTACATCCATGGACAAGCTGGATTCCAAATCCACAATTGGTTATCCAATTCACAAGCTGTTTTGGATGCCATGGGCGCAGGAAACGTTAGTGAGAAGAGTCTAAACACTATAACCAAGCACGCTTCTGATAAGGTGTTAGGGCTGTGGTGGTGTACTACCACGGATGAGATGACATTCAAGATTCCGGCTAGACAGGACTCCAAATTACTTCTGGGACATCGAACTCCTACCAAAAGGGAAGTGCTTAGTACATTAATGACCGTCTATGATCCACTGGGCCTTATCGGAAATTTCTTGATGTTCTTGAAGACCTTGCTTCAGGAAATTTGGCGCTCTGGTGTAGCCTGGGATGAACCAATAGCTCAAAAGCAGATGGAAAAGTGGCAATTATGGATAAAAGTTCTACCCAGGATTGAAGCAGTGCGGATTCCTAGATGCTACAGATCTCAGACTACAACATCAGAGGCGAATGACATTCAACTTCATGTCTTCGTAGATGCGTCCGAGAATGGTTATGCGGCCGTAGCATACTTGCGCTTTGAAGAACACGGAATAATAGAATGTGCACTAATCGGATCGAAGACTCGTGTTGCTCCGCTACGGTTTGTCTCAATCCCTCGTCTCGAGTTACAGGCTGCTGTTCTAGGAGCTCGGTTTGCAAACAGCATACAAGCTACGCTAAAACTAAAGCCTTCCAGTAAATTCTTCTGGTCTGATTCTCGTGACGTGATTTGTTGGCTGAACTCGGATCATCGCAGATACAGCCAGTTCGTTGGATGCCGAGTCGGAGAAATACTGGAGCTTTCGGAAGTGTCCGAATGGCACTGGATAGCATCAAAAATGAACGTCGCAGATGATGCTACGAAATGGAAAAGTCTGCCCAATCTGTCATCAAGGGGTCGTTGGTTCAAGGGTCCGCCTTTTCTTTGGGAGCCAAAACCCAAATGGCCTATCACCCCAAAATCTTTAGGATCAACTGAACTGGAATTACGTGCCTACATCCAGCACCACGCAGTAGAGGAATCGGTGATCAACATGCACAATTTCTCCAGGTGGGGGCGTCTGGTGCGACACATAGCTTTCGTTAAACGGTTTCCGTCGAACATACGTCGAAAATTGACCGGAGAAAGGCGTCTAACTGGCCCGCTGATTCGAGATGAATTGAAGCAAGCTGAGAAATATATATTCCGAAAGGTACAATCCGAAAGTTTTGCTGAAGAAGTTCACATACTTCAAAATGCCGATCCGGAACCATGGAGAAGTAAGAGAAAACTATTGAAGCACAGCTCTTTGTATAGGCTTAGCCCATACATTGATGACGACGGTGTTTTGCGCATGAAAGGCCGCATCGGTGCATGCGAATATGCGAGTGAAGAAATGAAACATCCCATTCTGCTGCCAAAACGACATCACGTCACTGATCTCATCGTTCTAGACGTCCATCAACGTCATTATCACCAGAATCATCAAACTGTTCTCAACGAAGTGCGCCAAAAATACTACATTCCAAGCCTTAGATCCGTCTATCGAAACGTCCGAAGCCGTTGTCAACTCTGCAAGGTTCGAAATGCGACACCGCAGCAACCGATGATGGGAGACCTACCACCTATGCGCTTGAAACCATTCGTCAGACCGTTCTCTTTTGTAGGGATCGACTATTTCGGGCCATTCCAGGTTATGATGGGCCGACGAGTTGAAAAACGTTGGGGTGTACTCATAACGTGTATGACCGTAAGAGCAGTACACATAGAGGTTGCACACTCTTTATCTACAGAATCCTGTATTCTAGCCATACGAAACTTTGTTGCTCGAAGAGGTATGCCATTGGAAATAATCAGTGACCGTGGAACCAACTTCATAGGGGCAAGCAGGGAGTTAAAAGACGCACTACAAAAAATGGACCAGAATAAATTGATCGAAAGTTTTGTGAGTGTAGATACCAAATGGTCCTTCAACCCACCTGCTACGCCGCACTTTGGAGGATGCTGGGAAAGGCTTATTCAGTCAGTTAAGAAAAGCTTTAACCATGTGAAACCAAATCGCACTCCTAGCGATGAATTACTCCGCAATATGCTCACCGAGATCGAATTCGTCATTAACTGCAGACCGCTGACAGAAATACCGCTTGAAAACGAAGAAGCCTCACCGCTAACCCCAAACCACTTCCTCATTGGATCTTCCAGTGGTTCTAAAGCCCCGATCGCGTTTAACGATTCCGCAACCGTAGTTACGAACTCTTGGAAGATGTCTCTAGCGTGCGCTGACCAGTTTTGGAGGCGCTGGGTGGCCGAATACCTTCCGACCTTGACCAAGAGAACCAAGTGGTTTCAACCGGCAAAACCATTGGAGATAGGAGATATCGTCGTAGTGGTAGACGAAAGACTACCAAGGAACTCCTGGCCAAAGGGACGCATCATTGAAGTTTCCATGTCTAAGGACGGACAAGTTCGACGAGCATCAGTGCAGACTGCGAATGGTATATTCGAAAGATCGGCAGCTAACTTAGCACTGATCGATGTCGTCGGTTCAACCGTAAGTAAGTCGGATCCATGATCACGACGTACTGGGGGGGATTGTCGCACCCCTGGTGCAACGAACCGACTCCAACAACTTCCAGTGTGGGGACGGTACTGTCACTACCGAACTGTCAGTGCTCACGACAATGAAGAAAATCTATCCTATTGTATAACACGTGTCAGATATAATTACTAAGCAAAATTGAAAGCGATAAGAGGGTGAGATTGTGGTTCATAATTGAAATTTCTTAAAATTTATGGATTAAAGTGAATTGAATTCTTATTTCCTCTCTAGATACTATAATAGTTACAAAGCTACACCTAAAACTTATAATTTGACTAAACTTAATGCTAAAACACTCAACGAACAAACAGGTAAATATTGGGATGCTTTCATGCTGATATTGTGAACTTAATTCTATCCTATGTACTATTACAGCATTCACGTACGAATTGAACTTATTACTAAACACACTGTTGAAACACCCTAGAGACATTAAACGTAAGTAGCCTAAATTGAAACACACCTATAAATATCATTCGGGTTACTAAAATGAATTTCAAATCACCCGCTAGGAAATTTTTAACCTACCCTGTACCCAAGAGTAAATAAGGTCAAAATAAAGGTTGTCAATTCGGAAAAGTCTCTACGTTATTTTGTTGTTTGTTGCAACAGCGAACGTTAGCCGGTTCGAATTCAACTGTTCCTTGAAACTGTGCAATGCACTCATATTTATACTGCCCCCGATGCGCTCTAGAAGCACGTGGAAGTTTCTAGGCGCACCGCTTGCTGATGATGGCGATGACGGTTCGATGATAGTTTGGGCCACGCATGCCGCGCGCGGTCGCTCTCTCTCTCAATATGTTGCCTCGGTTCGGCGATAGGGTCACTCACACTCATCGTGAGATCTCTCTCGGTACACGCGCTCTCTCGTCGTCGCGGTCGTCGTCGTACGCTTTCGCTGTTTCGCTCGCTTGCCAGCCGGGTTGATGGGTGTCATCTCGAAAGTTCCACGGCGTGCACTCACAGTCGTTCGGGGGAAAGTGGGGCACAACGGACATACGACAGGGAAGTGGGGGTACAATGGACATCGGTGTCGTAAATTCATCATTCAGTGCGCCTTGCGGACTGAACATTCTCCCGCCGGCAAGTGTAGTCACCGCAACGTTTGGATAAGAGTAAACAAAACTCAAGTATTGGTAATGGTGCTACACTGTGTACGTTTAAACTTGTTCGCTCTGGAGCACGCTGAGATTGCATAGCCTAGTTTACAGTTGTTCAAGGAGATATTCTGGACAATGATTTGGATGTTATGGTTAAACGATTTGGAAATCGTAAATCAACAATAAAAAGGCAAACAAACAATAGACCTCAGTGGAAATCTTCGGAATTCGGCAAAATAAAATCAACATAAAAACTCTTAACTAAACTCAGAGTAAAGACCTATGTTTGTCACTAGGGGCTAGACATTAACGATAAAAAAATTCAAGCTTCTTCCTGGACGATATCTTTCGCACATCTCGACGTTTTCGATCTGGGGGGAAAGTTCTTGATTGATACCTAAAATCTTATACATAACCTTTCTATGAACAGGGACTTTGCATCTTTTCTTCTTACATGAATCGCACAACCTTCGCAGGGCATCGACAGCCATTCTTGTGAGAAAAGGTTCACAGTTTGACAGAATGGCGAATTCTTTACACTCTTTCGCTTTGAGGTTGTACATAGCTGGTTTCATCTTAGGATTAGGACAGTCTATGACATTCGCTTCTCGGGACTCTGAATAGAGGGAAGTCGGGGTATTCCGACACATGTCAATTTTCATGGGTTTGTCGGGGATTTCACTTCGAGGAATCGCATATTCAAAGAGGGTATGATGATACACTCCTAGCACAGATAGATCGTTGGACAAAGATCGGCATAGGCGCCAACTTAGGGGGGGCAAGCATAGGTTTGCCCCCCCCCAATATTTGACGATTTTTCAACATTCCCATACAAAATATCAGGAAAAACAGGCTTTGCCCCCCCAATAATTTGTCCAAGTTGGCGCGTCTGAAGATCGGAATTCTGGCAGCTGATCGACACTGTCTCTCAATGGTAAGAGATCAACACAAACAACGGGTTCAATACGAGGGTTGGTGGACAGGGAATACTGATCACACTTTTCCATAGTTGTGGTAGGAACTAGATTAACAGTGGCATGTTTGATTTCTAGATACTTGCATGGGTTGACAATTGATTTCATGAACACGGGACGCAATAGCAAGTCCAATTCACTATCCTGACTCTCTCGGTAGGTTTCTTCATAATGGGAATCACGTAGCAAGGGGTCAGACAACTTCATGTAACCGAGATGGGAACCTAACGAAATTTTCGATGAATCGACAACAGTGGAGGAAAGTCCAGTTGGTATGGGCAAAACTAGGCAGCACTCGAAGTTATTACTTCTGGAGCGAACTGGGACAGTACATGATTGAATCACGGTGGATGTAGCACTACCAATACCGGTAAACGGAATACTCACCTGCGAACCGCAAGCAAAATGGTCTCGAAAAGGGTGCGGCTGCAGAGTCTGATCCAAAACGTCGATGACATCGGGGAATTGGAACACTCGGATCGTCGACCTCGCTTGAATACGAGAATGAGCGTCATTGGTGGACGCATCATCGCTTGTTGACTGAGACAGTGGATTTAGGATTGGAACATCAACTGGAGTGCACGCTGGAACTAGGATTGAAGCTTGACTTGGTGTACACGTTGGAACTGGACTCGGAGCTGCAACTGGCGCTGGATCAGGCACTTGGCTTGGTTGATTCTCGGGATTGTTCATTTCACTGCTATCCTCTGGTGGTTGTGTCGTCTCAATCCTGTGGCTGACGGTTAGATTTGGCACTGGATGCACTCGATGCTTGGGTTGAATATTCTCGCTGGATGACTGGCATGTCTTCAGCTCAGACATGCGCTCTTTCGGGAAATTGACATCCTCGTTGGACAAGGGTAGCTCTTCTTCCATGATCGTCGACTCACACGGCATTCTGTTCTTGTCGTTCAGAGACAGACCTCGGTTGATGGTACTGTGCTCGTTGAGTTGGTTGCAGGCTCGTACGTAGTTGCCATAGGTGATTGTTTTGGCTTCAATCAGACCGACGGTGTCCCCTGTCGAAGCTTTCTCTCGCTGGCAAAGGTTTATGTGGTCTCGTTCGCTGATCATGTCGACCACATCCTCGAACTCATCAGAATGCTCATACCGTACTTCGAGTGTAGGTAGAGCGCGCGGGAGCGGAGATTGGATGATCACTGGCTGCTGATTCATGGTAGGCGATGGCTGCACATGTGGTATTGGTGCGAACTTCTCCATCCAACTCTCAAGTAGGATAGAGACTTCTTCGTAAAGTTCCAAGAACCTGAAGTAGTACTCGTCTTGCTCCTCGCGCTGAGTTGGCGAGGACAGTGCGATGATCTGATAGTGGAGCCTGGTGAAGTCGTCATAGGAATGCTGGACACTTCGTTGAAACACCTTCACTTTAGCTGGGGTTAGCTGAACGTTATCTGCTTCGGCTTGCTTGAGGTTGGTCCGGATTCTGTCTACATTTCGCTGAGCCATTCCACGGTTGTGGAATAGCGCCCCAAGCACTTCGTCGTTCTCAATGGTGTCTGAGACCTTCTTCACTGGAGTACGTTTCGGAAACATCTTGGAACTCCTCGATGGACTTGTTCTTCACAGCACTTCACGAGGTCACGTTGTAGGTGTCGATGCACTCTTCACACTTCTCGCGATTACGGATTTCTTCTTTCACTGTTGCAGACGCGATTGTCGCAGCGGTAGGACGGCAACACACTACAAGGCCCGAAGCGACGGAAATTACACTCTACGCGCCGGCGAAACTATTCTTCACAGGTGATCGACACGTTGTCGCAACGGATGGGATATAGCACACACGAGTTCCGATGCGACGGATCAACGCACTAAAACGACGAATTACCGACGCGTTTGTCGCAACGTATGGAATGAATCACGCACTCGGGTTCTGAAGCGACGGTTACGAAGCTCTACGCGACGGCGGAATTACTCCACGTTGTCAAAGCCACGTGGACGCTTCTAGAATCACAATCTATTCACGGATACACTCAGGCAACCGACGCGTTTGCCGCAACGGATGGTATTACCGGAACCACTCCACGCTGTTCAAGCCACGTGGACGGTTTGTTACGCTTTTCCCGGATAACGGTATAGTTCCACAGCTACCGACGCGTCTGTCGCAACGGAGGGATGGAATCTCTTTCGAGGGTTCCGAAGCGACGAATAGAAAACACTCTTCGCGACGGTGGAATCTCTGACGGAATGTTACACACTACCTTTCACTGATCAGGTCCACAGATACCGACACGTTTGTCGTAACGGAGGAATAGAAACACATAGGTTCCGAACGACGGATCAACACACTACGTGACGGTGGAATCAGTTCGGAAATTCGCGCACTACTGTTACACTTTTCACTAGGTATGGTACTGGTTCACAGGTACCGACGTGTGTGTCGCAACGGAGGGATGGAATCACACACGGGATCCGCTACGACGGATACAGCACTGCACATGACGGTGGAACCACTCAAGCCACGACCACGATTCGAAAAGCAGCGTTGTTGAAGCCACGCTGACGCTTTCACTTCACGCTGTCGAAGCCGCGTGAACGCTTCTAAGATCACACTTTCGCGTTATTGAGCTACGCGAACGCTTCTTCACTACACTGCACGCTGTTGCAGCCATGTGCACGCTTCTGTAGCTACACTCTGCCGCGTTGTCGAAGCCACGCGGAACGCTTCTTGGATTACACACTACCGTGTTGTTGAAGCCACACGGAACGCTTGTACGCACTACCGGATCATGGATCCGGCTCGAAGGACCAAAAATTGTTGGATACTTACCGCAGTGGACTGTATTGGGGTTTTGGGATGTGGCTGGCTATTGGCCGGTTTGGCCTCACCGGATGTGCTCACGTCCCCGCAGAGACGGAGCCAGGTGGGAGCAGGAGTGTTGGGAACTCCTTCCCGGAATGCCCTCAGGCTGTGAAGTCCCAATGACTTCACCTCGCAGGTGGATATGCTCACGTCCCCGCAGAGACGGAGCCAGTTGGGAGCAGGAGCGGTGGGGAACTCCTTCCCAGGGATGCCCGCAGGCTGTGAAGTCCCTGTGACTTCACCTCGGTGGAACTGGTGGACTGGAGCAGCCTCGGTTGACTGCCAGCACCTCAACTCTAAGTGGATGAAACTCCGGCTGAAGTTCCAACACCCAAATCCAAGTGGATGGGAAAGGGTGATAGTAAACTCAGGAAAAGTATTTCTGAATAACTAATGTATTTCTACTCTTAACTTAAGTCTACTATGAATAGCGAACGTTAGCCGGTTCGAATTCAACTGTTCCTTGAAGCTGTGCAATGCACTCATATTTATACTGCCCCCGATGCGCTCTAGAAGCACGTGGAAGTTTCTAGGCGCACCGCTTGCTGATGATGGCGATGACGGTTCGATGATAGTTTGGGCCACGCATGCCGCGCGCGGTCGCTCTCTCTCTCAATATGTTGCCTTGGTTCGGCGATAGGGTCACTCACACTCATCGTGAGATCTCTCTCGGTACACGCGCTCTCTCGTCGTCGCGGTCGCCGTCGTACGCTTTCGCTGTTTCGCTCGCTTGCCAGCCGGGTTGATGGGTGTCATCTCGAAAGTTCCACGACGTGCACTCACAGTCGTTCGGGGGAAAGTGGGGCACAACGGACATACGACAGGGAAGTGGGGGTACAATGGACATCGGTGTCGTAAATTCATCATTCAGTGCGCCTTGCGGACTGAACAGTCATTGTTTTTTTTTTTTGAACTTGGCTATTGATAACATATTTATTCGAATATTTGAATCGAGAGACACCTTGAGTATTAGCGAGTTAAACTTGGCTCAACCAGCTGACTGATAGTAAGAAGTTCTCTTCGTTCGCTGAGTGTTCGAGTTGAGAGTGGAAAGACATCGTATACAAATCACGTAACGGTATGGGGGGAGGGGAGCCGAGCTTTGCGTGTGCATCCATACAGGCTTTTGGGAGTTTTGTCGGGAGTGGGACTCGATCCCAGGTCCTCGGCGTGATAGTCGCGTGCTTTAACCATCACACCAGGTCCGCTTCGCAACATCAACAGTATTTACACACGCTTTTAAACACAGAGAGGAAGGTTCAGAAGCAATGAAATTCAAAAATTCTCAAAACTAATCATTAAAAGCTCTTATAAAACTAGATGAGAAAAAATATTTCATTTTTAACAAAGCACAGTTGCACAAGAGTTTGTTGCGTATGTGGAAGTACTATACCAGTAACAATTAGAATATAGAACTGAAATAGTTATTCATGCAACAAGTTGCAAAATAACGATTTTCAAGCACTACTAAGAGTGCCGAAAAGTAGTACTTCTCGGCACACTAGCATCACTGCTGAAAAGTAGGCCAGCACACTTCAGGCAATTGAAAAGTGAAACTTTTTACAACTTAATTACAAAAACTTAATTTTCGTTATTTCAATTGAAATAGACAGTTTTCGTATATAAACTAGCTGGCATCCCTGCTGATAAACGAAACAGTTCACCAGCAGACAATAGTCCTGTTCAACGACGTAGGTTGAACTTGCTCGAACTTGCTCCATCCCGCTCTTTCCCGTTTGTTGACAAATGGGTAAGAGCAGGATGCAGCAACTTCGAGCAAGTTCAACCTACGTCGTTGAACAGGACTAATATGTGCGGATCTCCACCACCTGGCGCTTGTTCGTTCGCGTTCGAGATTTAATCTAGTTACGTGCAAGGGGTTGGACAAATTTCATTCTGGAGCGGAGCGCAACTTTTGCCTATTCCTTGCCGGGGTAACGTCGGAGGACCAAACAAAAATATTACTTTTTATGATGCGAGTTATGAGGAGAGTGCATTGCTGTCATTTTCCTCCTGAATCCCGGGACGACTGAGGTTAGCTGCTGCAGTGCAGTCTTGTCCGATGTGGCCATGAAGTTGATGCTCTGTTTGTGTGGTCTTCATTTTTCCCAACAAGAAAATATCTCGATTCGAGCTCAACTTACCGGACTGTCGTAGGTAATATATATGGCGGTAGTAAAACTTTATTACAATCACGATACCGAACGTAATGTGAATTTGATGAAAAATTACTGAAGCGAGCCACCGACGACGTTGGTGGTACGGTTCAGTTGGGGAACTAGGTTCATCCAATTGAAGGCAAATGTAATCAGGTTTAATTCGTATGGTTTTGGTGGAACTATATTTGTACTAGTTTTTGTACAATGAGCTCTCCCCTATTTAACATTTGAGGAATCAAAGAATGAATGGAAGTCATCTAGATGCAGAGTGCTAGTCTTTGTATTTTAAATCTTAATCTAGGTGAAAAAGCAATTCATACAATGACAATTCTTTCAGTCAGTAGAAAGGTAATTTGGTTTACCAGAACAGAAAATGCAAGAAGACGCAAATTGCAATTTAATATCTTGGGTTTGTGCTCACATAAGAATGCTCGAAAAGGGTGGTAAATATTAACTTGGTTTTTCGTATACGGATAGTACTCACGGTGTCTCGCGGTGTACAAAACAACATGTGAACTGATACAAAGTGTACTGTTTTATAGTAGAAAACAATTCAAAAAAGAATCGGATGTACCAACTAACAATTTTAGGTAGTCGTCAGCAAAGCCATCAGTAGGAAATCACTGTTATTGGATTGCCTCAATACCGTAGCTGCTACGAGATTCCACAAAAGTGGGATTAAGACTCCCCCTTAGGGGCACCCGCAAACACTCAATGTTTAAATCACAGCTTGATGTAATGACGAGCAGGGATGTGTTTTTGAACACTTGGTGAATCAAATTGGTAATCATTCGAGGTATACCATGACTCCGTGCGGCATGCTATCATAAAAACTATCAAGAAAAAACTTGAACAATATAAGTGAATGTTTTCTCGATATCCTTAACAGCTTTGTGTAACAGTGGATTTTCAGATGGGTAAGCATATTGGTTCACAAGAAGAGGCACGTTGGCCAGATGAACATCACGGATGTGATGATCGACAATTAGCATTTTAGAAGAAAAGATTCGTTACGAATAGCCGAGCCGAATAGCGGAAGAGGAAGGAACGGCTGTTTGGTGTAGTCAGTGAGTGAATCAGCTTGCCACACGATTTACACATGCGAAATATCGATTGGCAGGGCTATAATGGTGTTAAATCATGTACTCATCATGAAACGATATGCACAGGATCTCCATTTACGGTACACCTCGATTTAGCGGACATTTCAATTTTTGAAATGTCTATAAAATCGAATTTTACATAAAATCGAAGCAAAAAAAGTTATTTTATTTTTATTTAAATTTTACACCAAAATGTGCCAAAACATATACAAACTGCATGAAAAATGAGTTTTCGATAAAAGGCTCGGAGTTTATGGCATATATTAGTAATTTTCGCCAAGTAACGAATAAACCTCTATCACGCTATTTTGTTACGATCGAAATCGTTTGTTCAAAACTATGTATGGTTGATTGGAAAGCCAATATTTTGAGCAATGGATAAACACAATTCACCCAGGGATTCCTTTCCAGAGAGTTTAAGGATTTATTTATCCTGGAATTTATTTACGAATCGACTCATAAACTCCTCCAGGGATCCCATCGAAAATTCCTCAATGGGTTCGAAAATTTACAGATCCTTGACAAGCACTTGACAGAGCGTGGTTACTAGTTGTGCTATATTTGCCGAACGGTCTTTCTGTATGAGTAGTGTAGTCTGCTCGGTTGCCTTTTGTTACAATTCAGAGGTTTTCAATAAAATTAAGTGAACAGAACAGTGAACAGCATTATCAACTCTATTACGACGGTCTCCGAATAAAACGTCCCACATCATATCATTATGTTACAGAATATTCAAGAAAATCTACCATGTGTTCCTCCAGAAGAGTCACAAAGAATTATTCAACGAAATTTAGCAAATTTTGCTTTTTTTACAAATCATTTCAGAATTTTTTTTTTGAGAAATCCACCCATGGATTGCCTCCGAAATTTCTCTAGTTATTTATTTATAAATTTCTCTAGGAAAACGTTTGGAGAATCTTTTGGAGATTTCTTTGGAAAATCTTCCAAAAATTCTTCAAAAACATCTTTCTGTTTTTTTTTTGTTTGCGGAAACTTGTCCGAGTATTCGGCTAAAAAATCCCTTACGGAATCTTTCAAAAAATCTTTCATTGATTTTTTTTGGAAATTTTCTTCAGAGATTTGTTTAGAAATTATTTTTATTCTATAAATTTCTCATAGAATTCTTTCAAATCATCTTTCATGATTTACTTTTGAAATTCCTCCACTTTCTAGGAATTCTTACAAAAATGCGTTCAGAGTTTCTTTGAGGAATATCTTCAGGTATTTATTCAGAAATTTCTCCTGAGATTCCTTCAAAGAAATTTCAGCAATGTCTTCATAAACTATTCTTCAGAAAATGTTTCAAAAGTTCCTTCAAAAATGTGAACTGGGGTTTCTTTGGAAAATCTTCCAAGGATTTCCCCAAAAAATCCTACAGCAGTTTCTACCGAAATTCCACTAGTGATTTCTCCAGAAGTTTCAGTAAGAGTTGTGTATGATTATTTGTAGAAGTTCTTCCAGGGATTTCTTTAGAAAATCCTTCAGAGATTTACCTTTTCTTCGAGACTTTTCTATATTTAAGCATTCTCTCAAACGATCCCTCATGGTTTTATTTCAAAACTTTCTCCGGGGTTTGCTTAAGAAATTGCTCTCGAGAGTTGTTTTTTTTTTAACCCTCTAATACCCAACCCCGCCTTTAGACGGGGTATAGTTTGAGTATTTTTGCAATTTTTGTTTCGTGGAAAATCATTTTTTTTATATTTTTGGCTGATATTTAGGACTGTTTTGTATATCTCAAAATGGTTTTTGGTGTATTTTGAAGCATATTTACATTTTTTAAAAATCATTGAAAAATGGATGTTTTAGTCACCTTATAGAAGTCATTGTTTATTTTGTATTGAATCGCTACAATTAACATTTTTTTTCCCAAATCATTCTACCCTAGTTTAATAGTTTAAGGGAATCGAATACACACTAAAATTATTTTCCCTAAAATTACATGGAAAATAAAATTTTCTAAAAAAAATTAAATTTAAATATTTTAACAATAATTATAAAATCTCGAAATGTTTTTATCTAAAAAAAATCCGTACCCCAAATAGGCTTCCAGGAGAAAAATAAAAGTATGGGGATGTTCAAAAATAAAAATTAGAAAAATCAAAAACTGAAATTCTCGAAATCGAGATTTAAGAAGAATCATCTTCCAAAACATGTTTAAATCGATTTTAGATGACGAAAAATGATATTTAGATCAAAAATTTGGGTATTAGAGGGTTAATATGAATTTCTGTCAGAAAAACTTCCTGGGATTCCTCTAGAAATTCCTCCAGGGACTCTTTAAAAATGTGAGATCCATTCAGGAATTTTCTACCCTGGGGGTTCCTTCAGAAAATCTCCCATGGCTTTTATCATAAATTCGACTAGTAACTTTTTCAAAAATATCTCCAGATTTTCCTCCAAAGACTTTTTTACCAATTTATACACTATATTGAAAAAAAAACTTCCACAGATTTTTCGGTAATTCTTTCATGGACTCTAGCTGAAATCCGTCCAAGGATTTTATAAAAGAGTTCCTGAAACAATCTTTAAAAACTGCTCATACTTTAAAAATGTATCCATGAAATCCGAAAAAAAATCAGTCAGAATTTATTTTTAAAAAATCTCCTAGGGATTCCTTTAGATTTTAGAATGTCATTTTGAAACTTCTCCAAGTACTTCTTAAGAAGGGCTTGCATGGATAGCTTCCAAAAATGTTGTATGGGTTCAAAAAATCTTGCATAGATTATACCATTCATCTAGAAAACCATGAAGTTTAAAAAAACATGAATGTTGTTTAGAATATGATTCAAATTTTGAAGAAGTTTTGAGTTTCTGATTCTTAATGTATCAGAATCAGAAACTTAAAACTTCTTCAATTTTTTCTCAGAAGCTTTCTAAAGAACTGGCTCCAAAGATTGCTTTAGGAATTCTACAAGAGATTATTACGGAAAAACCTCAAATGTATTCACATTCCTTTAGATATTGCTTCAAGACATTTCTCTTCCAGAAATTGCTCCAAGGATTTGTTAAGAAAGTCTTAGGAAATCCTCTGAGGATTATTTCAGAAATTTTTCTACAGATTTTGCAGACTTCTACAGAGGATTGCTATAGAAAGGCTAGAAGACACTCTTGCAGAGATTCCTGCAGAAATTGACACAGAGATTTCATAAGAAATTCCGCCGGGTATTCGTCTATATATTTTATCAGAAATTCCTCCAGGATTTCCTCCGAGCGTACCTCTAAGAATTCGTCTATGGGTTTCTCATGCCCGTGTGATTGTCGGCTTAGAATAGCACTACGGACCCCCTGTTCCGGGGGTAAAAATCCACCAAACAGGGAACCCCAATCCAAGGTGTCAGGCAACCCGTGCTGAGGGATGAATGGTTGAGGGGATTCAAAACATGCTCGATCTTTAACGGAGCCCGTAACGTGCGTTGCGCCTTTTTGGGTTGCGTTACGGAGTAAGATCTACCAAACTGAACCCTGGTGACATCCAACTTGTTGAGGAATTTGAACCTTTTTATGGAATTTGCTACAAATTTTGGAATTCAATCAGCAGATATCTACCAAAAATATAATATGAAGTGCTCCGCCTGTCAAAAGACTGAAAACCCCAGCAATATAAGTCATAATTATACAAACTGCAAGATATATACTGATTGAATATTTAGAAAATACCATTTAAACAAATGTACATAAAATCGAAGTACATAAAATCGAGGGTCTATATATTGGAGGGTCCACTAAATCGAGGTATACCTGTAGTTGGCTTTCTTTTATATTTACGTTTTTCATTTTTAATGCAATGGTTTCAGCATTATTCAGCTGATAGCAGTTGTCTAGCCTGTTGTACCCCAATCCCCCAGACCAAAACCCCTCCATAAATTCCAGTAAATCCCGCCAATTAACGATTCGTCACTCAATCAGTGGGCACGCGTCACTTGTTTTACAAAAGCAGAAAAAAAAGAAAAACAATTTACACAGTCATGCACCGCAACGGTACGATAATTGCGATAAAAACAATGGTACTCGAACGCGCCACTTGTACTCTATGTACCGCGTGTCGTGTGTAGCTTGTGAGTACGCGGCCGCGGCTGCTAATGAACCGTTAATTTGTCACAATAACGATCCGCGGGCTGCAAAAACAAACATATGCACTCTGAATACTACGCTTTGGTGTCGTGTGCCACAACAATGCACTGCTCCATTGGGGATATGCATTAATTGCATAGCATTTTAGAGGGGAAGGGGGTGGGGGCTTTGTAAGTGTAACGAGCCATGTATTTGGTATGGGAAAATATGCTACGATGGCGAGGAGGTGTCAAAAGGAGGGCGTCATTCATGAATGCTCCCTGGCCACATAGCTACTACTTCCCTACTGTACTTCATCAAAAGCCACTCACGACGGGCCGGCACGAGCATATCAATCCCCGACAACAATGGCATTCTCGGAGGTAGGATTCGTTCTACACCTTGTTCAGTAAAAACTCATGTCGTTATGAGCTCATTTTCCTTGTCAGTGCAGTGCCATCGTATCGTCAGGCTCCCAAAAAACTACGAGACATGGACTGAAGTAGTGTTTTTTTTTTCTTCTAAACCATGGGGGGCGGGAATCAGCTCAACAGATACCTGAACAGGAAGGTCCAGGTAGTGTAGGGTTAATTTATAGGCCGTTTTCTACACCAGAAATCAAAGCCAGCACTAATCTATCCTCGATTCACTAAACAACATTCCCATGGTCGCCAAACCCTTCGTCTCTCTGCAACCACCAAGAAGGCATTGCTTATCAGGGGGATAGTGCATATCGCACCTTCAAGGTTAGCTGCGTAGTCTGCAGCAACGAACATCGATGACTCGCTTTGGAGGCTCGATGAAGGTAGCATGCTGGCGCTTAGCCAACTTCCCGAGTAGTCCTCACCACTTCCTTCGTCTTCTGTAGACGGGTTGTCTGCAATCATCGAAGAACTGATACTATGCCACGCGACTTGATCTGTTGAAGGTTCAGTCCCTACAACCCTTTCCAATCGCGGGCTCGGATCCAACCCAATAGACTAACGCCACGGCAGCAACGCTACCAGGATGTTCTCTTTGCGGCCTTTTAATCGCTGTAAGGATCGATTTTGACCGTAGGGCACCACTATGACCTACGTAGTCGACTCCGAACCATTCGGTAGCCATTCTCTGAGGCGACACGCCACCTCCTCTGTAGCTCCAAGACGATGTGGGTGATAGCCGTTGAAACGGCATTCCAGTTGAACTCATTCCAATACATCCTCTGGACTAGATTGTCCGGACTGTTGTCCTCCTCGCATGTGACAAACCAACCCTAGTCTCCAGATGTCTTACGAAAGGAGGCCAAGGACTAGGATTATGACGCGGAAAAGCCTCTCGATGATCCCCTTCAACATCTCTATAGACTGCTCTGTAGACAGAGATACTCAAAGCAGACCATTTTACTTGCCCTTATCTCGGTCTTCAGTGCGACTTTAGCTATGGTGAACATCACCTACCGTTCATTTCGCTCTTCCTCATTCCGTGCTCCGTCGCATCGCGCGTACGCGAGAGAACCGCTACCATCTCACGCTTAAACCGAGTAGGTTTCTCTCATGGCAGAGTGCCTCCTTAAATACCTTGTCGTTGAAGTATGATGCAATCCATCTATGAGGACTTGGCCTTGGTTTATTTGCCTCTTTCTCTACCCGAGGCCTGCTGTTGTTGTATTCGATAATAAACCGCCAGGTGATTAGCTGTCGTCTACCTTACGGTTCGAACTACTTGTTAGGCCAGGACTACAAAAGGTAACTTTAATAATCGACTGTTCTACGTTCCGACCAAAGGTACTTTTGGTACCGACATTAGCCAGACCGACATCTAGCATTGCCAGTGTCGCTAGCAGGATCTGATCCCGCTAGTTCGTGAAACGGCTTCCCCATAACACGGCCCAAGCATTGAAGTCATCCGCTGTTACCACCGACCTTGTCATACAGACCCTGTCAGCATGGTCGTCATACAGTCCAGCATGTGCGTGAATTGCTCGATCGACTATCATGGAGGCGTATAACAACTGCAGAAGAAGACCCCGTTCACTTTGGCGACCACAAAGCTCTCACAGGTATATAGTAGACACCAACTCCTGGACGGGGTATTACCCGTCGTCCATATCGCTGCCATTTATTTGGACCCATCCGCGATCCAAATGCCGTTGCCAACAGGCACACGGTCGTATGAGTAACAGTAGTGGTTTAGGTTCAGCTGCGTTACCTGCACTATGATATGTCGGATGTGGCTCTTCTGAAAGTCTTGCACCATAGACCACCCGTTGGGTGCTTGTTGTTCACGGATTTCCCGGAATAAAACAAACACTTGAGTGGACTCGTGCATCCTTGTGCTTTGTGGCCGTCACTGCCACATCGCCTACACAGTTTGCTCTTGTCAGGGCCTTTGCAGTCCCATGACTTGTGTCCTAGTTCCAGATACCTGGAGCAAACCTCCGGTGACTCGTGCAAGATCAGTTGGCATACTGACCTGTCCACCTTGAGCTTCCGTACTTCAGTGGCCACACAGGTAGCTATACCAAGGCTACCTGTGTCCTTACCGGGCCCTTCCATAGCCGAACGGCTGCGACGGCCACCTGAGCCTCACACAGTCACCGTGACTAGCTCTTCCGCGTTGGTGACCTTGTCTAGGGTTTTCGACTGCAGAGTCACTTCCGCTGTACGAGCCCTTAGATTGGCTCCCAGATGCAGGAGCTTGGCGACGCTCCTCTTCGCCTTTAGGACCTCCAGTAGGTACTTAGATTATTCAGTCTTGATGACGAGCGCGTCACCCTTCTCATTCTTTGCCTTCTTCTCCTTCTTTCTTCACTACGCAATGATCGAGGTGGTGTCCTACCCCCTGACCCGACCTAACTTGGAGTAACTGATGGCCTACCAATGGCGGCATCTTAATGTTCCCATCAATCTGGGAAGAGCCGGCCTTTTCAGGTTTCTGAGACGCCTGGCTAGGGTTCGACTTGCTGGCGTTTCTGCCGACTTTCGAGGTTAACAACCACCTGGCCTTGAGAGTGCCGCCTGATAAATAATTCATCACCTTACGGCTGCTTCACACGCTTTTGCGTATCAGTGAACCTTGCAAGGGCGTAGCCAGCTTTTCGGCCAGGGGGGGGCGAGCACCCTTACACTGAAAACCACTTTACAGTAACAAGGAGTTCAAATACTTCATCATTAAAAAAAAAGTGAAGTATGAAATATGGGTGAATAACAGGAATGGTTCAATGGAAGAATTATATATGATTATAATCCTGAGGAATTCCTCAAGATATTGCCTCAGGAATTTCTTAACAAATGCCATCATGAATTTGAATTTATCCAGCAGTTTCTCCAGGAATTTCTTTAATATTTTTCAAGGTTATTTTAATGTAGATATTCCAGCAGAAATAAACTTCGGAAAACTTGCAGTAATTCCTTTGGGAATACCTTCAGAAATTTCTTCAATAATTCCTCCAGAAGTTTTATTACGAATTTCACCATGCATTTTTTTGAGAATTTCCCCAGTAATTCTTTACAAATATCATTCTTAATTTCACCAGAAATCCGTTTGAGAAGCTCCAGAAAATACTTTAAGAATTTCTCCGGGAATTCTTTCAAAAATTCCAATCAAACTAAGATTCCTTTCCTTGAGGAATACCCTAAAAAATTTTTGGAGAAATTTCTTCGAAAAATCCTTTAATGAATTCCTTCGGAATTACCGGAAAAAATTCTTTGAAAATTTCTAAAGGAATTCCTGGAGGAACATCTTTGGAAGTTGCTAGAGGAATACATACGGAATTTTTTAAAGGGGTGTGAAGAATTAGCAATAAGTTAAAATTCACAAATACAAAGAAATTAAAAAAAAAAAAAAATTTTTTTAAAGGAATCAATTAAAAAAAATTTCAGGAATTTATTTTGAAGATCCTTGAGGAATTCCACCGGAAATTCCTTGACAAATTCTTCAGAAATTTCTTGAGGAATTCCTTCATTTCTAAAGCTCCTTGAGAAATTCCATAAGACATTACTTCGAGAGTTCTTCTACGATTTCCTTTAGAAGATTCTTCGGGAATTCCTTGAGGAATTTCTTTGAAATAGATTTAGAATATTCCTTGAGGAACTCCTTCGGAGTTTTCGTGAGGAATTCTTCCAAAAATTCCTTGAGTAATACCTTCAAAAATTCTTGGAGGAAACCATCCGGAAATTTCTGTGAGAATTCCTTTCCAAATTCCTGAAGCAATTCTTTCGAAAATATTGAAAAAAATCCACTAAAAGTCTCATGAGATATCCCTTCTGAAATTGGAATTTCTTTAAAAATCTTTCAAAACTTCCTTGAAAAAATATTTCGGCAATTCCTAAAGAAATGCTTTTTGTATTTTTTTATTTCCTAGAGGAACTCATTCGGAAATTCTTTGAAGAATTCCTTTAAAAATGCCTTGATAAGGAAAATTCGGAATCGGAGGTTGTTAAGAGAGTTTCGAAATTTTTTTGACATATGTCTGAAATGTCTTATGGAATACCTTCGGAAATTTCGTCAGAAATTGTTTGAGAAGTTCGTTGAGGATTTTTTCGGATTTTTTTATAAATCTTAATGAAATTCCTCAAGGAATTCCAGCAAAAGATCCTTGAGAAGTTTCTTCGGAAATTACTCAAGAAATTGCTTCAAAAATGTATTGCGGAACTCCTACGAATATTTGAGAAACTTCTCCAAACATTCCTTCAGAAACACGTTTGGGGATTACGTGAGAAAATCCTAAGGAAATTTTTGGAGGACAACCGTCAAAAATTTTTGGAGGAATTCATTCGGTAATTTTTGGAGGTATTTCAAGGCAAATCCATAGAAAATTTCTTTGGAAATTCCGGGAGGGATTTCTTTGGAAATTCGTAGAGGAATTCCTTCGGAAATTCAGGAGAAAATCCTTTGAAAATTCCAGGAGAAATTCCTTTGAAAATTCCTGGAGGAATTCCTACGGAAATTCCTGGACAAACTCTTCCGTAAACTCATGGAGGAATTCTTCGGGAAAAACCTGGAGGATTTCCCTCGGAAATTCTTGGAGGAATTCCTTCGAGAATTCGTGGAGGATTTCCTTCGGGAATTCCTGGAGGAATTCCTTCGGAAATTGCTGGAGTAATTCCTTCGGAAAATCCTGGAGAAATTCCTTTCTGAAATTTCTGGAGGAATTCCTTCGGAAATTCATGGAGGAATTCCTTCAGAAAATCCTTGAGCGATTCCTTCGCAAAAGTCCTGGAGGAATTCCTTCTGAAATTTATGAAGGACTCTTTCAGAAATTCGTGAAGGAATTCCTGGAGAAATTCTTTCGAAAATTCCTGGTGGAATTCCTTCGGACATTCATGAAAGAATTCCTTCGGAAATTCCGGCAGGAAATCCTTCGAAAATTCCAGGTGAAATTCCTTTGAAAATCCCTGGAGGAATTCCACCAGAATTCACTGCAGGAATTCCCTCGGATATTCCAGGAGGAATTCCTTCGGAAATTGCTGGAAGATTTCCTTCGGATATTCCTGAAGCAATTCCTTCGAAAATTTATGAAGGAATTCCTTCGGAAATTCCAGGAGGAATTCCTTCGGAAATTGCAGACGGAATTTCTTTGAAAATTCCTGGAGGATCTCCTTCGGAAATTCATGGAGGAATTTCTCAGGAAATTCCTGGAGGAATTCCTTTGAAAATTCGTGGAGGAATTTCTTCAGAAATTCGTGAATGAATTCTTTCGGAAAATTTTTGGAGCAATTCCTTCGGAAATTCATGGAGGAACTCCTTCGGAAAATGCTTTAGGATTTCCTTCGCAAAATTCCTAGAGGAATTCCTTCGGAAATTCATGGAGGAATTCCTTCTGTATTTCCTGGAGGAATTCCTCCGGAAATTCCTCGAGGAATTTCTTTGGAAATTCGTGGAGGGATTCCGTCGGAAAATTTCTGGAGGAATTCCTTTGGAAATTCATATAGGAATTCCTTCGGAAAATTTTTTAGAAATTCCTTCGCAAAATTCCTGAAGGAATTCATTCGGAAATTCATGGAGGAATTCCTTCGGACATTCATGGAGGAATTCCTTCGGAAATTCCAGGAGGACATCCTTTAAAAATTCCAAGAGGAATTCCTTTGAAAATTCCTAGAAGAATTTCTTCGGAAATTCTTGGAGGAATTCCACCGGAAATTCCTCGAGGAAGTTCTTCTGAAATTCGTAGAGGAGTTCCGTCGGAAAATTTCTGGAGGAATTCCTTCGGAAATTCATGGAGGCGTTCCTTCGGAAAGTCCTTTAGAAATTCCTTGGCAAAATTCCTGGAGGAATTTTTTTCGGCAATTCATGGAGGAATTCCTTCGAAAATTCATGGAGGGATTTCTTCGGACATTCATGAAGGAATTCCTTCGGAAATTCCAGTAGGAAATCCTTTGTAAATTCCAAGAGGGATTCCCTTCCAGGAATTTGAAGAATTCCTTCGAAAATTCCTGGAGAAATTCCTCCGGAAATTCCTAGAGTAATTCCTCCAGAAATTTGTGGAGGAATTTTTCCAAAATTTCCTGGAGGAATTTCTCCGGAAGTTCCTGGAGGATTTCCCTCGGAAATTCCTGGAGGAATTGCCACGGAAATTCCTGGAGGAATTCTCTCGGAAAAATATGGAGGAATTCATTCAGAAAATCTTGAAGGAATTCCTTCGCAAAATTCCTGGTGGAATTACATCGGAAATTCATGGAGAAATTCCTTTGGAAATTTCCAAAGGAAATTTGCAAAGGAATTTCTCCAGGAATTTCTGACAGAATTTCTCCTGGAATTCCTAAAGGAATTCTTCCTGGAATTTCCAAAAAAAAATCTTTCAGGAATTTCCAAAAGAGTTTCTCCAGGAATTTCCAAAGGAATTCCTCCAGGAATTTCCAATGGAATTCCTCCGGGAATTTTCAAAGAAATTCCTTCAAGAATTTCCGAAATAATTGCTCCACGAGTTTCAGAAGGAATGCATCCAAGAGATTCCGGAGGGATTTCTCCAGGAATTTCCGAAAGAATTACTGCAGGAATTTCCAAAGGAATTCCTTCATGAATCTTCAAACGAATTCGTCCAGCAATTTCCGAAGGAATTCCTCTGGGAGTTTCCGAAAGCATTCCTCCAGGAATTTTTGAAGGAATTCCTAACGGAATTTGTAAAGGAATTCCTTCATGAATTTTCGAGAGAATTCCTCTTGGAATTTCCAAAAATAAAATCCTAAAAGACTTTCCGAAAAAAATTCTCCAGGAATTTCCGAAGGAATACCACCAGGAATTTCTGAAGGAATTCTTCCAGTAATTTCCGAAGAAATTATTCCAGCAATTTCCGAAGGAATTCCTCCTGGAATTTCCAAAGGAATTCGTCCAGTAATTTCCGAAGGAATTCCTCCAGGAATCATAAAAAGCATTCCTCTAAGAAGTTTAAAATGATTTTTTTCCAGGAATATCCTAAGGAATTCATCCAAGGTTTTTCTCAGGAATTTCTCTATAGATTTCTGAAAGAATTCCTCCAGAATTTTCCGGAGGTATTCATCCAAGATTTTTTGAGGGAACTCCCCAAGGAATTTCCGAAGGAATTTCTCCAGAAATTTCCGAACGAATTCCTTCAGGAATTTCGGAAGGAATCCTTCAGGAATTTCCGAAGGAATTCTTCCAGGAATTCGCGAAGGGATTCCTCCAAGAATTTTGGAAGGAATTCCTTCTGGATTTTTTTAAGGAATTCCTACAGGATTTTTTGAAGGAATTGCTTCAAATTCCTGAAGGAATTCCTCCCGGAATTTCCGAAAGAATTCCTCCAGGAATTCCTAAAGAAATTCCTTCTGGAATTTTCGAATGAATTCCTCCAGGACTCTCCAAAGGAATTTGTTCAGCAATTTCCGAAGGAATTCCTTCCGGAATTTCTGAAAGAATTCCTCCAGAAATTTCGAAAGTATTCATCCAAGATTTTTCGAAGGACCTCGCCAAGGAATTTTCGATGGAATTCCTCCAGTAATTTCCGAACGAAGTCCTTCAGGAATTTCCGATAGAATTTCTCCAGAAATTTCCGAAGGAATTCTTTCAGGATTTTGCGAAGGGATTACTCCAAGAATTTTTGAACGAATTCCTCCAGGAATTTCCAATGGAATTCGTCCAGCAATTTCCGATGGAATTTCTTCAGGAATTTCCGAAAGAATACCTCCAGGAATTCCTAAAGGAATTTCTCCTGGAATTTCCGAATGAATTCCTCCGGGAATCTCCAAAGGTATTCGTCCAGCAATTTCCGAAGGAATTCCTCCCGAAATTTCTGAAAGAATTCCTCCAGGAATTTTTTGAAGGAATTCCTAATCCTGAATTCCTCCCGGAATTTCCGAAAGAATTCTTTCAGGATTATCCGAAGGAATTCTGCTAGGAATTTCCGACGGTATACCTCCAGGAATTTCCAAAAAAAAAATCTAAAAAGAATTTCCGAAAAAAATCTTCCAAGAATTTCTGAAGAAATTCCTCCAGGAATTTTCGAAGGAATTCCTCCAGGAATTTCCAAAAGAATTCGTTCAGCAATTTCCGAAGGAATTCCTCCAGTAATTGCCGATGAAATTACTCCTGGAATTTCCAATGAAATTCGTCCAGCAATTTCCTAAAGGAATTCCTCCTGGAATTTCAAAGGAATTCGTCCAGGAATCCCGGTAGGAATTTCCGATGGAATTTCCGAAGGAATTCCTCCAGGAATTTTCAATGACATTCGTCCAGCAATTTCCGAAGGAATTCCTCCAGGAATTTCCAAAAGCATTCCTCCAGGAAGTTTGAAATTATTTTGTTCAGGAATTTCGTAAGGAATTCACCTAAGGATTTCCTCACTAATTTCTCTATAGATGGATTTCTGAAAGAATTCCTCCAGGAATCTCCGAAGGTATTCATCCAAGATTTTCTTAAGGAACTGCCCAAGGAATTTCCGAAGGAATTGGTCCAGGAATTTTCGTAGGAATTCCTTCGGGTATTTTCGATGGAATTCTTCCAGGAATTTGCAAAAGGATTCCTCCAGGAATTTTGGATGGAGTTCCTTCAGGAATTTCCAAAGGAATTCCTCCAGGTATTTCCGAAGGAATAACCTTGAAGAATTTTCGAAGATATTCCTCCAAGAATTTCCGAAGAAATTCCTTCATACATTAAAAAACATACGAGGATGCAGGAGAATTTTATTTTTACTAGTCAAAAACAGCTCTGATCATCTAAGTTTTTTGGTTAAGTTAGAATATAGTTGCTCGGTCAGGGGGGGGGGCACGCCCCCCCCCCCCCTGCCCCCCTCCCCTGGCTACGCCTATGGAACCTTGTGTGTATCAGTGAAGAACACGCAACGGCTGCAGGTCTTTATCAATAGATGCCTGGAGTATACAATTCGTGCATGGTGGCCTCACAATTGGATCTCCAATGTGGAGCTCCATCGTCGATGTCATCAAAAGTCGATAGTGACAGAAATTCGGGAGCGAAAGTGAAGGTGGGTCGGTCACACTCTACGCAGGGGCGGAAACGAAATCTGCAAGCAAGCATTAGACTGGAACCCAGCAGGACATCGCAGCAGAGGCAGACCCAGTGGCTCATGGCGGCGCAGCCTCAATAACGAAATCAATCAAGTCGACAGAAATTTGACTGGCTACAGGTCAAGGTGATGGCTGGCAATCACCCAGGATGGAAATCTTACAATTCGGCCCTCTGCACCACCGTGGGTGCCTAGGACTGAAAGATAGAGAGAGACCCGTAAAAATCCCCATTGCGAGTAACATAGGAGAAAATACGACTCGATAAAATCGGCAAAGACCCACGTGACGAAATACAAATAAGGACTACGATTGGAAACTTGTAACATGGAATTGCAAGTCTTCGCAGGATTTGACAGGATATCTACGACGAACTACATCCCCACAACTTCGACATCGTGGCGTTGCAGGAACTTTGTTGGACTGGACAGAAAGTGTGGAAAGGCGGGCATCAAGCGGCAACCTTCTACCAAAGCTGTGGCACCACCAATGAACTGAGAACAGGATTTGTAGTGTTGGGCAAGATGCGACAACGCGTGATCGGGTGGCAGCCGATCAACGCAAGGATGTGCATGTTGAGAGTTAAGGGCCGTTTCTTCAACTACAGCATCATTAACGTCCACTGCCCACACGAAGGGAGACCTGATGACGAGAAAGAAGCGTTCTACGCGCAGTTAGAGCAAACATACGATGGTTGCTCGCCACGTGACGTGAAAATCGTTGTCGGCGACATGAACGCGCAGGTAGGAAGGGAGGAAATGTACAGACCGGTAATCGGGCGAAACAGCCTGCACGCCGTATCGAATGATAACGGCCAGCGATGCGTAAACTTTGCAGCCTCCCGTGGTATGGTAGTCCGAAGCACCTTCTTCCCCCGTAAAGATATCCACAAAGCCACCTGGAGATCACCCGACCAACAAACAGAAAACCAAATCGACCACGTGCTAATCGACGGTAAATTCTTCTCGGATATAACCAATGTCCGCACATACCGCAGTGCGAATATAGAATCGGATCACTACTTAGTCGCTGTATGCATGCGCTCAAAACTTTCGACAGTTATCACCACGCGTCGAAGTCGAACGCCGCGGCTCAACATCGAGCAGCTGCGTAACGTAGAAGTGGCTCAAGACTACGCGCAGCAGTTAGCAGTGGCCCTACCAACGGAAGAGCAGCTTGGCGCAGCTACACTTGAAGATGGCTGGAGGGACATCCGATCTGCCATAGGTAGTGCCTCGGCTACAGCACTAGGCTTTGCGACTCCGAATCACTGAAACGACTGATACGACGGCGAATGTGAACAGTTGAAAAACGAGAAGAATGCAGCATGGGCGAGAATGCTGCAACACCGTACGAGAGCGTATGAGGCACGTTACAAACAGGCCTGAAACTCAGTCTTCCGGATGAAGAAGCGCCAGCAGGAAGAATGAGATCGCGAAGCGATGGAAGAGCTGTTCCGCGCTAAGGACACACGAAAGTTCTACGAGAAGTTGAACCGCTCGCGCAGAGGCTTTGTGCCACAAGCCGACATGTGCCGAGATAATCACGGGAATATTCTCACGAGCGATCGTAAGGTGGTCGAGAAGTGGCGGCAACATTACGATGAGCACCTCAATGGCGACGTTGCAAGTACCGAAGGTGGCGTGGTAACAGATCTTGGAGTATGTGCACAGGACGAAAGACTTTCGGCCCCTGACCTTCAAGAGATTGAGGAGGAGGTTGGCCGGTTGAAAAACAACAAAGCCACTGGAGCAGATCAACTACCAAGCGAGCTTCTAAAATACGGTGGAGAAGCACTGGTGAGAGCACTACACTGGGTCATTACCAAGATTTGGGAGGAGGAAGTATTACCGGAGGAATGGATGGAAGGTATCGTGTGTCTCATCTACAAAGAGGGCGACAAGTTGGATTGCGGGAACTACCACGCGATCACACTACTGAGCGCTGCCTACAAAATACTCTCTCAAATTTTATGCCGCCGTCTATCACCGATTGCAGGAGAGTTCGTGGGGCAATATCAGGCTGGATTTATGGGTGAACGCGCTACAACGGACCAGATGTTCGCCATCCGCCAGGTGTTGCAGAAATGCCGCGAATACAACGTGCCCACACATCACTTGTTCATCGATTTCAAATCGGCGTATGATACAATCGATCGAGAACAGCTATGGCAGATTATGCACGAATACGGATTCCCGGATAAACTGATACGGTTCATCAAGGCGACGATGGATCGAGTGATGTGCGTAGTTCGAGTATCAGGGACACTCTCGAGTCCCTTCGAATCTCGCAGAGGGTTACGGCAAGGTGATGGTCTTTCGTGCTTGCTGTTCAACATTGCGTTAGAAGGTGTAATAAGGAGAGCGGGGATAAACACGAGTGGGACGATTTTCACGAAGTCCGCTCAGCTGCTTGGTTTCACTGATGATATTGATATTATTGCTCGTAAATTTGAGACGATGGCGGAAACGTACATCCGACTAAAGAGTGAAGCCAGGCAAATCGAATTAGTCCTTAATGTATTGAAGACAAAGTATATGATGACAAAGCGCTCCAGGGAGGAATCGCTACACCCGCCACTCCGAATTTCTATCGACGGTGATAAAATCGAGGCGGTTGCAGAATTTGTGTACTTGGGCGCACTGGTGACCGCCGACAACAACACCAGCAGAGAAATTCAGAGATTCATTGTGGCAGGAAATCGAGCTTACTTTGGTTTCCGCAGAACTATGATCGACCAAAGTTCACCGTCACACAAAGTTAACTATCTACAAAACGCTGATTAGACCGGTAGTCCTATGGGCACGAAGCATGGAGCCTAAGCGCAGAGGACCAACGCACTTGGAGTTTTCTAACGGAAGGTGTTGCGTACGGAACGTGGAGAAGGCGAATGAACCACGAGCTGCTTCAGCTGCTGAGAGAACCAAAAATCGTTCACACCGCGAAATTCGGGAGGCTACGGTGGGCGGGTCACGTCATCAGGATGTCGGATAGCAACCCAACTTAAATGGTTCTCGAGAGTCATCCGACCGGTACAAGAAGACGTGGAGCGCAGCGAGCTAGGTGGGACGACCAAGTGGAGGACAATCTGCGGACCCTACGCAGAGTGCGGAAGTGAAGACACACAACACAGCCATGGACCGAGTGGAATGGAGACGGCTACTATGTACACTGTACATAAAGCTACGCAGGCCTTAGTCTGATCGGTAAGGTAAGGTTAGTAAGGTATCATAAATAAGTACACTGGCTCAAGGAAGCCTGCACGTTTAAATAGATAATGCATAGTTCAGATATTACATAATAAAATTCTTTTGGATTTGTCTGTATTTGTAGTCTTTGAAAGTTCTGCCAATGATGTGCCAAAGCTTGTGAAGAAACTCCAATAGATATGTATAGCATCCTTATGGGCTTCTGGACTCTGGGGGGAGGGCACTGGTTCCCAAGTCCCCCTCTAGCTACACCAATGGTTATTACTTCCTGTTTGGGTTGGTTATGGGTTAATTATGGCATAGGGCGCTAACAAAGGCGATATGATGTCTTGAGACAAAGCCACATTCTTCATCCTGCGCATCATTAGCGGATTCAGCATTTACCCGACCTCAGGTAGCTTTTTCCATTTGAATGTACAGTAGTGTGGGTCATCGGAACCGTTTTCTCAGATCAAAACTTTTTTGGTTCCGTTTCGGGTCCTGAGTATCTGTGCAAAATTTGAGCACGATCGGTTGGGTCTACACTTTGCGCATTGCAATTGAAATTTGTATGGGATTTTGTATGGGAAAACATACTTTTTTGCATTTTAGTCATAAGTTGAAAAAGTTTGTCTGAAACTTTTTAACCGATACTGTAAAATGATAGCCTAGGATGGTCTGAAAAACTTTGTTGAAAACCGCGAAGTGATCCGATGCTTGTGAAAATAGTTATAATCAACGAACCGCATGCATGTGTTTATGTTTTAACATGTGAAGGAATAACAATAGCAACAAAATCATGCTGTTTCGCCCAGAAATGCCAACGCTATAACTTTTTTCATAAGCATCAGATCACTTCGCGGTCTTCGACAAAGTTTTTCAGGACATCCTAGGCTATGTTTTCACTTTATCGGTTACATGGTTTAAGAAAAATTCGAGCTTGTTATGAGAGAAATGCAAAAAAGTGTGTTTTCCCATGTAAAACCCCATACAAACTTCAAACGCGATGCGCAAAACGTAGACGTACCAATGGTCTTAGCCAGTCGAAAAGACAAGTCCAAAGAAAAAAAAAACGTAGACGTAACCGATCGTGCCCAAATTTTGCACACTTATTTGGGTCCTGAAATGGGATCAAAAAAGCTTTGATCTGATGGGATACCATTGAATTTTTCATTTTTCCATATAAACGATGACCCAATCTAATGTACAGTAGTTCTCCCACATAGCGGGCTAGTTGGCACAGCGTGAACGGGGCATATACCGATTGGAATTTGAACTTATTGGTAAACGATATTCATTATATCTTAGGAAATATGAAGATTCAATGTAGCCAAAAATATGGAACTAATAAATAGTATTTCAACTAACAGAGCCAACTGTTTACGCTTAAACGGTTAAGACATACGCGGATGGTTATAGCGAGGGTAAGATGCACGGGGAATCGTTGTACTAGAAAGACCTTCTACTGCGCTACCGCCGCCACCTAAACAATGCGGTAGGAAAACATCTCAATCGCGTCTAGTATGCTCGCTCAGTCGTGTAACAAAGCCTGCTCCAAGACGGTACGATGACTATGGTACAATTTGCATAAAGATAACCCTAAGAGGGCCACTAGACTGGTTCGTCGACTGATTAACGCAATGAACATTTGGAATAATTGGTATTGTTCTTTAGTCACATGTTGAAGTGGCTCAAAACCTTTCTTGATTGGGTGACTCAAATTCGAAGTAATTCGCCCACTAAATCAGTCTATGGAGAAGACTCATCTCTTGTCGCCGACGGTGTGCATCACGCGGGACAATCACACGGTTGCTCTAATTGTTATTATTGAAAACTGTGTGACCGCCCGGCTGTATTCTACGAAACAGCTGCTCGATCACTCATTCCACTACAGCACGGCCTGGCTGGGCTGGGCCGCTGCTCCAGACTGCATGGTGATTGTTCGTTCGCCTGGTCATTTGTCTCCAGATCAAAGATTGAATCAACGCGCGCGCTCGCTGGGACAATTTCAGTGGCAGTCAGTGTCGATTGCGGTGCTCTGCGGTGCTCTGCGGTAAATTATTGAAAAATAAAAAAAATCGAATCTCCCCTCTGATCGGCGTGTGACTCGATTCGGTTAAAGTGTCGTGAAATGCTCTCGATTGGCGGCGGATGGTGGTGTGGTTGATGAGGCCAAGCGAAGTCGCCGCCGTCGACGATGACGATCGCATCTTTTGGAGCATACATCAGAACCAACCGGCTCTCCAGCAAAATACGTAACTTGTCGTCGGGTGGTTACGCTGGGGGACGCTGACGCTGCGCTGATGCTGGCGAGGTGAGAGGCTAAGCGCGGGCTGAGAACAAGCCAAGACGTTTAATGGATTTTAAATATGTTCGGTGCTCGGTTCGGTGAACAGCTCGCGTGCGTCCAAGAGCTCCCATGCTGCGCGGTTGACACAGTTCAAATTTGCAGCGGCCGTTGATCAGATTGTTTTCGGAAAGTTGGCAAATCGGGACGCAGGGCGGTCAGTGACACACAGCTGGTTGTCAGTTATTGGCAACTCAATGAAAGTTGGTTGTAGTTAAATGAAATCTTAGAAAAATATCGGTGAAATTGTATATTGAAGCAGTGCAACGAGAATAGATAGAATCTATGTTATGAAATTCCCTAAAGTGAATTGTCAAAGTACAGAAGTCGTTCAGTAATTCAGTTGAAACAGTGTTAATAAGTAATTCACAATAAGGTTAAGGAAAACATCAGAAATGCGGTGGATTAGTGGCTCCAAATGTCTTTCCCGAGTGAATTCCAGTAATGTAAGCAGATGTGCGAAAATGTTCCATGAATCCAGAGCACCAACGATAAGGCACACGACCTCCAGCTACTGTAGATGGTCACCGTTTATGCTGGCGGTGATATGCATCAACTTCAGCGGGTCCAGGTGAGTGCGCAAATCGAATGTCAATATCATTGTCAGTGTTTTATAGTTTACCTTATGCTAATCAGCCAGCGATGGTGCAAGATGCAGTTCAAGGGCAGCAAGTCAGCTGATTGATGGTTGGATCGGCAAGAAATCTGGTTTCAACTAGACGAAAGAGTTGGCGCCTAGATGTTAATTTACTATACGTCAACTACTCTGAAGGACAATGAAAGAGTTATCAAATAAATCAAAATAGCCATCCATTACCTTCACATCAGTTGATACATAGGCCAGTATTTTTTTTTTCTGCCCGATTATCTCGAAATCATGAATTGATTGTACGTCGCACGGCATCTTTTGCTTGCAAACCAGCAATGCTCCCGATGACATCCCCGTGGAACCAGTGCTAGATATTTCGGGGTTGATGTTGAAGTTGATACAGACTTCAGTCTATCGTTTCTGACTCAGTCGTTCGAAATCATGAAGATTGATATGTCGCACGGCATGTTCAGGTTGAAAACCAGAAGTGTCCCTAATGAGGCCCCGCGGAACCTGTCATGAGGATCCGAATGAGTCAACTTATTCAAATCTGGTTATCGCAGTTGTGTTTTGCTGTTTGCAAAACAAAAATCGCTTAAAATCGATGGTTCAAACACAAAAATACACGAAATAATCACTTTTGGCCAGCACAATCCGAAGTATCCCCGTAATGGTTCCAGATATTGCATGGTCACTTAAGTGTTGAGTATAATAAACTTGCACCAATTTATGATCGATTGAGGGCGAGGGGTCTCCAGTTTGCCTAGTGGGTAAGGCCAGGGATGGGAACACTCACTTTCAAAGAATTACACTCAATGGCTATTTTCTCAGCTCAGAAGCGTGCAATCAAGAAACGATGTATGGACGACTTTTGCCTTGTGGTTTAATCTCAAACTTTGTCGAATAGAGTAGAGGTCGCTCACGAATCCCAAAGTCGTGACAGAGCTGTGAAAGCGACTCTCCACAAGGTGAGTGTAAATTACATTCACCTCGTGGAGAGTTGCTTTCGCAACACACTCACGAATTCGGTATGCGTGTGCGACCCCTACTCTTTTCGGCAAACTTTTAGACAAAATCACAAGGCAAAAGTCGTCCATACATCGTTTTTTGATTGCACGCTTCCGAGCTGAGAAAACTGCAAGTGAGTGTAACTCTTTCCAAGTGAGTGTTCCCATCCTTGGGTAAGGCTATGGATCGCCAATCCGGAGACAACGGGTTCGATTCCCGTTCCGGTCGTGACAATTTTCTCGACTCCTTGGGCAAAGTGTATCATTGTCCTTGCCAGATGGTCGAGTTTCAGATTTTACAGACTTGAACTCGACCCGTACCCGAACAATTTTCAATTGTAAAACCCGGACCCGACCCGTACCCGAGATTTTTTCGTTCCGTCAAACCAGAACCCGACCCGAACTCAAAAAAAAAAATTGTGTCAACAAACCCGCCCGAAACCAGAGTTAAAAAATAATCGTTAAATGTATCGGATATAACAAATAAAGCATATTTCCAAATACTGATTCATCTACACTGGTACCAAACCCGACTTGAACCCGACGTTATTCAAACCCGACCCGACCCGTATCCGGAAATTTTTAAATTGTTCAACCCCGGACCCGAACCCGAGCTTTTTTCAAGTTTAATCGTAATATGGACATTTTTTTATTATGGTCATATCTCCTTTGCAGACGATCGTAGACGGACAAATTTACCCTTATTTGATGTACATTTTGATAAGGGTAACCTCAGCTGCACTCAGTCTTGTTAGCGATCATAGTCTTTGACACCTTTTCGTCGATATTCGGCTGCCTTTGTTTCCAACATTCGCAACACAAGCGAACAAACTAATGTACGAATCAAAAATGTCAAACGAATACGCTTGGACACGATACTGTCTTCGGGAGATGATTTTGTTTTTGTTTTTCCTGTCTTCCCCATAAAGAGCTGTTTTGGCTATATGTAACTGTCGTAATCAATTTATCACGCACGAATAAACTAATATTATACTAATCATAATCAAAATTGGCTGAAATCATTCAAAAAGCTGAAATCAGACAAATGTCATCGTGTCAAACGACGTTGATTTGATCCACTTTAATGTTTATTTATCTTCGTTCTACCGTTCGTGCTGTATGTGAAAGGTAGCGGTAGCGCACGAATGTAACAAAGCAAGCTGACACCCGACTGCGGCAACGAAACGAAGGTAGTGAAAAGTGTCGAATGTTTACAAGCCTGGATGCACCTTTTTGCCCCTAAGAAAGATATTTATCCCTAAGAGTGGATGAAAAGAATTATAAATTTATCTGTAACTCGTCTCATTTATTTCTTACAGCTTTGATGTCTTGGACAAAGTTGCGTATTTTATTGATATATACAACCTTGCAGAACATTATATGGGTTTAAAAAATCAGCAAACGTGTGTTTTACTTAAAAAAAAAAACATGTTTTTGGGGTTAAGTTCCAAACACATGCCTCTATCTCCATTGGTGTGAAAATTACAACATTGACGTCTTCATGAAAGTTGTTTGGAATCAAAAATGCTACAACTTTTCCGAAGACGTCAACCGTTTATCTCAACAATTTTAAAAAAATGTATCTGACTTTTAGGGGGATTGATCAGAAAACTCTAACTGTCAAAAGATGGCGCTGGTCATTCCCGTCAACTTTGCCGAAGTCACCATTGCTCTATTTCCTCAACCCTACGATCTATTCATTAAGAGCGTGAAAATGGGAAAATAAACCATTGTGCATTGGGGCCGTTCACTAACCACGTAGAACAAAATTTGGCTTTCTCAGAACCCACCCCTCGTACACTTCTGTCCATACAAAAATTTGATATTCTGTATGGAGAGTAGACTTTGGGTTTTGAGTACCATGTCTTTGTAGCGAGTTCTCTTGGAACCTCGACAAGATAGCAACATTCTGTCTTGGGAAAAGTTGTTCAGAAAAACAACCACTTCCTGGTGATGGATTTCATAGTTCCGAATTTCCCCACCACGAGGGGCTAGTGTACATAGTGACTTCCGACTTTGGTGGGATATAGCACGAGATTGAAGCCAGATAGTAAGGTACGATCTTCGACAAAGTTGTTCAGAACTATGAGTACTTCTAGGCCATGAAGAACATAGTTCGGAATTTCACCACCACGTGGCGCTATTGTACATAGTGGCTTCCGGACCGATTTTAGTGAGATAGGGTCTGAGACCATTTGGGCAGGAGCATCTATTTTGGGCACTTGCTGCTACAACTCAGTCAATTTTAAACCGATTGACTTAAATTTTGAGACACGATCAGATACGCACAGTATGAAAAAGGTCTTCAATGTACGCCAAAATCGGACGGTCCGCACTAAATCGCTTTATTATTGGTAAATATCGGCCCGAAACCGGGCGAAACAATAACAGTCGCGTACGTTACGAGTCGGTGCATCGGTTTCGGGTGGTGGCCGGAGTGGTCCTTCGCCGGAAGTGGACAAATTTACGTTCAAAGGCACTTCCGCTTCGGGTGTGGAACGGAAACGGAATGTCCCGCCGCTGCTGCTGCTGAGTAGTGTGTATGCGAGTGAACTCAAGATGGAGAAATTTTGTGGCATTTCCAAAGGAATTCGGACTGTGGTGGTGTAACGGTTTCAAAGGAACCTGGTGTTTGAGGGTGAAGTGTTCTGGGAGTGATTTGTTCGGCGTAAATCTGAGAAAAAATTTACAAATCACGCCGGAAGTGGAGCATCCTTGAAGTAAACGAACCGTGCAATCTAGGTTAGAAATCGGTGGCGTATGAGGAGCTTGTCGGGAGTTGTGAGTCAGCGAGTGGAATGACCTTCGGGCAATTTCGGCGAACCGATGGGGTCTCAAACCCAAGTATATCAAATGGATTTACACAATTGTTGTTCGACCAATATTGGTTTATGGATTACTTGTGTGTTGGCCAAAGGGCGAAGTGAGAACAATCCAATCAAAATTAGGCCATCTCAAAAGGATGTACCCAATGACAATGTCTGAAGCGTTCTTGTCAACTCTCACGGCAACGCTCGAAGTTCTCTTTGACCAGGGTGTGTACTCTCTGGAAAACCGGGAATCCTCAGGGAATTTAATTTAACAGGAACAACCTGGAATATTCAGGGAATATATGTAGTGAAAACTCAGGGAACGATTTTTCTTGAAATTCCGTCAGGGGTTCTTCCTGGAATTTCTTTGGAAATACCTCTTGAAATTCCTCCCAGGGTTTTCACAAGATTCCTTCTGTATTTTTTCACGCCACTTGTCTTGGTATTCCTTTTTGAATTTCTTCCGTAGATTCTTCCGGGTTCCTACCAATTCAATTCAATTCACTTTATTTATGAGATTTTCAGCCGTTGGCTGGTTCATCTCATTAAAATATTAAGGCTAACAATGTATACTACATGAATTTAAACCTAATTTACATAGTTGAGCTATTTGAAGTAGAAGTCCGAAAATACTCGATGCTGATTTCCATTAGGATTCGTGAGGCCCTGGTCGTGAGATGTTGTCAAATATCGCTGTACAATGCTGCGTCCTTGAGAAAGCGAATCAGTGATACTTCCCTATCCGGATCATTTCTCAGGGCATCGTGGATGGATCCGATGTCGTAATGATTGCGAAGGTCTTCAAATTTTGGACAGACACAAATAACATGTTCAACAGAGTTCCTTAGGGGTTCCTACCATTATTTTTCCAAGATTCAAAAATTTCTTTCAAGGATTCTTCATTGAAAGAATCTTCCAGGATTCCGGAATTCCGATCTTTCTTTTGTCATACATAATTTCTCTAGAAGTGGGTCAGTGCCATTTTCGGGCGCATTACTCATGTTTTGATTATGTTAAGGATTTGTTAGATGACCAGCGTGATATATAAAAGTTTGGGGCATTGATTGGGCGAGATGGGTCACCTTCAATTTTGAACGTATTTTTGGAGCATTCAAAAGTTATTTATTTTTTGTTGCATGACTATCTCATAAATGACTTCAATCAAGTGAAATGAACGCTCAAAATTATAACATAAAATTATGATAATTTTTTAGTGAAAACATCGATTTTCAAGTCGCCTTAGGACCACTCATATCGTAAAGTTTTTTATATTCCAAATAAATTTATTAAATTTACTAGTAGCTCTTGTTCAGTATGGATATGAAGCATATAGAATGCGGAAAAATCTTATATTTTGACGTTTTTCGTTGAGAAAATGTGAATTACTTAAAAAATTACCCATCTTGCCCCGCACTTTTTTCACGGCGCAAAATCGATCACTTTTTAAAACTGCTTATTCAACATCATATTTTGTATTGAAGACTCGAGCATCCGTCATCATTTTTCGGTAATAGAAAAGCAGTTTTTTCACTATAAATCAAAACAATGACCACGAAAATGTATTCACTGTATTCTATTCCTGTTGTGGCGTCGGTCTACTGGGTTGGATCCGAGCCCGCTGTTGGAAAGGGGTCCCCGGCAAGGGTCGGGGTAGGTGAGACCCTGCTGTCTGAAACCTTCGGGTGCATCTGATAGGACCTGAAGGGTAGTGACACCCTTCCTTACGGGCAGGTCAGATCGGGTTGCACGTGGGCATCAGTTCTTGATGTCTACCAAGCAGTTGGGCGCGGGCAGGGTTGACTCTGCCGCCTTCCAGGCTTGTCCGCACTGAGCGCATGAAAATTCTGCTCTTTGGATTTACACCACCAAGCACATCATAAATTAGAAATCTTTTCATCTTATCAGATAGAAGGATGTTGAAATATTCTAAATGTCATTTCGAACTGTCAAAAAACCGCACCGCAGCGCGACACGGGCCGTTCAAAGTGAAATTCACTGGAGTGTTTTCACCCGGGTGAAAATCTCTTTGCGCGCTCTGTGTGGCTCTGCGGTGCGGTTTTTTTACAGTTTGAAATGACATTTAGAATATTTGAACATCCTTCTATCTGATAAGATGAAAAGATTTATAATTTATGTTGTGCTTGGTGGTGTAAATCCAAAGAGCAGAATTTTCGTGCGCTCAGTGCGGACAAGCCTGCCGCCTTCCGAGGACAAAGGGAGTGGCGAGGACCACTCGGGAAACTGGCTAAGCGCCAGCATGTTACCGTGATGGACTCTCCAGAGCGAGTCATCGAAGTTCGTTGCTGCTAGGCTATGCAACTAACCTTGATAGTGCGATGTGCACTAGCCCCTCTTGGTGGATCCGGAGAGACGTAGGGCTTGGCGACCATAGGAATGTGTTTAGTGGGTACGAGGAGAGAGTAGTGGCTTTTACTATTGTTGTAGAAGACGGCCTCAGCCCCACACTACCCTATCCTTGATATTAGGGTGCCTGTTTGCAGATTATCCCCCTATGGTTTAGAAGGAAAAAAAAACACAGACATCACTTCAATTCGTCGAGCTGAGTTGATTAGTATATATGACTACCAAAAAGTCATTTTTGGAGTGATCATACATATGGCCTTTCCAGTACGCCTAGTGTACGAGAAAGGCTAAACGTTGAAATTTAAATGGGTTTCAATTTTTGATAGGCATTATAATAATTTTGGAATTAATCGTCACTGAGATTGAGCTCAATCCATGCTTGTGTTTCATGAGAACTTCCACACTTCTCGTCAAAACCAAACTTGAAAAATCAAGTCCCTGAAAAGAACCCCATCATTATCCAAATTGATTGAGATGAAAACTATCATGCGATTCATTGACTGCGAATCAATCAACTTGTTCAATTAATTATCGAATGAAAATTGAATAGGTCCCACTATACACATGAATGCGCACAACTGACCCACATATGGCTGCAAATCATCTCAACAAATCACTGCTTGTAGTCGGTCGTTCCATTCACCACACATCGCTAGCATCAACTACCACCGTACTCATTAAAAATTGATAGAGCAAAAGAACGAATCTATTGATTCGGACGGCTGATGATGGCAAAATCTGATTCCTACTGCTTTCGACCAGTATAAACAACACACATACGAGTGGATGGCCTCTGATTTCATGAATAGTGGAACAACTATTCCGTCTCCCTCCCGTCTATCATTGAGCTGGACCAAACTCGCCATCTTCCCATATCGTAAAAATTGGTCTCAAAGCGAAAATTTTCTATGGTTCGGTCCTTCCGTTGTTGTTGGCTTTGCCCTACCTCTATCGGAACCATATTGTCCCGAAGTCCCGACGTGACGCCTGGCACCCTTGAACGTCCCTACTCCATAGACCAGAAGGCAGATGATGCCACGTGTAGGTTCTTCATGCAGCCACCCTTTTTCCACCCTATCACACAGTGAAATGAATTGAAACATCAGCGAGTGTTTGCTAGTTGGTACTAGGGGTGGATGTTCCAACATGATACATACAGTGGTGAAATTACAAATCTTCGGACAGATTTTTGAAAGATAGTTATTACAGGTTGTCTACAAGAGTGGCCGACACGCTTTTCGACTAAGTTGATTGGTAGGGTATCGGGATGCTTCGTTGGCATAGCCCCCTCGTTCGGCCTATCTCAATGTAAACCAAAAACTCAAACAAACACGCATAACTGGATATCGGAAAAGCTATGTGCCAAACAACTGTAACATTTCGTTTCAATTTTAGCACTTTGGAGCATTAAAATTGAATGAAAATGTCACTTTGTTTAACTTTTGTAGGCGCCATGATTCTTCGGTTTAGTGGGTAGTCTATACACATTATCATAAATGGCATGGTTCTGGAACATTTCGAATTGACTTTTCAATAACTGAACATTTGATGCGACGGTTAAAGACGCTATTTTGAACTTGTGTATTTGTTTTCAACGAATAATAACTATTTTACAAATTGAATGTGGGCCGAATATTGAGGACATTTTTTTCACTATGTACCCAAATCTTGGCCCATCCTTTACTGACGTCAAAAACAACGATAAAAAGGCGTCAACAACATTTCTTGCGTAAGAACCAGATAGAACGAACAGGAAGAAAGATTTTGTGTACGGTGACTGTAAAAATATAACACAATAATAGGGTTGCGTTGTTTTCGGTACTAGATTGAGAAAGAACTTTAGTTAAAGTGATTTATTTATAGTTTTTTGAAAATTTGGCTCCAAAAATGTAATTTAAAAGTAAGATTGGTGAACAAACAGAGATAATACTTCAGCAGAAATATTGAAAAAATATGGTAATAAGTGGTTCTAGTGCATGGGAAGCAGTAGGCCAACGTTGTATCCACTAATATGCCAATTTTTGTACCATAGATCAACGTTGCATACCATCGCATCGAATCTTTTCAGCTTAATTAAGTAAATTCTTGAATATTTACGTAAGTTTACTTCCAATTGGTGAAACATGCATTGCCTAGAGTGTGTAATAGGGTCAACATATTATTACTAGTGCTATTAATTCATGAGTTATGGTCAAAATTGTCAAGGCGGCTTGCAAATTAGGCCAAGGAATGGTACACATACCCTATATAAGTGTAGGTTCCTTTAATTTGTAGATTTTTTTCGATCTTGTTTCGGGATTTCTCGGGAGTTGTTTTCGTAAATTTTTTAAGAGTTTCTCGCTGAATTCAACTCGGTGATTCTTCCAAAATAAATCCAAAGTTCTTGCAGGTGTTTTTCTTAGTGGTTTTCCTGGAAAGTTTTCCAACTTTTACCAGAAGTTTTTCCATGGGTTTCTTTCAATGAGGTTTCCGATATTTCTCTTTAATTTCCTCGCGGAATTTAAATCACAGTTCCTCCCGGTTTTTTTCTTAGGAGTTTTCAGAGATATTTATTGAAATTCTTTAATACTTACTTCAATTGTGTAGAACTAGCATAGGTTAAAATATACGAAAAGAAAAAGATTTAAAAAAATATTTACTTCCGAGTTAATTCCCACAACTTTTTTCTGAGGTATCCCAGTTTTTTTCCAGGAATTTTCAAATGGGTATCGCAAAATTTCATGTGGATTTCTTTCAATATTTCTCCGGGATTTTTTACATGGAATTTCCTTAATTATCCCAGGAGACATTTCGGAAAAAAAAACTCCTTGAAAATCCCTGCATGGACTGCGGGAGCAACCGCCTTGAAAATCCGAAAAGAACGTTCTGCATCCTGCGACAATTAACGTTAGGGATTCCGGAAAGAGTTCTGGGAATAACCTCGAAAAAAAAATCAGTAAAAACATGAACCTTAGGAGGATTACTGCAAGAAATCCTGTAAACAAAGGAAATATCTGGGAAAAGCTCTGGAAATAACTGGAAATATATAAGAAACATCAGCAGCGGAAATCTCAAACGATAATCCGGAGAAAATCTTAGAAGGAAGTCAAGAAGCAATTTTCTGAAAGCACTGGAAGAAACTCCGAAAGAAATCTCAAGTGAAACTTCAAAAGAAGTTGCTCAAAAACTTTTAGAAAATATAGCGGTTGAAAATGTAGAAGAAAGCTCACGTATGTTTTGGAAATTTCTGGAGGAAATTATTATAGAATCTCCGGGAGGAACGCCTGCAGAGAATTTGTGAAAACTCCTTAAGAAATTTATGGAGTGACACTATTAGAAATCCCATGAATAACCCTGTAGAAACTCTGGGAGAAATCCGAAGAAGCTCTCCTGGTAATCTCCAATGAAGAACACAGAAAGAAATCGCGGAATGTTTCCAAAAGAAGTCCCGAGAAAAACTCTGGGAGAAATTTTGTGGCATCATCTAAGAAATGTTCTGAGAGAAGCTCCTATGGAGATTTAGAGATAAATCCTGGAAGGTATTCCAGGATTTCAGTTTGGAACTCCACGAAAAATCCCAAATAATTGTACATGGATTGCTCCAGAAACGTCGAAAAGAATTTCTCAAGATGTCCTTTAGTGAATCCTTACGAAATATTTTGAGATGTTTCTCCAGAAGTTTATCGAAGGATTTATTCAAAACCAGACATAAATATCTTCAGCAATCCCTCCAACACTGCCTTCAAAAATTCTTCCAGGGTATTTTTAGTAAATTTTGCTAAGAATCCCTCTGGGAATTTCTCTACGAATTCTTTCGAGATTTTTAACAGAGATTCGTTTGGAAAATTTATAGTTTCATTTCGAATTTTCTCAAAAGTATTCCAAAAATTACCCTAGAAATAACTCACGAACCCCTTGGATTCTTTCAAAAAACTGCTCCATAGATTCCACCAAAAAAAAACAATCCACAGCTCTTTTGAAACACCTTCCATAGATTGTTTCAGGAATTCCTCTAGAATATCTTTCAGAACTTTCTCTAGAGAATTTTCCAGATTTTTCTCCAAGAATTCATCTTTTAAAGCTTTCATGGATTTCCTCAGATATTCCTCCAGAGATTCTTACAGAAATCCATACAAGAATACTATAAGGACATCATCCAATTACTTTGCAAAATATAAAGTTGAGAATTTCACCATAAACGTTTTATAGAAAATCTTTAAAAATTATTTCAAAGTTTCTTCCAGAAAATCACCCAGGGATACCTTCAAACATTCTTCATAAACTTTCCCCTAATTTCTCTCAGAAACTTTCTATGAATTCCTTCCATAATTGCTCCCTAAATTCCTTTAGAACCAAGATTTTATTGAGAGACTCCTCCAATACTGGTTTCTTCAGAAAGTTTTCAAGAAATTCTTGCAGAAATTACACTCAGATATTTCTTAAGGAAGTCTACCAAAAATTTCTTCAGGAATTGCTCAAGCTGTTCCGCTGAACATTACCTCAGGAATATGTTCAGTAATTTCTTCAGTTTAGAGGAAATACTGCAGGAGTTCTCCCAGAGATACTTGCAATATTGCTTTTAGTGGTTCAAGCAGAAATTCTACCGAAGACTCCTTCAGAATGTCCTCCAAATATTCGGCTATGTATTTTCGCAGGAGTTTTTCCGGCATTTTCATTAGGAATTTCTTCATGGATAAGGATTTTATGAGAATGTATCCTGGGAATTTTTGCAAGAATTGTCCTGGAAATATCGGAAAAGTTTTTTTTTTTAGGGAAAAGCTTATCTAGGCATTTCTCCATGTATTTCAGCAGGAATTCCTTCAGAAATGCGTTTACAGATTGCTTCAGGAATATTTGCAGAAAATCCTTTAAGATTTTTATTACAGGATTTCTCCAGAAGATGGTCTGAAAAACTCTCAGAAAACTTTTCTAGGAATTCCACCAAGTGTTTACCTCATCACAAATTCCTCCTTTCTATGAAGATTCTTTCTAGAGTTCCTGAGTTTTATATATGGAATAAATTGGAGTTTTTTTTTTTAAATTCCTTCAGGTAATTTCCCTGGATTCGTTTAGAAATTTCTTCTCGGTTTTCTTCTGAAATTCCTGTACAAATTCTTTCAAAAATATCTTCAGAGACTTCTTTGGAAATATAAGAGTTTACTCAAGAATTTCAGCAAGGGATTTCTTCATTTTTTTCATGGAGTTTTTCGGAAATTTTACTGAAAATTTCCTTTTAACATCCTGCACAGTTTCCTTCGGGAATTCTTCCAAAGGTTCCTCCGTGAATTTTTCGGCAAATTTCTTCAGGGATCCTTGCAAAAATTTTCATGTGGTTCAGCCAGGAATGTTTCCTGAGTTTCCTTCAGAGATTTCTGCAGGGATTACTTCAGATATTCCTCCACGGATTCTTTTCGAAAGTTCTTCTAGCAGTTACTTACGAAGTGACTGGAAGTATTATTGGAAAGAAATCCCTGTCTAAAGCAATCATTTAAAAATTCCTAGTGATATCTTTGAAGATTCCTATGAGAATTGTTGTAAATATTCTGGTGAAATTTCTTGAAGCAATTTCTTTAGTTATCTCTAGAGGAATACATGGATGAATGCTTGGAGAATACTTGAAAACCTCTTAATTTTTTTTATTTCCAAGCAAAAAAAAATCATAAGAAACTATAAAAGTAGTTCCTGGAAAAAATTGCTTAATTTTTTAGGGTTTCCTGGCAAAATTCGTAGAGGAATTTTGAAAAAAAAAATAAAAAATGTCTTCGGAAATTGGAGATAACGGTACCGGAGGAATTATTCAAGAAATCCGTCAATAAAGGGAAATCACTGGAAGATTTTGTGTATTAAACCTTGAAAGGACTTTGCAGATACCTCTGAATTTCTTATACTGAATATAAAGTGTACAAAAATTACCGAAAAAAAATGTTGAGATGAGGATACCGTGTAGAAATCCTACAGAAATAAAAAAGGAATCCTGAAGAATTCTTATGTGAACTACCGAGGAGTTTTTTTAATATTGATTTTGTTTGAATCTTTGAAAGAATACCTAAAAAACTGGAGGCCCCTCTGCAGAAATTCATAAATGTATTATTTTTTTACGCTTGGTTCAAGTGTTTTACAATAATGCGAATGAATAAATTGTGATGTGATTGCAATTAAATTTAAATCATTTAAATAAAGAATGGCAAATCTGATTTTCAAAAAATAATCATTTAACTTGGACTTCGCAATCTTTGAGATAAAGATTGCACATGGGTCATTCCACGCCAAGTGACCGACCGCTTGCAATCGACCATCACGGATTTCAACCAAATTTGGCTGAAACATTTGTTTAGGTGGAAAAAGAAAAAATCCAAATTTTGGTGCCGATCGGATCACCCCTCGGCCCGTGGCAGCACCCCTCGTTTTGGCCTATATGAAAATTATCCTCTCTTTCTTTTATTTTTATCATTGAAACGATTACACATACACATTTTCGACCTTCGGCTTTTTTAAAGGAAATCGTTCAGGGAATCCAGAAAAAATAGTATTTTTTTGATACAGTGTTGCCAGATATCATATTTTTCAATTTTAAAACTAAAAATCAATTTTTCTCAAAATACGTATATTTTGATTTTAAAAATTTTGATTCCATCGTGTTTATCAGCCGTTTTTCGATCGAAAAAGCTTAACTCCCCAAAGTAATTTGCGTCGTTCCTAAGATATAGCGTTTTTAAGAAAAAATATTCATTTTTTTCATATAAAGTATCAGATAAAATCAGGTGCAGTTTATAAATTTCGTAAAAAAAAACATTGTTCTATGCCATATAAAGACGTTTTGTGCTGATTTGAACAATATCGAGTATAAGAACGACGCAAACTACCTTGGGGAGTTAAGCTTTTTCGATCGAAAAACGTCTGATAAACACGATGGAATCAAAATTTTTAAAATCAAAATATACGTATTTTGAGAAAAATCAATTTTTAGTTTTAAAATTGAAAAATATGATATCTGGCAACACTGTATCAAAAAAATAATATTTTTTCTGGATTCCCTGAACGGTTTCCTTTAAAAAAGCCGAAGGTCAAAAATGTGTATGTGCAATCATTTCAGTGATAAAAATAAAAGAAAGAGAGGATAATTTTCATATCGGCCAAAACAAGGGGTGCTGCCACGGGCCGAGGGGTGATCCGATCGGCACCAAAATTTGGATTTTTTCTTTTTCCATCTAAACAAATGTTTCAGCCAAATTTGGTTCAAATCCGTGATGGTCGATTGCAACTTTTCACATTTTCTCGGTCACTTCATATGGAATGACCCACATATGTTTTTAATATCTTGGACACCTCCTAAAAATTTAAAATTGCAAAAACTGTGGGAAAATATTCATTTTTTTCCTATTTTTGCGCAAATATATTCGTTTCCAGAATACTCATGGTATGGGAAAATTATTTTTATCAAGAAAAAATCCCTCCGCAGTTTGGGGCAATTCTTGAAAATGAAAAAAGGCCATTTTTCGAGGAACTCTTTTTTTATGCATCTACAAAGAACGATTACGCAAATAATAAATACATACAGTTGAAAATTTGCATTTTTTTTTTTAAATTGTGTATGTATTTAAATCTATTGAAGGGGTAGTTTTACCAGAGAACGGAGTTTTATAACTTCAGAAGATATTTAAAACAGAACGTCAAAGTTTGACCAAAAAGTAGGTGTTTTCTGGGAGAGACCATATTCTAAATGTTTGAGGTTTTTCTATCCAAAATAACAATTTCAAAAGTTGGTTTTGAGTCATATGTGATTTGTACATAACTGCTAGTAATAATCATTATTTTCCAGATTTTTACCCGTTCATTTTTTTTTTCGCTACAAATTATTGAAACGTTAAAAAAATGCAGTTTTCACAGATTGTTATTGTGTGTGATATACTCATCGAACCATATTTTCATTAACACTTAACATTTTCCAAATTTCTTCAAGCTGTTCTAAACTTAACTATATTGTGAAGATTTCATAGAAGAACCGGAATAAAAAGACCAACCGTGCTTCGAGATAGAGCATTTGGAACGTTTATAGTTAATTTCCGATACAGTCCTTACTGAGAGTATTTTTGAGAAATTTCTGAAACATCACCGAAAAAAAATTCTAAAAAGGTTTTTGAAGAAAGGTCTACCTGTAGAAAATTTTGAAGAGACTCCTGGAATAACTTCCTGAAGCAGCTCTTATGAATTTTCCATAGTAATTTTAGGATAAATTTCTGATAGCATCCTTGTATATATGGAGTGATACCCGAAGGTACCTCTAGAGAAATTACTACTAAAATTGAAGGAATCTCAGATATATTCTTCGAATTTCCGTGAGTTACATTTTCGGAAGAAAATCTGATAATATTGCTGGAGAAATTCCTTCAGAAATATTGAAAGAAATACTTGAACATGTACAAACTTTTGAAGCAATTCTTGAATGAAATTCTCAGCATATTTACTTGCACACACCACAATTTGATGTTTTTGCCAACCTCACTGTCCAGATCTAATTGCCGCGATCCATTGATTAAATTCTTAAACAGACCATGGGAAACTGAAATTTTAAAATTGCAAAAAAATCCAACATCTGAGAACATTGAAACGGACAATTTCCTATATAATGGACGCTTCTATTCTCCAGATTTCGTTCAGTATACTAGCATTCTCCCCTACTCGGTTGCATTGAAAACTTGCTACTCCATCAATGGGGATCAAATTTGATTATGGATGAAAGTTCCAGAGCGCTCCATTCCCTCTGCACACGGTCGCCGATTTCCCTGCCACTAGTAAGCATCCGTCTATCTGGATCTGGAGCGTTTCGTTTATTTTCATGCATCGATAACTCGCTTTACGGCGACGCGACGGGTTGCAGGCTGCAGTTTACCGAATACAAAGCGCTTCCCCGTTCCGAATCGAATATGTTATGAATTTGTTAGCTCGTTTCTCGTTTGTCTATGAATAATTTAGTGAGTGCAAAATTTGATACTTGCAAAAGTTGCATGTTGCGTTGTTTTATTGTGTGTGCGCTAGTCCGTTACAGGTGCTCCCATTTGTTTGTTCTTGTCGATTTTTGCATTTGGGATTAACGGTAAATTGAGTATGGATTGTGTAGTGTACCGTGTGAGTTACATGATCCCTAAAGGCACGCTTTTTGATAGAATTCGTCAAAACGGCGCCCAAACGAACATGTTCACTTTGTTGATAAAATTTAATTACACTATGCTCGGTGATCAATGCGAATGGATCAATTTTCACACATTTATATTGGTCTGAGTAGGGCTGTAAAATGAGAAGTCGACAACATGTAAGGAGCATTCAATACTAGTTCCTATATTATGTTTCTGCAAGTCCGATAATGATATGGTTAAACCGCCCGTAGTCCGAGCATAGCTCGTGACTCAACTGTAAATAGGGAATCGCGCTACTTGGGCGGTGGCTCCTATATTCGTCTGTTTTCCACTATAACTCAGTCAAATTTGAACCAATGGGGCACGTTCGGTGTAGTACTAGATTTGTAATAATGAGCTGAATTTTAGTATGGTGAGAAGGTCAATTCTCCGTTTCTGCATTAAAATGGTGCAAAAAGCGTGGGTATTATGATTCCTTGCCTAATTTGATGCTGTTTGAGCAAAACTTTGGATAACTATGTTGTTTATGTTGCAAGAAATGGGGAAAACAACAACACTGTTGTCCAAAGTTTTGCTCATACAGCATCGAATTAGGCAAGGAATCATAATATCCATGCCTTTTGCACCATTTTATTGCAGAAACGGAGAATTGACCTTCTCACCATACTAAAATTCTGCTCATTACTACAAATCTAGTACTACACCGATCTGTCCTATTGACACAACTTTTGGAATGTGGTGATATAGGTAGATACTACCGTGTACAACATTTCAAGTCAATTAGTTCACAATTTTGTTGTGATGACTGTTTATTGTTCTCTGGCTGCATCCCGAAAGTCGCTGAAAATGTTCTATGAAGCTACACGCTTATCGACAAATTGACCACCATCACCTCAAGGTGCACCGCGCATACGGTGAGGCAGGTGAAGATTGCCATATACCTTTTAACATTGTTGCGCCCTTGTTTCACGAGGAGAGGTTCGAAATAATCTAGGTCTGGGCGCACAAAAGGCGTAATACGTGGCTGCGGCTATGGGGCCATCCTAGACGTATTGGGTTTGATTCTGTATACGCGGCACCACATACTCTTTTTGATGGTCTTCTTTATAATGGAGCGTACCTTCGGAATACTGTAAAGCTACCGAAGTTCATTCACCACGTACTTTTAAATGGAAACGAAGTACCAATAATTCGGTGAACCTAAGGAAAAATTATCAGATCGATTCTGCTGTCCATCCATAGTATTCTATCGTCGTCTAGTAGGGTAGACAGTTTTACTAATGGGCTGGATTTCGCTTGGTGTGCATTTGTCTTCGTTGAGAAACCATTGGATTTCAAGGTCGAAATTTCCTCCTCAAACTCCTGATTTTGGATCATCCGCCATAAGCCTGTTTCTGGCGACACGAAATCTTGGTGTGTTAATGTTACCCCGCGCGATTTTGTGAACAGATTTCTTGCACGAACAGCGATTGACGAAATGGTACACGTTGGAACGTTTCGGATGAATTTTCGGGGTTCTGTGTAGAGAAATTAGAATAACTAGCCGCAGAAGTCCAATGCGACGACTCACACAGGCGTAAATGAGCTAAATTCCTGGCCATAAGTCGAAAAATTTTTTTCAGGGGTTTCCAGAGTCTAATATTTTTAAAGATAAATGAAGTAATGCTTCATCATGTGGAAATCAATAAAATACTTTGGGATGCATATTTTTTTAGGAATAAATGCCGAAATTTGACGATTTTCTCCACTGTTTTTTTTTCATTTGCATCATAACTCATCGGAAGTACTTCAATTATCAAAATATTGACAGTCATAAAAAATAACTGAGTATGTAACACAGTTCTCCTGATAAGGGTGTATCATTTAAACAAAAAACTTCACCTGGTTTCATTTATTTTGCTCTCTTACAGAAGAGTTTTCAAAATCATGTTTTTTGTCAATTTTTAACCATTTTCAGCATTCAAAAAGTTTTCAGATTCTGCAGCATTCCGCGATCTGGATAAAATTACAATAAAATATAAGGCATATCCTTTGTGAATCGCAAGAGAACGGGTACCAGAAAATGCCAGACGAAAAAATAAAACATTTTGAAATTTACACCTTTTTTACTAGTTTTTATTAACAATTTAGGTTTAATTTCGAAAAAGCAACTTCGTTTCGACTACTTTTTCAATGAACGGCCACTTATTCTCGGTAGATAGATCATAGCAGAATACAAATCTGGTCTTCTATCTCTTAACAAAATGTGTCAAATGGAATTAATTTAGTAAATTTGGGCAGAAATCTCCATGCACCGATAAACGCCTAAATGTATGCAATGCAATAGTAATCTAATGTAGCTAGAACTGTTGTGTTCAAAATTTGTTATAAAAAATCAAAAACAACTCAAATAAAGAGCTCACTCTTTGTAGCATGTTATCATATGTTGATGCACCGTTAAGAAAATATTTTCAGAAAAATATTGTTTTTTATAGCTAAACTCATTGAGTTTTTCACTCAGTACTCCACGAACTAACTTTTATGTATAAAGTTTTGTTAAAATGTCATGTTTTAATAGAAAAAATCAAACTGATATATTTCACACGGCTTCTATCATCATGTTCAAACTCCTTAAATTTCAATCCATGATTACTTTTTGAGTCTTGATGTGTTTTCCAGGGCACTATAAAAGTTACCCCAAAATGAAAATGTGATTCCCAAAATATCTACAAAAAGGTACAACATTTGAACTGAGTTTAAGGGGCCGTTCAAAAATAACGGCCCATACTCCCAAAAATTATGAAGATAGAACAGTTGTTCAGCAAGTTTCCCAATTATGACACTCCTTACAACTTTGCTGAAGACATAAACACGTTATCTACACTTATAAAAGAATTGAATTTCTCTCACCCTTCTAGGAGAATTTCTATGGAACGAGGTGCACAGTTAAAATAAAAATGTAATTTTAAGTTTATTTGCATGCACATATTTGGAGCATGAAAATAAATGCAAAATTCCATCGAGCTTTAAATTTACACGACTTGGAAAGAGAAGCGATTCGTGTAAAATTAACCGTCATTGAATTTTACACGAACCGCAGCACGCGGTCCGACGACGTCATGCTTTGTTTGTTGTCTTTTGTTCCCACCGTTCCCATTGAAAATACATTCCCCTCCCGGGTATCATTGGCAGTGCAGCAGTAAATGAACACACAACAGCGTGAGATTCGGGATTAGTTTTAAATGAATCTTTTATTCTGAGACTAGAGGTGTTTTGATTGAATTGATATCCTGCCGCACACACAATCATATTTCCGAAAGAGTTGAGTTTCATCACTTGTCCAGGTCGCAGGGCAATAAATTTGAAAGCGGACTTGCTTCCTCCGATAATCACGCTCAATTGCTGCCACCAGGAACTACAAACCGATGTGGGTTTCGCGCTTTTGGCTGTGGGTGGATGGATGGGATAAAACTCTTGATATGCATTTACGAATGGAAAACACTGATTCTGCTTACCTCAAGTTTTAGTCCACTAGTACAAACGATGGAATTTGTCGCTCTCATGCATTTTCACTACTTTTGACAATTTGTTCCCGGCCTTCAAGGGAAGTGAAATATGCGGCTCACAAACGAAGATGGTTCGGTTGAAGATTTTATCCCTCCGCCATGAATGTTTTCGACTTGACTGATATTTACTAGTTCATGTAAAATTCAAGTTGTCTTCGTTGAACAATAAGGGCATATCGATTTATTTTTACAATGACTGAAAATCAAATAAATAAAATTGTAAATTTAGATTGAAATGCATGCTCCAGATTTGTGCATGGATTTTAATAGAAAATTAAATCGAACACAAGTTTCAACTCGTGTACATTTACATTACAATCAGATTACAGCTCGTTGAAATTTAATTAATTTTTGCTGTGTGGCCCTTGTTTCCAAACAATATTTTTCATGGAAGTTTTGCCGCTAGGTGGCGCTGTAAGCGTTTAATAATCAAACCCTTTGGTATTATTGTAGGTGACTATATGCCAAACAACTTTGTCGAAGACCGCAAAGTGATCCAACGTCTGTGAAAAAAGTTATACCCTAGGAAAAGTGAGGATAAACTTTATTGTTATTTTTCCAATACATGTAAAGGAATAATATCAATAATGAAATCTCAATACTTTGCCTCACTTTGCCTAGGGTATAACTTTTTTCACAGCCGTCGGATCACTTCGCGGTCTTCGACAAAGTCGTTTGGCATATAGTCACCTACAATTATACTAATGGGTTTGATCATTGAACTCTTACAGCGCCACCTAGCGGCAAAATTCGAAAACTTTAAATTTCTGCATACATTTGGCCAAGTTTTCCCATACAAACTTCAAGCGTTTTGAGCGCCCCCTTAGACTCAACCGATTTTGCTCAAATTTTGAACGTAGCTTCTGGGAGTCCAAAACAACTGATTTAGGAGGTAAGACTTGGTATTTTTCGAAATTTTTGTTTTTCATATAAGTGTGGGTCACCCTAATAATACACCATAAAAACGTGTTAAAACTTTTTGGTCATGAAATGGACCCTGTTACTCCAGTGTGCGACTGTTCGTGTGACGGTGTGACTAGCATCTAGTTTTCCACGCCCTTACGGCGTCAGTTGCGATACTAGAAGTGTAAAATAAGTTTAATTTACCAAATCAAGAGACCCTCGACAAGATGGACACTTGAAAAGAGTCAGCTATTACAATAAAAGTTGTTAACTTTTCAGGACGCGCGCCATCAAGCAGCCGAAACTGCACCGCGCTCGCACTGTATACGATGAGCGTAGGGTGGGGCGGGGCAAGATGGGTCACCTAAGGATGGATCGCCATAACTTTGTAAATACAAATCGTATTGGTTTGTATTCGTCTGCTACTTTTAAATACACTAGTTATCTATGCTAAAAGTCTATAAAAAGTTCATTTAATACAAAATATGATGTTAAAGAAGCAGTTTTAAAAAGTGATCGATTTTGCACCGTAAAAAAAGTGCGCGGCAAGATGGGTCACCTTTTAAGTAATTCACATTTTCTCAACGAAAAACGTCAAAATATAAGATTAGTTCCGCATTCACATATGCTCCATATCCATTCTGAGTAAACAAGAGCTACTAGTAAACATTTTATAAATTTATTTGGAATATAAAAAACTTTACAATTTGAGTGGTCCTAAGGCGACTTGAAAATCGATGTTTTCACTAAAAAAATATCATAATTTTATGTTATTATTTTGAGCGTTCATTCCGCTTGATTGAAATCATTTATGAGATAGTCTTGTAATAAAAAATAATTAACTTTTGAATACTCCAAAAATACGTTCAAAATTGAAGGTGACCCATCTTGCCCCGCGGCCGTTTATATGGAGATTATATGGAATGTATCGCATAAGAAAAATGGCTAAAAACCATTTTATTTTTTATTTCCATTGAGAGTGAATATTTTTTCAATCAATGCCCCAAACTTTTGTATATTCATGCTGGTCATCTAGCAAAATTATTAACATAACCAAAGCATGAGTAATGCGCCCGAAAATGGCACTGGCCCATCTTGCCCCGCGACCCATCTTGCCCCGCCCCACCCTATATATTTTTTGGTAGTGTTGTACTTTCTACGTCGGCTGACGAAATGAAATAAATAAACAACAGCGCACGCGCTGGAGGGTTAAGGTCCCATTGGACATGACAAATATTTGGCCAAACAAGCCCAACAAATGACCAACACAACGTAAATCATGGCAACCTCGGATGAATGTCGGATTACAATGGCAAATATTTGTCATTATGACAAACAGTCTAATGGCCCTTTTAACCCTTTGGAGATGGCATTTTCACCTCTCTGGATGCAACCTCGCTAGTTTAGAACACGTTTGTGATGGTCGATTTTCTCGGCTGGGCACATACGACCCATCCGTCCTTAAAGGATTAAATTAATTTAGTAGCAAAAGTTACAACAGTGCCATTGGAATTTCTATTGTGTGAACGCTGATTTTTGTGGCTACGCGAGTAAGCCAGCTCAAAGCTGTTTTTATTAAAGTTCACTGTTAGATTCGATGTATGCTGGTTGTATGTGTCGGTGATTAGGCAGCATCCATTTATTACGTAACGCTAACACTGCACTGTGTTAGCCGTTACTTCCTAGTGTACGTTCGTTGTTCTTAATTCTTCCGTTGGTTCAATTAACTTTTCTGGAGCAACAATTTTTCTTGTTGGCCATTCGTTTTCCGGTTCCATGGAAAATGTGGCCCAACCCAGACACCCCTGGGGAAAAACGCCCTCACGCAAGTTCATTATCTAAGTGAAGTTCCGTCCGATGTAAGAAAAGTAGACGTTTAATTGAGCCGGACAAGCCCAAGAATGACAAGAATATTCGAATGAAAAGTGTGGAAAACGATGATTTTCAACTTTTGGAAAGATTGTCGAATTTTAAGCGCACGCAATTTAAGCGATTGCGCGCTGATTATATGGAATCAACCTATTAACTACCATCCGCCTCCTACACCATCCATTTGCTGCCGTAAATAGCAAGATGGAGCCGCCTGGTGTTTCATCAAAATTCAAAGCGAGAAATCAGGCCAAACATTTCAATAGGTCCTATCTGCATTTGAGAGGCTCTCTTTGTTCATTTTCTCTTTCAATTATTGCAATGCAATGATACACTTTTCAACTCTTTTTGCAGTACAAATCAAAAGACGATTGTTTTGACCATCGTTCAATGCAATGAGACAATCATAATACAAATAAACAGCTGAGATATTAACGAAAGAGAGGGAAACCAAAGAGAGCCTCTCTTCTGCAGATAGGACCTATAGAAATGTTTGGCCTGAAATGCCAGAGGTCGAATTGCCCCACCTCAAGGTTGCGTTTTGCCCCTAACAGTTCTTCAGCACCCAATAACGTAACACTTTTTTAAGCTGTTAATTTGCTCGGTAAAATCCACGCGGACCAAAAGTTGGCGTCTCTTATTCTAATAAGTGAACTAACTTTCAAAACGCAAGGCACCCATAAAATCATTCAAATCAATCTTAGTTATAGGGCCACTTTTGCTTAGGGTGTGCATATAACCCCACCTTCCCCTACTCTGACCATCAAAACTGAGGCCTCATCTGCGATGTTTAGCTTACCAATACTCAGCGCCATATTCCTTTGCCGATGTTTCAGCCAGGATTTCCGTAGTTCTGAACTGGACGAGCAGAGTTGCGCAATATCAGTCTTATCAGGTGACTACTGATATTGCACAATCGTCACTATCACTCCAGGCCGTTGAATATCAAAACGACAATGACAGGGTACGACCTGATATTGACCCGCACTCTAGATCACAATCATTGCAACTGTTATGATATTTAAGTGGGTTTCGCCAAAACTCAAACTTTTTTTGTGACCAACATGCAAAACTTTTTATTTTAAATATCATCTTGGTAAATCTTCATCAGGGATGGGAACACTCACTTGCAGAGAGTTACACTCACTTGATCTTCATTTGGATTTTTAAACGAATTTTAAAGATGGCCTATCAGTGATTTCCACATCTTCACAATCAGTCCACTTCTGATGGAACAAAGAAAGTGACGGTGACTCAATAGAGCGCACGCTGACTTGGATCGCATTCGGCCTATCAATTAACGCCGTCCAAAACTAAAGTCATTTTTATATCCAGAAATCGTGTAACTTCCAGGCTACCACAAATTCACTTCGGTAATGATACCTTAGAATAGGGTTTGGGACCATTTGGGCAGGAGCACCTATTTTGGGCACTTGCTGCTACAACTCAGTCAATTTTCAACCGATTGACTTGATTTTTGAGACACGATCAGCTAGGCACAGTATCTAGCCATGTACAAAAATTCAAGTCAATTGGTTTGAAATTGACTGAGTTGTAGCAGCAAGTGCCCAAAATAGGTGCTCCTGCCCAAATGGTCCCAGACCCTACGTTGACAAGATCAATAATCTTGGGTTCGTGATGCAAAATGATTTGGAATGGAATAGTCATATAAATGCACAGTGTACCAAAATATATAACGGATTACGACTGCTTAGACTTATTTCCAAAAAACTTCCTGAACAGATTAAACTTAAGCTATTTAAATCGTTGCTTCTACCTCATTTTATGTACGGTACAGTTTTTCTTTTGAATGCTTCAGCGCTTTCGCTTGATAGATTGAAAATTGCTCTGAACTCTTGTGTGCGCTTCGTTTACAGTCTAAACCGTTATTCACATGTTACGCACTTACAACCTAATCTGATTGGATGCCGATTTGAAATCTTTCCTAAACTCAGGACATGCTTAACAATGTTCAAAATTATCAATTCTCTTGCGCCAACATACTTAAGCGATAAACTTCAACCGCTTCAAAGCAACCGAAATCGTATTTTCGTACTTCCACTTTTCAACACTTCCCATTACAGAAGTACCCTATTTTTGCAGGGCATTAATTATTGGAATGAACTACCTTATGAGCTATCCACTACCTAAAGCTGAGTGGATTTCGACACGAATGCACCAACTTGCTAAATAATATAGACTAGCATATAATACGTATTAGGATATAAGATTTAAGGTTAACAGAGTTACTGTAGATGATTTTTGTATACTTTACTAATGTAGTAATTTATAAGGATTGTCCGTTACAAATATTTATTTCACTTTTTGTCCCACCACGCTTTGGCTGGTCGAGGGGGGGATAAAAATAATAAAGCATTTAATTTGAAAAATATTAAAAACTCATCGGATTTGTTAAAGAATTTTTAGCAAGACCCGATATTTTGATAAATATTTTTTTATCTGCCCCCTCAAAATGCTTAGTCTTGCCAAAAAATTTTGAAGGGGGGGAGACAAAAAGTCAAAAATGAATTTGTATCCGCCTAAATAAAATAATAAATAAAAAAAATCAGCGATTTGCTTACCATTGACAGTGACAGAGTGCAACTCTGTTTCCCAGGGTCGGCGCAGCTCGTAACCTTGCCTAAAAGAACTGTTGAGTCAGTGTGGAAGAACCGTAACGCTTTTCATCAGCCGCGCGCAAATGACTCCTGCATTCAATTCATTCTGGGGAATAGATTGTGGCTGTTCTGAAAGGAAGTAAGTCTCGTCCATCGTTCCCAGTCCGAGAAGTACCTACTGCTAAAGGAATCAACCCACGCCAGATTGCCAAATGCCCTGATGGATAAAGATTTTGCAGTGGATCGAAAAAGTGAAAATTAATTTAAGCGGTTCAAAAAGCTCATGACCACGCGTAAAACTGGGCGTCTACTTACCTTACCGGTCAGGCTAAGGCCGGGGTGGCCTCTGCTGTACATAGTAGCCGCCTCCATTCCACTCGGTCCATGGCTGTTTGTCTCCAGTTCCGCACTCTGCGTAGGGTCCGCAGATCGTCCTCCACTTGGTCGACCCACCTAGCTCGCTGCGCTCCACGTCTTCTTGTACCGGTCGGATGACTCTCGAGAACCATTTTAGTCGGGTTGCTATCCGACATCCTGATGACTTGACCCGCCCACCCTAGCCTCCCGATTTTCGCGGTATGGACGATGGTTGGTTCTCCCAGCAGCTGATGCAGCTCGTGGTTCATTCGCCTTCTCCAAGTCCCGTCTTCCATCTGCACTCCGCCGTAGATGGTACGCAACACCTTCCGTTCGAAAACTCCAAGGGCGCGTTGGTCCTCTGCACGTAGGGTCCATGTTTCGTGCCCATAGAGGACGACCGGTCTAATCAACGTTTTGTAGATGGTTAACTTCGTGTTACGGCGAACTTTATTCGATCGTAGAGTTCTGCGGAGTCCAAAGTAAGTACGATTTCCTGCCACAATGCGCCTCTGAATTTCTCTGCTGGTGTCGTTGTCGTCGGTCACCAGTGAGCCCAAGTACACGAATTCTTCAACCGCCTCGATTTCAACACCGTCGATATGAATTCGGGGTGGCGGGCGCGGTGATTCCTCCCTGGAGCTCTTTGCCATCATGTACTTCGTCTTCGACACATTAATGACTAATCCGATTCGCCTGGCTTCACTCTTTAGTCGGACGTACGTTTCCGCCATCGTCTCAAATTTACGAGCAATAATATCAATATCATCGGCGAAACCAAGCAGCTGAACGGACCTCGTGAAAATCGTCCCACTCGTGTTTATCCCCGCTCTTCTTATTACACCCTCCAAAGCAATGTTGAACAGCAAGCACGAAAGGCCATCACCTTGCCGTAACCCTCTGCGAGATTCGAAGGGACTCGAGAGTGTCCCTGATACTCGAACTACGCACATCACTCGATCCATCGTCGCCTTGATCAACCGTATCAGTTTATCCGGGAATCCGTATTCGTGCATAATCTGCCATAGCTGTTCTCGATCGATTGTATCATACGCAGATTTGAAATCGATGAACAAGTGATGTGTGGGCACGTTGTATTCGCGGCATTTCTGCAACACCTGGCGGACGGCGAACATCTGGTCCGTTGTAGCGCGTTAACCCATAAATCCAGCCTGATATTGCCCCACGAACTCTCTTGCAATCGGTGATAGACGACGGCATAAAATTTGAGAGAGTATCTTGTAGGCAGCGCTCAGTAGTGTGATCGCGCGGTAGTTCCCGCAATCCAACTTGTCGCCCTTTTTGTAGATGGGACACACGATACCTTCCATCCATTCCTCCGGTAATACTTCCTCCTCCCAAATCTTGGTAATGACCCAGTGTAGTGCTCTCACCAGTGCTTCTCCACCGTATTTTAGAAGCTCGCTTGGTAGTTGATCTGCTCCAGCGGCTTTGTTGTTTTTCAACCGGCCAACCTCCTCCTCAATCTCTTGAAGGTCAAGGGCCGGAAGTCTTTCGTCCTGTGCACATTCTCCTAGATCTGTTACCACGCCACCTTCGGTACTTGCAACGTCGCCATTGAGGTGCTCATCGTAATGCTGCCGCCACCTCTCGACCACCTCACGCTCGCTCGTGAGAATATTCCCGTGATTATCTCGGCACATGTCGGCTTGTGGCACAAAGCCTCTGCGCGAGCGGTTCAGCTTCTCGAAGAACTTTCGTGTGTCCTTAGCGCGGTACAGCTCTTCCATCGCTTCGCGATCTCTTTCTTCCTGCTGGCGCTTCTTCATCCGGAAGACTGAGTTCTGCCTGTTCCGCGCCTGTTTGTAACGTGCCTCATTCGCTCTCGTACGGTGTTGCAGCATTCTCGCCCATGCTGCATTCTTCTCGTTTTTCAACTGTTCACATTCGCCGTCGTACCAGTCGTTTCTGTGATTCGGAGTCGCGAAGCCTAGTGCTGTAGCCGAGGTACTACCTATGGCGGATCGGATGTCCCTCCAGCCATCTTCAAGTGTAGCTGCGCCAAGCTGCTCTTCCGTTGGTAGGGCCACTGCTAACTGCTGCGCGTAGTCTTGAGCCACTTCTACGTTATGAAGTTGCTCGATGTTGAGCCGCGGCGTTCGACTTCGACGCGTGGTGATAACTGTCGAAAGTTTTGAGCGCATGCATACAGCGACTAAGTAGTGATCCGAATCTATATTCGCACTGCGGTATGTGCGGACGTTGGTTATATCTGAGAAGAATTTACCGTCGATTAGAACGTGGTCGATTTGGTTTTCTGTTTGATGGTCGGGTGATCTCCAGGTGGCTTTGTGGATATCTTTGCGGGGGAAGAAGGTGCTTCGGACTACCATACCACGGGAGGCTGCAAAGTTTACGCATCGCTGGCCGTTATCATTCGATACGGCGTGCAGGCTGTTCCGCCCGATTACCGGTCTGTACATTTCCTCCCTTCCTACCTGCGCGTTCATGTCGCCGACAACGATTTTCACGTCACGCGGCGAGCAACCATCGTATGTTTGCTCTAACTGCGCGTAGAACGCTTCTTTCTCGTCATCGGGTCTCCCTTCGTGTGGGCAGTGGACGTTGATGATGCTGTAGTTGAAGAAACGGCCCTTAACTCTCAACATGCACATCCTTGCATTGATCGGCTGCCACCCGATCACACGTTGTCGCATCTTGCCCAACACTATAAATCCTGTTCCCAGTTCATTGGTGGTGCCACAGCTTTGGTAAAAGGTAGCCGCTCGATGCCCGCTTTTCCACACTTTCTGTCCAGTCCAACAAAGTTCCTGCAACGCCACGAACTGGGCGTCTAGTAGGCACCGTTCTACCGGAAATTAACGGAAGACGATCCGTATGAAATTGGACAGTAAATACGAGCAAGTCCTCATTTGGCTCCCACATCATTCATAGGACACGTTTTGCTGCTGTCGCATTATCTATGGTGAAGGGCTGTTTTCAGTTCTGAAGGAATGTCTCAGCCTATCTTGATGCATGGGAAATTCCTTGCCTGAATCGCTCAAGAAACCACTTTTTCTTCAATCACAGTACGCAGTTGCGAAAAATGACAGTTCAAATGGCGGTGACCGTAGAAAATTTCTGCCAGGAATCGCTCAAGAAGTTTCTTGAGCTTCAAAGGCGGTTGTTTGAGGAAATTTCAGGGCTTTTCAAGGGTGTTCTGACAGGTTTCATTGGCCGCTCAATAATTTACGAGAATTTCAGGAACGTTTTAAGAGGCTTTGAGGGTGATTTAGAGGGAGGGGGTCTCAATAGTCTTTAAATAGTGTTACAAGAGGCTTCAGAGGCATTTCAGAGAGTTTCAGGTGAAGCGGGCCTAGTGTAGTGGCTTAAGTACGTGACTATCACACCAAGGACCTGGTATAGAATCCCACTCCCCAAAAACTTACAAAATGTTCTTCCTTTGGAAGGAAAGTAAAGCATGGGTCCCACGATAAACTAGCCAAAGGCTAAAAACCTCGTTAATGTAGATAAAATAGAGAGTTTTAGGGGGATTCAGGTTTGTTTTAAAAGTATGTATTCCGAGAAGTTTTATGGGAGTTTCAAGGGGTTTTCAGAGTACTTTTTTATTTGTGAATTCTAACTAGGGCTACCTGGCGAGCATTGGGCGCGACCGAGGATGGAAAGCGGCAGCCACAAACCGAGTATTGTGGCGCAGTGTTGTTGATTATGTCTTATCTTAAATGTAATGTTGAGCAAATAAATATGTGTATGTAACTAGGACAGATTTTCCCAGTCCCCAGTTTCATAAACATTTTGAAGAAATTTCAAGGGCGTTTCAATGGAATAACGGAGGTTTCAAGGGCGTTTCACGGCATTTCAGAAGCGCTTCAAGGGTTTCCCAGGGTTTTTCTGGAGAGGTCTCAGGAGATCAAAAACGTTGGTATTTCAAAGAGAATACGGGGATTTCAGGAGCATTGAAGCGCCCAAAGGCCTTCTAAAACTCCACAGAAACCCTCTGAGACGCCCAGAAAGGCCTCTGAGTTTTCCAGGTACCCTTGAAACCCCCAAAACCGCTTCTTAGTCCTCCAGGTACTCCCCTAAAATCCCATGGGACCTCCTAAAACGCCCTGGGACCTGTTGGAGCCCTCTTTAGATTGCTGCGATACACCTGAGACCTCCTCAAACGACCTTGAGACCTCATTTTACTCCTTGAAATCCCCTGGGAGCCGCTTAAAAAGCACCTGATTTTCTTATGTCTGTAATCTTTCGCGATTGATTTTTTAATAAACTTTGTTGATATATTGCCAATTTCAAGAAAACTTTCCTTAATCATTTCACGAAGCATTTTTTCCAACACAAATTGATATTAATGATTTTATAAGAACAATAGCAAATATTGTTCTGATCAGAAAGTTATTTATTACAAACATTTAATTTCCGCTATTGTTAAGAAATTATTGATTCAACTGTACATTTCGTGAAGTGTTTAAAACATTATTCAAATGGATTTTGGATGCAGTTTATACTAACATTTTCAATCTAAGCTTTGGTAGCCTATATGTATACTAGAAACCCAAATGGTCATTTTTTTTTTTTAATATCATCATGAATCTCGTAGAAATGTTAAGCAATTTCATGTTTTATAGTAAAATGGATGTTCCTGAAAATGATGAATACATGTTTGTGAGATTCATTTATAAGCCACTGCCCAGCAGCTCCTATCTCTACCTCGCGTGGCATCGCCAGGACTGCGAGCAACCTAAGGGACCATCGGCTAACCAACCCCGGTGGGAACTTTTGTCGTATGGTGACAGGGAAGGAGGATTTGCTTCTGCAAACGATCGATGTTCGAGTGCTGGCTTAGGCTCAACTGTATTGGACATCAATAATGCCCAACACTGTCCGTCCACAAAGGACCACACACACCAAAAAAAGATTGAAGGTTTCAGCAACATTTTGCTGAATTTTGCCGAGCTGAAGGTTTCAGCAAACCTTTTGCTGAAATTCAGCAAATTTTTGCAGATTTGTTCAGTAAACTGTGTTGATCACCAGTGACGTTTTGCTGAAATTCAGCATACTTTGCTGAAAGTTCAGCAAAAAAAATTTGCTGCCCCATCAGCTCGGCGAAATTTAGCAAAATATTGCTGAAAGCGTTTGGTGTGCAAAGTTACCCAGCGGAACCGACTACCGGAGGAGTTTCGGACGCATACGGCGGAGAACACGGAGCAAACAGAATTTACGTGTGTTCGTCGCGGCGGTCGGTTTATTTTTAATACAACATTTAATGTACAAAACAATAACCATATACATACATTAGGCAGGGTCGGCGCTGGGCATGATGAAAAACATCGTACAACATATATTAGGCTGGCCCACCAAAATGTACACTATAATAATCTTTCGGAAAGTAAGGGATTGGATCCGGCCCTGTGAGCCAGCCGTAAAAAAATCTTTGCAATGTTTCTACGTTAACAAAAAGAATAAATCGAGCCAAGACCAGCAGCAATGACCGACCCAAAGCTTTCCGTCATCAACAATGCACGGCACCAGCGACAGCCACGGTACAACCTCGAGCGACTAAACCCAATCAACTAGTCATCGTATAAGATGTTGTATAAGATGTTAAAGTGAAGGCGATATGCGCACATTTTACATGCGCTAAATGGATGCATGCACGCATATGGCCTCCACTTTATCATCTTATGCAACATCTTATACGATTACTGGTTGTCTGGGAAGCAGCCGGATGTCGCCTCAGCATACGCGCCGAATGTCGAGGCAGCGTTGCAAGACGAAGATGAGCTAGAGGCCCCTCTAAAGGACTGCTGGAGTGCGGTAAAAGCAGTCATCAACGACAAAGTCGAAAGCACTATCTGGCACGTGGAAAAGAGCCGAGGGAACAAATGGTTTGACGAGAAGTGCAGAGCGATTTTGGAGGAGAAGAACGTAACACGATCGGTAATACTGCAGCAAAGAACCCGACAGAACGTGGAACGTTGCAAACGGAAGGGGGGATACACAAATTATGTCACGCAAAAATCGACCATTTTCCCGTGCCGTTCACAAGAAACACGGAAGCTCTAATGGAAGCTCAACGCATGCCACAATCACTTTGTGCCACGAGCTGAAATATGCAGGGATAAGGACGGGGACCTCTTGACGAAAGAGCTTGAGGTGATTGAAAATCACAGGAGACCAAGGCAAAAGAGGAAACGACTAGGTCAGTGCAACGGAGGACGGAAATAGTCTAACTCCCACGCTGAGTGAAGTTAAGGTGAATATAGAACGAAGCCACAGCTTGAATTTTGAAAAGCACAAATCTGAAGAACCAAGTCGCACTAAGCTGAAAAGTTTATCGATTGGTCACCACCAGCGGGTGACCAATCGATCAACTTTTCAGCCCGGTGCGATATTTGGTTCCTCAGATTTGCGCTTTCGAAAATTCAAGGTGTGGCTGCGTTCTATATTCACTTTAACGATGCCGTCTTACAACTCAAAACCAACAAAGCAGCTGGTATGGATGGGATCTCAGTAGAACACATCAAGATGGGCCTAGAAAAGTTGGCCACCTGTCTGCGCCGGTTGATATCCCAGATATTCCTCCGGCGTTTGTCACCTGAAACAAATGTGTTCTTAAGAAGTTACACAGCCGGTTTGATCGACGACCGGTCGACAACGGATCAGATCTCAAATGTACGACAAATCCTCCAACAATGCCATGAAAACCAGGTTGCGTCGAAAATTGAATGCTATAAAGGTTCTTGCCCACACTTTTCGTTGCTGGCGCCAACTGGATGCATTCAATGGAAAAGTAAACATATTTCACCCTATTGACAAAGGGTTAATAATTCCAGCTTTGTGCGCTTCCATGAACAGCAGTTCCATCGGAACAATGCTCTCTAAACTGCATAGGAAATCAAATTTAGACTCGCTTGTTCGACTTTGCAAAAGCTGATCTAACTCCATTCAAAACTTTACCCCTGCTTCAAAAGTCTTCATTTCCTTTTTCCATTCTGCTACATTCAAGCTGATGTAACATCTGCTCGAGTGATTCGCACGTTTCACCTTCTAGAGAGTGTAACATTCGAAGAAAGCTCTACCCTACCCATCAGTCTACCGTCTGTCAGTCGGTCTGAGGCGTAAGATATGCGACTCTGTCAAGTTTTACCATATCTATTCATCTTCGTTTGCTCCGCTCTGTTCCCTCATCATCAAGAAAACAGTATGTACTGCGGGTGATATAGGTACAGAACAGAGAACGGATGCCTGTCTCGTATGAAGATGGGTGGCGGTTTTCCTGCTAATGAAGATTGCTGTTTGCATCAAACCGGACTCACACCGCTCACCGCCATCAAAAGGATGTGGTAGCTCAGAAAGCTCCTGGAATAAATTTGAAAACTTTGGCCAAACCTAACTGGCTGAGTCAGAGTATAGGCGGCACTGTTGGCTAGATATCAAAATTTAAATTAAAAATTCGCATTCTTTGTAGGTTATTATCGTCATACGAGCTTTTTTCACTAAGTTCTATTACATACCATCACTATTTTATGCATACCACATCGGCTTTATTTACTTGTTCTGACAATAAGCTCAAAAACTTCGGAACACTTTATAGCATATGATTGTTCAAAACTTAAATAACAGTTGAACTTTCTCAGAAGCCAGGAAACAAAAACAAAGCGTTGTATTTTTTTAAATATTACTCGTAAAAAAAACTAAATTCTCCAAAAATTGTGATTATGTTTTTCACTTTGTTGATTTATTATCTATTAGTTATCTTTTCAACAACACAGTTTTGCTCAAACATCTTCAAATTTGGCAAGAAATCATCATAATATACAGTATCGGACAATAAAAATGCACCAAAGCCGTTTTCCAATACAAACTAGTCAACTTTGGATTGCCATATCTCAGTTAAGTCTCAACCGATTGTTTTCATTTTTCTGTGACGAACTACAAAACATTTCTATTTTCAAAAACTATTGAAAAAGTTCAGTAATAACTATTGATACAAAAGTTACAGATAGGCTGAATTTTGACAATAAAAATGCACCAAGACAAAAAATTGTGTAGCCAAAAATGCTGAAGTCAAATCACTATGGTGTCTTCGGCAAATATGTTTCTTGTGTGATGACCAATAAATTTGCTGAAGACACCATAGCTATCTGACTTCAGCATTTTAGGGTACACAATTTTTTGCCTTGGTGCATTATTATTGTCAAAATTCAGCCTATCTGTAACTTTTGTATCAATAGTTATTACTGATCTTTTTCAATAGTTTTTAAAAATTGAAATGTTTTGTAGTTCGTTACAGAAAAATGAAAACAATCGGTTGAGACATAACTGAGATATGGCAATCCAAAGTTGACTAGTTTGTATGGGAAAACGGCTTTGGTGCATTTTTATTGTCCGATACTGTACTTTCTGTTTGTACCTTTTCATTGCAGAAATGGAGAATCAATGATCTTATTATACAAAAATCCAGCTCATTACTACAAACCTCACCGATCGTATCCATTTTATGTCGCAAAATTTTGACTTTCGGTTCACAATGAGCACAATGAGAAATGAAAAGAGATGAAATATTGTTGCACTCATTTGCATAATGATATGTGTCACCGCTGCTGCTGCTGCTGCTGCTGCTGCTGCTGCTACTGCTACCAGTAGTGCCTGCATCTTGCTGATAGAACTAATGTTACTTTGCTACTGGAGAATAAATTCACCATCGCTCAAAGAAGCACACTCTTGTATGCACGTGTTGCCATTCTAGTATTTATGTTTGTACGTATGTTATACGTAAGCGAATGACATTTTCTCGACTAAGAAGAGTTAATTAATTCACCGAGAAGTTACACTCAACGATGACAGAGCGAAAATGATCAACAGTGCTTCTCAGTTGGCTTGTTTACAAGTGTGGAGACTAGCTCCTGGAATTTACCAACCAAATGTAAATGGATCACACTTCGAGGTAAACGGAACTGAATTTCAAAGTTCTGGCTAAATCAGCTGTTCAGACAAAGATCTGAAACTGACACCATTCTCTTCTTAGTGACTAAGAAGAGAATGGTGTCAGTTGCCAGAACCGCAACTTGACTTTCCCTGGGAAAACACCCACGACTTCGTCAGATCTTGTTTCCCGGGAATTCGACGCTCCCATCGATTTACATATCTACACGAGCGGAAAAGTTTTCTACAAGGAAAGTTATTTCGAATCTAGCAATGTAATGCATTGCTCTCAGCGTTTTCTCCGATAAAAAAGAAATTAAATTCAATGCTTAACATCAACGCTGAGTAGTTTCAATTAAATTGAGACTTATTGTTCTGCGTAAAATGCATGAGGCGGATATCAACATAAGAAAACAGACATAATGTATGTGTTGATGACCGAGTGGAATGCCTTTATACACACATATCCGCCTTTTCCCCCTTGTAGACTTTTATCCAAACAAAAATTGGAAAATTTGTATGGACGTAGACTTTGGCCAAATCCCTCCATCCTAAAAGTCTACGTGGGTTATGAACGTCCTCTAATCAACCATATCACGCTCATTATAAGGGGCCATGGATAAACCATGTGGCCACATAGAAGGAGAGGGAGGCTGCCAAAACACCACGAAAAGCCAGGCGTGTTTCAGGGGGTTTTATGGGGTCTCTTGTAGCATTATCGTATCTGTAAAGAATTATTCTTTAGCATGTTTTTGAAAGATCATAAATATTTGATCTTGACAGTTTACAACTGTCCGTTTTCAAGCAGTCTTTCCCACATCTTTTAAAGTGGTGTTTTTCACATGCAGGACTGATGCGCCTGCATTTCTTCAAGTGCATTCCTCTCATGTTCCCACGAACAATGCTGGGACATGTCATTCACACCTAAATAACTTCGATTTACCACACAAGTTGTGCAACACTCTTGTTTCCCATACCGTACTCATGCTGAGTACGCGTATCACATTTCATACCCATAAATGCACACAATTCCTTCTTTCCACTCGAAGCGCTGACCTAACCGAACAGCGCACAGTTCAAGCAACCACGTGTGAACGTTTACTTAATTGAATGGTAAACGCCCCTTTTCGTAATTATCTTTTCCTTTCCTTGGATTGGCTATCGTTCTGTTGCATGGATCGATAGGCTATTGATATGTATGCGTTTCAGCCTTCTCCAGAAATTATGTACTAGATTAAGCAGGTTAGCTTAAGCTTTGATTTTGAATAAAGACTCATTATTGTTTCAACTCTCAACAAGACTAGTAACTACTAAATGGCGATCAGTGAAGGTTCTAAGTCATAGACTTAGAGATTTTTTTTTTTTACATTGTGCAAAACCAATAAGATGGGTAAAACCCAGTCAAAACAGTACAACGAAAATGGTGAAGTGAAATTAACAACTATAGTGCAAAACCAACAAACGCACAGTGAAGACCATGAAGAACATACTCTAATGTTATGGCTGATTCTAGCCGCTGTGTTGATTCAATTAACAATCACATTATACACCCTCTATAAGAGGAGAGAACGAAAAGTTGCTATAAAAGCAGCAAAGTCGGTGGCTGCGCTAGATATTGTATAAGTGAATTTATCGAAGCAAAAAAAAAAAGTGAAGAATAGTTGCAGATATAGCTAAGTCCATACTAGCCCTATTTTGAAAACTCATTAAGAACCCAATTTGTGACCTTTTGTGGCAATGAAAAGCGAAAAGTAATAAAAGTGGAAGACAAACATTCATATAAAACAATTATAATGTCGAAATCAGACCGACACGAGGTGGATGTGAAGTGAATAAAAAGTGACTCGTAACGTAAACCCATAGTTCAGAGGGTGCAGCGGAATGGAAACCAGAAAAAAGTGCAATCACACTAGAATGTGTAAAATTTAAGAGTATCAACTGCAGGCGAGACCACTACCGGCAGGAGCCGGTAGGCGGGATTCAATGGATCCGGATCGGCGATTTGACGAGATGCGATAACGTGCAATAACAACTTTACATCACGACACATCACAGAGCGGGAGCGCGAGGAAATCAACATTGGTAATGTACAAAACGAAATCATCACAAATTATCACAAAATTGTTTATTCATTTATATATATTTTTTTTATGAGTAAATTTGTTTAATTAAAATGCATCACGAATGAATGATTATGAAAAGTTGAAATTGTTACACACCTATATAAAAAAATGCATTAACACAACTATTTCGGAAAAAACGTTAAGAGATAAATTAAGGCAGTGTAACGAGCTGTACAGCAGTTGTGAATCAAAATTAATTGATAATATTGACGATTTGTCAGACGAGCAATTGAACTCATTAATTTCAAAATTGAGGAAATATAATCAAGAAATTAAAGGTATCATAAAAATTAAATTAGATAAATTACAAATTAAGAAACGTGTAACTCCAAAAACTAAATTCAAACAGTGTCGTGTGGCAAAGGTTATATCGTGCGAAATGGCAGAAGAAAACGATAATCGTGTCCAACCAGTAGCTATTTTTGACATCAAACAAGCATCATCGATCATACACCCGTATGATGGTTCAGTAGCTGGATTCGATACATTCATCGATTCAGTGAAGCTATTGCAAGAACTAATACAACCGACACATATGGCAATGGCCGTCAAATTTATTAAAACAAGATTATCAGGAAAAGCTCGCAGTGGTTTACCTGATACCATAGTAACGATTGATGCCTTAATTGATCATGTTAGATCAAAATGTCAGGATACTACGACCCCTGATTCGATTGTGGCGCAGTTAAATACATTGAGACAACGGGGACCAATTACAAGTTTTTGTGAGGAGATTGAGAATCTCTGCAGCAAACTAGAAAATGTTTATGTTTCGCAAAAAGTGCCGGAAGATGTTGCGAAAACAATGACTACAAAAGCAGGTGTTAATGCCCTCATCAAAGGTGTTACCGCCAGCGAAACAAAATTGATTCTAAAAGCTGGAAATTATTCTAGCATTAAAGATGCTTTGCAAAAAGCTCAAGAATGTGCCAATGATGTTTCCACATCACAAGTTTTTACTATCAAAAGTAAACAACATACCGGGCGTCAGGATAATAGATCTAATTTTCGCGGCAATGGCTTCAACAGAAACCAACATTATAGAAACCCCCCTAGAGGTGGTTTTAATCGTTTTACTCCAAGGCCTTATCCAAACTATTACCATTATTCATCACGTGGAAGATACCAACGCGGAGGTTATAATAATCGCGGACGATTTAATGATAATCGCCCACGGTTCGATAACACAAATCGAATATACATGGCAAATGTGGATCAGCTCCCTGGTCCACCACAATCTCAGAATCGCGATATTTCAAACAGAGCTCCTCAGCAACAGCAACAAAACCAGCAGCAGAGTCAACGTAATTTTTTAGATCAGTGTTAACTATAAATCTTTCTGCTTCCAATTTTATTAAGATTGGAGTAGAGATGACAAATTCAGTCTGCACTTTACTTGTAGATTCAGGTGCAGATATTTCTATTTTTAAATCTGATAAAATTTTGGTAAATCACAAAATAAACAACAATGTTAAAACAATTATTACGGGAATTACAGAAGGAGAGATTGAAACATTGGCTGTAACTGAGACAATTTTGAATTTTGGAAATGGCGTAAGAGTTAACCATTCATTTCATGTAGTTAATGCAAATTTTCCAATTTTAACTGATGGCATTTTAGGAAGAGATTTTCTGTCTCTCTTCAGATGCAATATTGATTATGAATCTTGGTTATTGAATTTTAATATTAATAATACACCTGTATCTGTTCCAATTCAAGATACAGTTAATGAGAATTACATAATCCCACGAAGATGTGAAGTAATACGTAAGATTAAAGATTTAAACATCACAGAGGACATGGTTTTATTTTCTCAGGAAGTTAAACCTGGTCTTTTCTGTGGTAATGCAATAATTTCACCTAATTGTCAGTATGTTAAATTCATGAATACCACTCTACAACCAATTAATGTTTCAAATGTTGACGTAAAGCTTATGATGGAACCACTGACTAATTACCAAATATTGAATTTTCGGAAATCCAAGAAACCTGATACCACACAAATGAGAAATAAAGAAATTTTGGAGCAAGTTGACTTGACAAACGTTCCTGATTTTGCAAAAGATGATTTAAAGAAATTAATTACAAACTATTCGGATATTTTTTCACTACCAGATGAGCCAGTAACTGTAAACAATTTTTACGAACAGACTATCAATACCAGTGATCCAGTTCCAACTTATATACCAAATTATAAAACCATTCATTCCCAAAGTGATGAAATTCAAGCCCAAGTTAATAAAATGCTGAAGGATAACATTATTGAACCTTCGGTATCGTCATACAATAGTCCAATACTTTTGGTTCCGAAGAAATCAACAGATGATAAGAAAAAATGGCGTCTTGTCATAGACTTTAGACAGCTCAACAAGAAGATATTAAGTGACAAATTTCCTTTGCCAAGAATAGATTCAATATTGGATCAGCTTGGTAGAGCAAAGTATTTTTCAACTTTAGATTTAATGTCGGGATTTCATCAAATCCCACTGGATGAGTCTTCGAGAAAATTTACTGCTTTTTCGACCCAATCAGGTCATTACCAATTTACAAGATTACCGTTTGGATTAAATATTAGTCCAAATAGTTTTCAAAGGATGATGACTATTGCAATGTCTGGTTTGACACCAGAACTCGCTTTTGTTTATATCGATGATATAATAGTCGTAGGTTGTTCAATGCAACACCATTTACGCAATTTATCGATAGTGTTTGAAAGAATTCGTAAATATAATTTAAAATTAAATTTGGCAAAATGTAAATTCTTCAATACAGAAGTTACTTATTTAGGGCACAGAATAACCGACAAAGGTATTCTGCCCGACAGTAGTAAATATGACGTAATAAAGAACTACCCAGTTCCGAGAAACAGTGACGAAGTTAGAAGGTTTGTAGCATTTTGCAACTACTACCGTAAATTCGTCCCAAATTTCGCAACAATTGCTTATCCGTTGAATCAATTGTTAAGAAAAAATGTAAAATTTGATTGGTCATCAAAATGTGAGGATGCTTTCAATGCTCTTAAATCATTTTTGATGTCACCAAAATTATTACAATACCCTGATTTTAAGCAAACATTTATATTGACTACCGACGCATCTGATGTTGGATGTGGCGCGGTATTATCACAGAATATTGATGGCAACGATTTACCTATAGCGTTTGCCAGTAAAAGCTTTACGCTTGGTGAAAAGAATAAATCAGTAATTTTAAAAGAATTAACAGCGATACATTGGGCTATCGATTATTTCAAAGCTTATTTGTATGGACGTAAATTTGTAGTTCGTACAGATCATCGCCCCTTAGTATTTTTATTTAATATGAAAAATCCGACATCTAAATTAACTAGGATGAGATTGGATTTGGAAGATTTCGATTTTTCCATTGAATATATTCAAGGTAAAACAAACGTTACTGCTGATGCATTGTCACGTATAATAATGACATCAGATGAATTAAAATCTAAAAGTATATTTACTGTTAATACTAGGTCAATGACAAGGAAGAAAGATAATGAAACTAAAAATGAACAACGATATTCCAGTCAAATCAATGTCGATAATAAGCCTGATCAACTTGTTATCTATATGACAGAGAACCCGACTGAAGCTAGAAAACTACCAAAACTTCGAAGTATAGTGGAAAATGAAAATTTAATTTTTACAATGTATGAAGCGCAGAAAAATAAAGTTATTATACGAATAACAACACGATTGCGAAGTATAAGACAAACACTAGTGTTTGCACTTTCAGTGTTAGAAAAAGAAATGAATATTAATAAAATTGATAAAATTGCACTTTCGAGTCTTGACCCAATTTTTAACATGGTATCTAAAGAAACTTTTAAAGAGTTAACTCTGAAATCAATCAAAACATTACAGATTATAATGTATAATCCACCCAAGTTCATTAGTGATCTTGGAGAAATTCAAAATATACTCAAAAACCATCATGAGACACCAACTGGAGGACATATAGGTCAGCATAGACTGTACCTCAAGCTTAGAGAAATTTACAACTGGACAAATATGAAAAGTTCGATTGCTCAATTCATAAAGGCCTGTGAATTGTGCAAGTTGAATAAAATTACCAAACACACAAAAGAAAAATTAACAATTACCAATACCCCATCTAGACCATTTGAAGTGATAGCTATTGATACCGTAGGACCACTTCCAAAATCAAATAATAATAATAGATACGCTGTGACTATACAGTGTGAATTGACTAAGTATATAGTTTTAATTCCAATTCCAACTAAAGAAGCGAATGTAATAGCTAAAGCTTTGGTTGAAAATTTTATTTTGATATATGGTAAATTTTTAGAGTTAAAATCAGACCAAGGATCCGAATACAAAAATGAAGTCCTTGGCCAAATATGCAAGTTATTACAGGTTAAGCAAACTTTTTCTACAGCCTACCATCCACAAACGATAGGTTCATTGGAAAGAAATCATAGGTGTTTGAATGAATACCTAAGAAATTATGTCAATGAACACCATTCGGATTGGGATGATTGGTTACAATTTTATGCATTTACATATAATACTAGCCCACATACTGATCATGGTTTAACGCCATATGAATTGGTTTTCGGAGTTAAAGCAAGAGTACCACACGAAACATACACAGATAAAGTTGATCCAGTTTATAATTTTGATCTCTACAGCACAGAATTAAAATTCAAACTTCAAAAGTCACATGAAACTGTAAAACAAAAATTACTTGAACAGAAACAAATTCGAAAAGAAATAAATGATCGTTCAACGAATCCGATTCAAATCAAAACAGGAGATACAGTTTATTTGCAAAAGGAAAATAGACGTAAATTAGATTCATTCTATACAGGTCCATATAAAGTAAAATCAATAATAGAACCAAATTGTGAGATCATAAATTTGCAAACGAATCAATCATCTTTAGTTCATAAAAATAGACTAATTAGATCATAAGAAGTGTTAGTTTATAAACCCGAGCCTAATCTCATAAAAAAAATAATGGAAATCAAAAAATAGTAAAAAAATGAGATAGGTCAATATTCTTAGCATTAGCTGAGAAGTGAGAAATTCGGATAGTTTTAAGATACATTTTATTTTATTTTGCAACTACATATTCCAAATATTTCAATTATAATTACAAAAACTGACATTTTATTTCATCATTGTAAAGGAGATTGAAACAATATTTTAGAATTTATTGAAACTATGTTGACAATAATTGAATGATTTCACTGCGTTACGTCATTCACCCAAAGGGGGATGGTGTAGCATTATCGTATCTGTAAAGAATTATTCTTTAGCATGTTTTTGAAAGATCATAAATATTTGATCTTGACAGTTTACAACTGTCCGTTTTCAAGCAGTCTTTCCCACATCTTTTAAAGTGGTGTTTTTCACATGCAGGACTGATGCGCCTGCATTTCTTCAAGTGCATTCCTCTCATGTTCCCACGAACAATGCTGGGACATGTCATTCACACCTAAATAACTTCGATTTACCACACAAGTTGTGCAACACTCTTGTTTCCCATACCGTACTCATGCTGAGTACGCGTATCACATTTCATACCCATAAATGCACACAATTCCTTCTTTCCACTCGAAGCGCTGACCTAACCGAACAGCGCACAGTTCAAGCAACCACGTGTGAACGTTTACTTAATTGAATGGTAAACGCCCCTTTTCGTAATTATCTTTTCCTTTCCTTGGATTGGCTATCGTTCTGTTGCATGGATCGATAGGCTATTGATATGTATGCGTTTCAGCCTTCTCCAGAAATTATGTACTAGATTAAGCAGGTTAGCTTAAGCTTTGATTTTGAATAAAGACTCATTATTGTTTCAACTCTCAACAAGACTAGTAACTACTAAACTCTGAGGAATTCAGGGAGATACCAAGAGGGCTCAGAACCGTTTCAGAGGATCTCAGGGCGTAAATGGAGATCTCAAGGGCATTCCAGGAAATCTCTGAGGGTCCCATGGGTTTCAGGAAAGTTCCTGGGAGTCTCAGGGGCATTTAGAGGACTCAGACGAATTCTTCTACCACCTCGAAAGTATCCCCGTCTATCGTAAGATCGCTGCTAAGGCTTGTCCTGTCTCGCTCAGTCCCATCTACCAGCATGTACTTTGTCTGAGCTGCATTTACCACCAGTCCGACCTTTGCTACTTCATGTTTCGGGCGAGTGTACAGTTCTGCCACTGTTCCAAATTTTCTAGCTATAATATCCATGTCATCCGCAAAACAGACAAATTGGCCGGATTTCATGAAGATCGTACCCCGGCTGTTGAGCCCGGCTCGTCGCATAACACCTTCCAGGCGATGTTAAAAAGTAGGCAAGAAAGTCCATCACCTTGTCGTAGTCCCCGTCGAGATTCGAATGAACTGGATAGTTCACCCGAAATCTTTACGCTGTTCTGCACACCGTCCATCGTTGCTCTTATCAGTCTAGTCAGCTTCCCGGGAAAGCTGTTCTCGTCCATAATTTTCCACAGCTCTGTGCGGTCGATACTGTAGTATGTCGCCTTCAAGTCGATGAACAGGTGATGCGTTGGGACCTGGTATTCACGGCATCTCTGGAGGATTTGCCGTACGGTGAAGATCTGGTCCGTTGTCGACTGGCCGTCGATGAAACCGGCTTGGTCACTTCCCACGAACTTTACTTTAGGTGGAAGACGACGGAAGATAATCTGGGATAGCACTTTGTAGGCGGCATTCAAAATGGTGATCACTCGAAAGTTTCCTTTTCCCTTGTTCGGGTGTTCCTTCACTCGTCCAGTAATTACAGGCACAGACATTAAACACTTACTGCACTTTATTTGAACTCTAAATACATTTATTTTACAATTACAATCCATATATATTTACACTTTATACAATTAACAATTACAGCACAACCGTTTGTCTTAAAGCCAATTTGGACACTAAAGAGATACAAATCTTAAAAACTATATATATCCAGTATCCAGCCTATCGATGACGTCATTGAAGCCTCTCAAAGAGTGTTTCTCCTTATTGGTGTCTATGGAGCTTTGGGTGGGTTGGGGTGATGAGTTTCACTTTAGCCATTCGATCCAGGGTTGAAGTTAAGGGTGTATGAACGTACGTCAGTCCCAAACACATACATTAACTTGTCGCCTTTCTTGTGGATGGGACAGATTCCTCCGGTAGCTGTTCGGTTTCCCAGATCTTGACTACTAACTGGTACAGACAGGTGGCCAACTTTTTCGGGCCCATCTTGATGACTTCTGCTGCGATACCGTCCGTACCAGCCGCTTTGTTATTTTTGAGCTGGTGGAAGGCATCTTTAACTTCCCTGAGCGTGGGAGCTGGTTCGTTCCCGTCCTCTGCTGCACTAACACAGCCATTTCCTCTGCTACCTTGATCTCCCGTGCCTACATTCTCTTCGCCATTCAGGTGCTCTTCGAAGTGCTGCTTCCACCTTTCGATCACCTTACGTTTGTCCGTCAGGAGGCTCCCGTCCTTATCCCTGCAGATTTCGGTTTGCGGCACGTAGCCTTTGCGTGATGCGTTGAGCTTCTGGTAGAGCTTACGTGTTTCTTGTGAACGGCACAGCAGTTCCATTTCCTCGCACTCCGCTTCTTCCAGGCGGCGCTTTTTCTCCCGGAAGAGATGGGTCTGCTACTTCCGCTTCTGTCTGTCTTCTCCTGCAGAACCGCTCTGTACTCCTCGTCGAACCAATCGTTTCGTCGACTCCGTTCTACGTACCCGATAGTGCTCTCGGCTGTGTTGTTGATGTCTGCTCACCCTCATCCAGCAACACTGCCTCGAGATTCTGCGCGTATGCTGAGGCGACATCCGGTTGCTTCAGTCGCTCTAGATCGTACCGGGCGGCCGCCGGTTCTGTACATTGTTAATAACGGAGAGTTTTGGGTGCAGTTTGACCATCACCAGGTAGTGATCAGAGTCGATATTAGCGTCACGATAGGTCCTGATGTCGATAATGTCGGAGAAGTGCCGTCCATCAATCAAAACGTGGTCGATTTGCGATTCCGTTTGTTGTGGTGATCTCTAGCTGTAACGATACGGGAGGCTGTGCTGGAAGAAGGTGCTACGAATGACCATGTTCTTGGAGGCAGCGAAGTCGATGAGGCGTAGGCCATTTTCGTTCATCAGCTGAAGAATCGGCCTTTGATTCTCAACCTGCACATTCTTTCGTCGATCGGCCACCAAACGATCACGCGCCTCTGCATGTCGCCCAGAACTATAAAAGCTGTTCCCAGCTCACGTGTGTTGCCGCAACTCTGGTAGATGGTATGATTACCTTTAAACGTTCGCACCATAGATCCTGTCCAACACACCTCCTGCAGCGCTACGATCCCGAACCCGCGGTCCTTCAGTATATCAGCGAGTATGCGGGTGCTCCCGATGAAGTTAAGAGATCTGCAGTTCCACGTACCGAGCTTCCAATCGCAAGTCCCTTTTCTTCGCTGTGGTCGTCGCCATTGGTATCGGTTCGCATTCTTCTCTTGTTGATTTTCCGGTGCCAGTCTTTTTTACGGCTGGCTCGCAGGGCCTGACACCAACCCACTGACCCAGGGAGCTGGGCTTACCTTCCCGGAAGCTACGGGTTCTGCATTGGCATTTCCTCCAACTACAGTGCTAAACAGCTAGGCTCAAGCGCCAGTCTTCGCCGGGGGTAGTGTTTTTAATGAGCGCCCTGGAGAGAATTTTTTACCTGAGCTTCCACCCCCAGGAGAAATTTCCTAATGTATCCCTGAAGTAATCCATGGAAAATATTCCCATAGAACCCCAAGGTAAGAAGGTTTCCTAGTGTTAACATTGGAAATTGGTGTGGATAAAACTCAAAACAATGTCTAAAGGAAGCACTAGAAGAAATCCTGAAGAAATTCATGGAGGCATTTCGGCAGCTATCCATGCAAGAATTCTTTAAAGACTTTTTTAAGAAATCCATAGTAAACTGTCTGAGTGAATTTCTGGACGATTTTTTAATGGAATGCATGTAACCATTTCAGAAATGATCCATTAAGATTTTTGAAAGGAAATTTTGCTGACATATCTGGAGAAAACTCTGGAAGAATTACTGAAGGAATCTCTGAAAACATTTCTAAAAGGAATTTCTAAGCAAATCTTTTAAAGTGAGGAAACGCTTGCTTGAAGAATTTATGACGTAATTTGTTAAAAAAAATGTTTCCTATAGAATCGTTTTTATGAGGGATTCTTTTTAAATGTTATCCAAGGAGATATAATTTAGGAAATTAATGGACATTTTTCTGAAAAAATCTCTGGAGTAGTTTTTGAGTAAGTCTTGTAGCACATAAATAAAATGAGAAATTTCCGAAGCAATCCCTGCAAATTTCCCTGAGGAAAATACTGGAGGACTTCTTATAGGCGTTTTCAAAGATTTTTTTAATCCTCCGAAGAGATTTCTGAAGGTTTATCTGAAGAATATTTTAAAAGAATCCCTAGAGAAATTTCTGAACAAATATCAAAACAATTTTATGGAAAAATTCGTGAAGAAATTTCCGAAACTTTATCGAAACATTTTTTTCCTATCTGAAAGAATCTTTATGATTTTATGATTTTTATAAGAAGTGTATTCAAAAATAGCTTGATCAGCAGAGCTATCTGAAGAGCATTTCAGATGGTTTCATGGGGGCACAGCAGGTTTGAGGGGGATTCCTGGAAATCTTAGAAGGTTTAGTTGATTCCAGGGGGTTCCATGTGATCCCAAGAGGTTCCAGGCGGTTCAAGGGGTCTTAAAAGTATTTTATGGGGTACATGAATGTCTCAATGGCGTTTCACGGGGCATCAGTGGGTTCCAGTGGGACTCAGGAGGGTTTCAGGCCATCTCTGGAGGGGCGCCATTGGGGCGCTTCAGAGAGTCTCAAACAATGTGCGACATAACTTGAAAGATCAGCCTAGTAATTGAAGAAGGAAAACCCGGAACTACATAACTGACAATGCCAACAAATTCCAGATAAACACAACTCGAAAGAACCTCTTGTGAACAAAAGAAGAATATATTTGGTTTGAAATATTAGCGGCTGAAATGCAAATAAATTCTCCTATGCAGCTGATATGCAAACATTTATTCTATAGGCAATGCGAAACACACTTCCTGGCAACATGTCTTCTTTAGCGTTATGTAATAAATGGACGATGCCTTTCGTCCATTCGGCCTTCTGCCCTTCGACCATTTGTCTCATGGGCGTTTCAGAGAATCCAACGGGATTTCAGGTGGTTTTCAGAACCTTTAAAGGAGTCTGACGTTAAACCCCGTTTTTAGGGGTCTTAGTGGGAAATTAGCGGGGTTTCCGAGGTCTTTCAGAGTATCCTAGGGCATGGCGCCATGGACATAACTGCGCCAAAATCACTTGTACAGTTTTGTTTGGGTTTCAAGGGGTGTCAGGGGCGTTCCAAGGGGTTTTAAGTAGCCTTAAGGGAGCCACAAGCGGATACCGTGAGAGTTTTCAGAAGCGTTTGAGGGAATCCCAGGGGGATTCAGAGAAATTTCAGAGGTCGTCAAGAACATCTGGCAGGGTTTCAGGGTGTTTCTCAAAAATTGTTAATAGAGTTCCCATGATTTTGTTTGAGGAATTTTCTACAGAAGTTATTTAGGGAGCATCCATTAAGTACGTCACGCTAAAATTGAGAATTTTCAACCCCCCCTCCCCCCTTCGTACGGGGTTTTCCTATACCTAATACATTGCTTGTCACACTTTCACAAACCCCCTCCTCCCCCCTCTAAGCGTGACGTACTTAATGGATGCCCCCTGAGGAATTTTGCCGGGACTTTTCTCAATTCAGAGTGACGTTTTCTACATAACCAAAAATTTCTGCACAAAAGATCCTGAAACCCCATGAAACACTCTCAAATACCTTGAAATAATCTAAACAGGCTCCAAATGTACCACCGTTTTTGGAACGTCCCTGAAATCCCCGTAATCTGTTCAAACTGGCTTTGAAACCGCTTGGAACGCCCCAAAACTTTCCTGAACCCCCAGTAAAACGTCACTGAAACCCTCTTGAAGCGCCCCTGAAATACTGAAACCCCTTCTTACGCCTATTAAAAGCTCCTGAGACCCCCCAATCAATTATTATGCAATCTGACGTAGCAGGTGCCATTCTCGCCTAAAGATAGACACTCACACACTGAATATGCCTATTAGTCTCAAGTGCTATCTCAAAGGCTCTGATCTTGTGTTACTAGGGTAGCAAATAAGCTTTCGTTGCCACTGATTATAAAAAAAAACTTTCTTACAGCATGGTGCCTTTTTCCTCTAAGCCGATTGTAAGCCACATCGTGAAAGTATTTCCCAGTACAATGAGACGATGGTTGTATTTGTGCAGTGTGCTTCTTCAATTTTGAGCTATCATCATTGGGAGTGGCTTTCATGGGAGTTGAAACAATCGAGTTGAACAGAGCAAATTGTTTCCAATTATGGTGCAAAATATGTAGAATCAATGTGGAAATCAGATTATTTTCGAAACAAAAGTTTGACTAGACGCGGACTGCAAGAAAAGTTTGATGAGTTCGTTTAAATTCGATTGGTAAGGTACTTGAAGAAGAAAATGAGTTTGTGATTTTAGTTATAGAATTCATGGGCAAGCTTTTCGCTTGCTAGGATGCAATCAATTCTTAGTGATGGACTTATATTCTTCTCTCATCTCTTCTTGGCGTAACATCATCACTGAGATAAAGCTTGCTCATCAGCTTAGTGTTCGATGAGCACTTCCACAGTTAACAACTAAGAGGTTCGTCTGCCAATGACCATTTTGCATTACATTCAAGAAAATATGCTATGGAAAAGGAAGTCAAGAATATTTACATCATGAAAACCATGTGTTAACCAATGTGGCTGTCTGGGCCTTTATATGGACTTATTAATATTAATAACTAGCTGTCCCGGCAAACTTTGTCTTGCCAAGATGTGGTGGTTTGACAACTGTTGAGATTATTGTCGTACCGCACTCTAGATTGTATTCATTTAGATCGTCGTGATTTTCTTCCTAGCTCATGAAAAATCAGTACTTTATCAATTTTCTTACCTTTCTAGTTGATTTCTGTAACTTTTTGTACATATAAACACAGCCAACACGAATACGAACCAAACCGTGCAAGAATCATGCTGATCGGTTCATCCGTTCTTGAGTTTTGTTGCCTCAAAAGAACTTCAAACTCATTTTTATACAGGGTGTTTGGTTCCAGGTTTTGGAAATTTTCAGGGCTGATAGGTCTTGATGAGAGATGAAAAAGTACCCATGGAACATAGGGCCGGAAATCACTGCTAAGTGAGTTAATCACATTTTAAGTTTTTAATTTTTGGTTATCTTTGAAGTCCTATATCTACTAAACTATCAATCGTACAAACTTTCTCAGCGCACGAATTGAAAGCTAATTACTTCTACTTTCTTAGTCTCTTGGACGTAAACTTTGTAAAAATAGTTTAAAAGGCCTTAAATTGAAAAATAATGCAAAATTGGTCGAAAAAATCGACTCTTTTTTGGACATTTTTGATGATTTAAATATGAAAATAAAGCTTTTGTTAAAAAAGTTCTTCTACAAAACATGCACGAACTTGTTCCCTACAAATGTTTCTTTGACACCAAAGCTCTATCTTTTGTAGTTAAGCCAAAAAATGTTTTTGAAAATAACGTTCCAAATTGCATTAACTTCATGCCAAAACAATGGTCATCACCCTATCCGTCGTGCGTTCGTGTGCTGTTGCTCCACGGCATGAGGACGACTACTGCTGCTGGCTTGGCTGCTGGTGATGTCATCGCATACAGAAAACGAGCTCGCTCTTTGTCGCGTCACATCTCCGCCTGTGGAATCATTCGAGGCGGAGTTTGGATTTGCGCATACTAAGTGCGACGTGCAGTTAACTTGTTTTTCGACGGAGCGAAAGGAAAGCGCCGACGAAAGTGTATTTACAAGAGCAACCATTTAAATCCTTCGCACTCGTAGCTCTGCTGCGGTGCTGTTCAGATGGGGGGGGGCTGTGCGTGCGGCAATTTAGAGCATGCACTTATTTGATGCATTTCATTTTTTTTGTATGATGTGCAAGGATAATGATTCTTCTTATTTCTTGCATAACATTCCCACTGGGACAGAGCCTGTTTCTCAACTCAGTTGTAAAACATACAGCAATAAATTCCTTTGGAACCAATCATGGGGGATCCTTGGGAAATGATACCTTTGGGGAATCTAATCAACAAGTTGGACATTTTAGGAGAAGTTGGGGATTCTTAAGGGACATTGGGGATTTTTAGGAGATATTGGGGATTTTTAGGGAACATTGGGGATTTTTAGGAGATATTGGAGAGGGTAAAGGGAACTTAGAAATCATGGAGGTCCTTGGGAAATGATACCTTTGGGGAATCTAATCAACAAGTTGGCCATTTTGGAAGATATTGGGGATTTTTAGGGAACATTGGGGATTTTTAGGCAATATTAGGGAGGGTAAAGGAAACTTAGGAATCATGGGGGTCCTTGGGAATTGATACCTTTGGGGAATCTAATCGACAAGTCGGACATTTTAGGAGAAGTTGGGGATTCTTAAGGAACATTGGGGATTTTAGGAGATATTGGAAAGGGGAAAAGGGAACTTAGGAATCATGCGGGTCCTCTTAAGAAAAGTTGGGGATTCTTAAGGGATATTAGAGATTTTTAGGCGATATTGGGGAGGGCAAAAAGAAATTAGGAATCATGGGGTCCTTGAGAAATGATACCTTTGGGGAATCTAATCAACAAAGTGGCCATTTTAGAAGATATTGGGGATTTTTAAGGAACATTGGGAATTTTTAGGAGATATTGGGTAGGGTAAAGGGAACATAGGAATCATAGGGGGTCCTTGAGAAATGATACCTTTGAGGAATCTAATCAACAAGTTGGACATTTTAGGAGAAGTTGGGGATTCTTAAGGGACATTGGAGATTTTAGGAGATATTGGGGATTTTTAAGGAACATTGGGGATTTTTAGGAGATATTCGGGAGGTTAAAGGGAACTTAGAAATCATGGAGGTCCTTGGGAAATGATACCTTTGGGGAATCTAATCGACAAGTCGGACATTTTAGGAGAAGTTGGGGATTCTTAAGGAACATTGGGGATTTTAGGAGATATTGGAAAGGGGAAAAGGGAACTTAGGAATCATGCGGGTCCTCTTAGGAAGTCCTCAAGTGAAGTTGGGGATTCTTAAGGAACATTGGGGATTTTTAGGAGATATTGGGGAGGGTAAAGGGAACTAAGAAATCATGGAGGTCCTTGGGAAATGATACCTTTGGGGAATCTAATCAACAAGTTGGCCATTTTAGAAGATATTGGGGATTTTTGAGGAACATTGGGGAACATAGGAATCATAGGGGGTCCTTGAGATATGATACCTTTGGGAAATCTTATCAACAAGTCGGACATTTTAGGAGAAGTTGGGGATTTTTGAGGAACATTGGGGATTTTAGGAGATATTGGGAAGGGGAAAAGGGAACTAAGGAATCATGCGGGTCCTCTTAGGAAAAGTTGGGGATTCTTAAGGGATATTAGAGATTTTTAGGCGATATTGGGGAGGGCAAAAAGAAATTAGGAATCATGGGGTCCTTGAGAAATGATACCTTTGGGGAATCTAATCAACAAGTTGGACATTTTAGGAGAAGTTGGGGATTCTTAAGGGACATAGGGGATTTTTAGGAGATATTGGGGATTTTTAGGGAACATTGGGGATTTTTAGGAGATATTGGAGAGGGTAAAGGGAACTAAGAAATCATGGAGGTCCTTGGGAATGATACCTTTGGGGAATCTTATCGACAAGTCGGACATTTTAGGAGAAGTTGGGGATTCATAAGGAACATTTGGGATTTTAGGAGATATTGGAAAGGGGAAAAGGGAACTTAGGAATCATGCGGGTCCTCTTAGGAAAAGTTGGGGATTCTTAAGGGATATTAGAGATTTTTAGGCGATATTGGGGAGTTTTTTTCTTCAGACTCTAGTTTAATTTAAAAACACTTCACTAATACTTCACTTTTGCAAAAGAAAAATAAAAAATGAATAACTCTTTTAAAGAAAAACTAGAAAGGACGAGCAAATTCCTTTTAATTCTACTACTGTGCTTATCTTCGGACAGATAGGCCTATTTCGTCTGTGACTTACAGACTTCTTCAGTGTCAAGTGCTCGACAGTCGAGCACTTGACACTGAAGAAGTCTGTAAGTCACAGACGAAATAGGCCTATCTGTCCGAAGATAAGCACAGTAGTAGAATTAAAAGGAATTTGCTCGTCCTTTCTAGTTTTTCTTTAAAAGAGTTATTCATTTATATGCTAATTTATCGACCGTATTCTATTAATAACTTGATGATTTTGTTGCTATATCGGTCTCTTTCTACTCATAAGTATAAGGGAGTAGAGATCAAAGTGGATAATGAAATGATAGATATGATAGAATTCGCTAGGTAGCGAACAAGTGTAAAAATTTTTATAGAAGGTGAAATTAGGCAAGTAGGCCATGTATTGAACGAATACATCGAATGCGTGAAACTTCTGCTGTGCGACCTGTGCTTTAAAACAGATCGGCTTGGTTGGTAGTTTTCATACCACCTTACCAAGACTGGCAAAAGTTTCAGGCACCCGACTGCCTAATGTATTGTTCTGTTTTCATCACAAATTCTATCGATCGGTAGCTTTTTCGGAATTCGCACTCCGTTCATAGGGGTATGCCTATATCGCGGCGTGTTCTTCCTATTAGCTTTTTCGATAGGATAGGATAGAACACTTTTCTTTTTGAGCCAAACTTTTCATATCATATGCTAATTTATCGACCGTAAAAGCTAATAGGAAGAACACGCCGCGATATAGGCATACCCCTATGAACGGAGTGCGAATTCCGAAAAAGCTACCGATCGATAGAATTTGTGATGAAAACAGAACAATACATTAGGCAGTCGGGTGCCTGAAACTTTTGCCAGTCTTGGTAAGGTGGTATGAAAACTACCAACCAAGCCGATCTGTTTAAAAGCACAGGTCGCACGGCAGAAGTTTCACGCATTCGATGTATTCGTTCAATACATGGCCTACTTGCCTAATTTCACCTTCTATAAAAATTTTTACACTTGTTCGCTACCTAGCGAATTCTATCATATCTATCATTTCATTATCCACTTTGATCTCTACTCCCTTATACTATGAGTAGAAAGAGACCGATATAGCCACAAAATCATCAAGTTGTTATTCATTTATTATTTTTCTTTTGCAAAAGTGAAGTATTAGTGAAGTGTTTTTAAATTAAACTAGAGTCTGAAGTAACAAGTTCTACTAAAAGCTCTAAAGTAATAGTAAAGTGATATTGGGGAGGGCAAAGAGAAATTAGGAATCATGGGGTCCTTGAGAATGATACCTTTGGGGAATCTAATCAACAAAGTGGCCATTTTAGGAGATATTGGGGATTTTTAGGGAACATTGGGGATTTTTTCGAGATATTGGGTAGAGCAAAGGGAACTTAGGAATCATGGCGGTCCTCGGGAAATGATACCTTTGGGGAATCTAATCAATAAGTTGGACATTTTAGGAGAAGTTGGAGATTCTTAAGGGACATTGAGGATTTTTAGGAGATATTAGGGAGGTTAAAGAGAACTTAGGAATCATGGCGGTCCTTGAGAAATGATACCTTTGGGGGATCTAATCAACAAGTTGGATATTTCAAGTGAAGTTGGGGATTCTTAAGGAACATTGGGGATTTTTAGGAGATATTGGGGAGGGTAAAGGGAACTAAGAAATCATGGAGGTCCTTGGGAAATGATACCTTTGGGGAATCTAATCAACAAGTTGGCCATTTTAGAAGATATTGGGGATTTTTGAGGAACATTGGGGAACATAGGAATCATAGGGGGTCCTTGAGATATGATACCTTTGGGAAATCTTATCAACAAGTCGGACATTTTAGGAGAAGTTGGGGATTTTTGAGGAACATTGGGGATTTTAGGAGATATTGGGAAGGGGAAAAGGGAACTAAGGAATCATGCGGGTCCTCTTAGGAAAAGTTGGGGATTCTTAAGGGACATTTGGGGATTTTTAGGCGATATTGGGGAGGGTAAAGAGAACTTAGGAATCATGTGGTCCTTGAGAAATGATACCTTTGGGGAATCTAATCAACAAGTTGGATATTTTAGGATATTTTAGGAGAAGTTGGGTATTTATAAGTAACATTGGGGATTTTTAGGAGATATTGGGGATTTTTAAGGAACATTGGGGAATTTTAGGAGATATTGGTAAGGGGAAAAGGAAACTTAGGAATCATGGGGTTCTCTTTGGAGAAGTTGGGTATTCATAAGGAACATTGGGGATTTTTAGGAGATATTGGGGAGGGTAAAGAGAACTTAGGAATCATGTGATCCTTGAGAAATGATACCTTTGGGGAATCTAATCAACAAGTTGGCCATTTTAGGAGATATTGGGGATTTTTAAGGAACATTGGGGATTTTTACGAGATATTGGGTAGGGTAAAGGGAACTAAGGAATCATGGGGGTCCTTGGGAAATGATACTTTTGGGGAATCTAATCGACAAGTCGGACATTTTAGGAGAAGTTGGGGATTTTTAGGAGATATTGGGGCGGGTGAAGGGAACTTAGGAATCATGGCGGTCCTTGAGAAATGATACCTTTGGGAAATCTAATCAACAATTTGGATATTTTAGGAGAAGTTGGGGATTTTTAAGGAACATTGGGGATTTTAGGAGATATTGGGGAGGGTAAAGGGAACTTAGGAATCATGGGGGTCCTTGAGAAATGATACCTTTGGGGAATCTAATCAACAAAATGGATATTTTAGGAGAAGTTGGGGATTTTTAAGGAACATTGGGAATTTTAGGAGATATTGGGGAGGGTAAAGGGAACTAAGGAATCATGGGGGTCCTTGGGAAATGATACCTTTGGGGAATCAAATCAACAAGTTGGCCATTTTAGGATATATTGGGGATTTTTAAGGAACATTGAGGATTTTTAGGAGATATTTGGTAGGGTAAAGGGAACTTAGGAATCATGGGGGGGTTCTTGAGAAATGATACCTTTGGGGAATCTAATCAACAAGTTGGATATTTAAGGAGAAGTTGGGTATTCATAAGGAACATTGGGGATTTTTAGGAGATATTGGAGAGGGTAAAGGGAACATAGGAATCATGGGGGTTCTTGGGAAATGATACCTTTGGGGAATCTAATCATTAAGTTGGCCATTTTAGAAGATATTGGTGATTTTGAGGAACATTGGGGATTTTTAGGAGATATTGGGAAGGGGAAAAGGGAACTTAGGAATCATGGCGGTCCTTGAAAAATGATACCTTTGGGGAATCTAATCAATAATTTGGCCATTTTAGGAGATATTGGGGATTTTTAAGGATCATTGGGGATTTTTACGAGATATTGGGTAGGGTAAAGGGAACTTAGGAATCATGGCGGTCCTCGGGAAATGATACCTTTAGGGAATCTAATCGACAAGTTGGACATTTTAGGAGAAGTTGGGGACTTTTAATGGACATTGGGGATTTTTAGGAGATATTGGGGATTTTTAAGGAACCATTTTAGGAGATATGGGGTCCATATAGCCGAGGCGGTAAACGCACGGGTATGACCATGCTGAGGGTGACGGGTTCGATTCCCGGTCGGTCCAGGATCTTTTCGTAAAGGGAATTTCCTTGACTTCCTTGGGCATAAAGTATCTTGGTGCCTGCCACACGATATACGCATGTAAAATGGTCATTGGCAGAGGAAGCTCTCAGTTAATAACTGGGGAAGTGCTCATAGAACACTAAGCTGAGAAGGCAGGCTTTGTCCCAATGAGGACGTTACTCCAAGAAGAGAGAGAGAGAGGAGATATTGGGGCGGGTAAAGGGAACTTAGGAATCATGGGGGTCCTTGGGAAATGATACCTTTGAGGAATCTTATCGACAAGTCGGACATTTTAGGAGAAGTTGGGGATTCTTAAGGAACATTGGGGATTTTAAGGAGATATTGAGGATTTCTAAGGAACATTGGGGATTTTTAAGGAACATTGAGGATTTTTAGGAGATATTGGGAAGGGGAAAAGGGAACTTAGGAATCATGGGGGTCCTCTTAGGAGAAGTTGGGGATTCTTAAGGGACATTGGGGATTTTTAGGCGATATTGGGGAGGGTAAAGGGAACTTAGGAATTATGGTGGTCTTCGGGAAATGATACCTTTGGGGAATCTAATCAACAAGTTGGACATTTTAGGAGAAGTTGGGGATTCTTAAGGGACATTTGGGACTTTTAGGCGATATTGGGGATTTTTAAGGAACGTTGGGGATTTTTTCGAGATATTGGGGAGGGTAAAGCGAACTTAGGAATCATGGGGGTCCTTGGGAAATTATACCTTTGGAGAATCTAATCAACAAGTTGGACATTTCAGGAGATATTGGGGATTTTTAAGGAACATTGGGGAATTTTAAGGAACATTGGGAAATTTTAGGAGATATTAGGAAAAGGAAAAGGGAACTTAGGAATCATGGGGGTCCTTGAGATATGATACCTTTGGGGAATCTTATCAACAAGTTGGCCATTTAAGGAGAAGTTGGGGATTCTTAAGGGTCATTGGGGATTTTTAGGCGATATTAAGGAATGTAATCAACAAGTTGACCATTTTAGGAGATATTGGGGATTTTTAAGGAACATTTGTGATTTTAAGGAGATATTGGGGCGGGTAAAGGAAACTTAGGAATCATGGCGGTCCTCGGGAAATGATACCTTTGGGGAATCTTATCAACAAGTTGGTCATTTTAGGAAAAGTTGGGGATTCTTAAGGGACATTGGGGATTTTTATGAGATATTGGGAAGGGTAAAGGGAACTTAGGAATCATGGGGGTACTAATGATATGATACCTTTGGGGAATTCAATCAACAAGTTGGACATTTTAGGAGAAGTTGGGGATTCTCAAGAAACATTGGGAATTTTTAGGAGATATTGGGGATTTTTAAGGAACATTGAAGATATTTAAGGAACATTGGGGATTTAAGGAGATATTGGGGATTTTTAGGAGATATTGGAGATTTTTAAGAAACTTTGGGGGTTTTCACGAGATATTGGAGATTGTTCATGACGTTGGGGATTTTAGGAAATATTGGAAACTTTTCAAGGAGCGTTGGGAATTGTAGGAGATTTTGGGGAGGGTAATCGGAACTTAGGAATCATTGGGGTCCTTAGGAAATGATACCTTTGGGATTCGTTAGATTGAGTTGGACATTTTATTAGAAGTTGGGGATGCTTCAAGAACATTGGAAATTTTGAGCAGATATTGGAGATTTTAAGGAATGTTGGGGCTTTTCAGAAGATATAGGGGATTTTTAAGGAATTTTGGGGCTTTTAAGAAGATATTGGAGATTTTTTAAGGAACGATTGGGATTTAAGGAGATATTGGGGAGGGTAAGGGGAACTTAGGAATTATGGGGGTCTGCATGGGAAATGATACCTTTGGGGAACCTAAGCAACAAGTTGATCATTTAAGCAGAAGTAGGGGATTTTTTAAGAAACATTGGTAATTTTTAGGAGATATTGGAGAGGGTAAAGGAATCATAGGATTCATCAGCCCCAATGTCCCTTAACTTCTAAGGGCCAACTTCTCCTAAAATGGCCAACTTGCTAATTAGATTCCCCATAAGGTATCATTTCCCGAGGACCGCCATGATTTCTAAGTTCCCTTTACCCTCCCCAATATCTCCTAAAAATCCCCAATGTTCCTTGAGAATCCCCAACTTCTTCTAATATGTCCAACTTGTTGATTAGATTTTCCAAAGGTCTCTCTCACTCTCTCTCTCTCTTCTTGGTGTAACGTCCTCATTGGGCCAAAGCCTGCATCTCAGCTTTCTATGAGAGCTTCCTCTGCCAATGACCATTTTGCATGCGCATATCGTGAGGCAGGCACGAAGATACTCTATGCCCAAGGAAGTCAAGGAAATTTTCTTTACGAAAAGATCCTGGACCGACCAGGAATCGAACCCGTCACCTTCAGCATGGTCATGCTGAATACCCGTGCGTTTACCGCCTCGGCTATATGGGCCCCAAAGGTATCATTTCCCGAGGACCGCCATGATTCCTAAGTTCCCTTTACTCTACCCAATATCTCGAAAAAATCCCCAATGTTCTCTAAAAATCCCCAATATCTCCTAAAATGGCCACTTTGTTGATTAGATTCCCCAAAGGTATCATTTCTCAAGGACCCCATGATTCCTAATTTCTCTTTGCCCTCCCCAATATCGCCTAAAAATCTCTAATATCCCTTAAGAATCCCCAACTTTTCCTAAAATGTCCAACTTGTTGATTAGATTCCTCAAAGGTATCATTTCTCAAGGACCCCCTATGATTCCTATGTTCCCTTTACCCTACCCAATATCTCCTAAAAATTCCCAATGTTCCTTAAAAATCCCCAATATCTTCTAAAATGGCCAACTTGTTGATTAGATTCCCCAAAGGTATCAATTCCCAAGGACCCCCATGATTCCTAAGTTTCCTTTACCCTCCCTAATATTGCCTAAAAATCCCCAATGTTCCCTAAAAATCCCCAATATCTCCTAAAAATCCCCAATGTCCCTTAAGAATCCCCAACTTCTCCTAAAATGTCCAACTTGTTGATTAGATTCCTCAAAGGTATCATTTCTCAAGGACCCCCTATGATTCCTATGTTCTTTTTACCCTACCCAATATCTCCTAAAAATCCCCAATGTTCCTTAAAAATACCCAATATCTTCCAAAATGGCCAACTTGTTGATTAGATTCCCCAAAGGTATCATTTCCCAAGGACCTCCATGATTTCTAAGTTCCCTTTACCCTCTCCAATATCTCCTAAAAATCCCCAATGTTCCCTAAAAATCCCCAATATCTCCTAAAAATCCCCTATGTCCCTTAAGAATCCCCAACTTCTCCTAAAATGTCCAACTTGTTGATTAGATTCCCCAAAGGTATCATTTCTCAAGGACCCCATGATTCCTAATTTCTTTTTGCCCTCCCCAATATCGCCTAAAAATCTCTAATATCCCTTAAGAATCCCCAACTTTTCCTAAGAGGACCCGCATGATTCCTAAGTTCCCTTTTCCCCTTTCCAATATCTCCTAAAATCCCCAATGTTCCTTAAGAATCCCCAACTTCTCCTAAAATGTCCGACTTGTCGATTAGATTCCCCAAAGGTATCATTTCCCAAGGACCTCCATGATTTCTAAGTTCCCTTTAACCTCCCGAATATCTCCTAAAAATCCCCAATGTTCCTTAAAAATCCCCAATATCTCCTAAAATCTCCAATGTCCCTTAAGAATCCCCAACTTCTCCTAAAATGTCCAACTTGTTGATTAGATTCCTCAAAGGTATCATTTCTCAAGGACCCCCTATGATTCCTATGTTCCCTTTACCCTACCCAATATCTCCTAAAAATTCCCAATGTTCCTTAAAAATCCCCAATATCTTCTAAAATGGCCACTTTGTTGATTAGATTCCCCAAAGGTATCATTTCTCAAGGACCCCATGATTCCTAATTTCTTTTTGCCCTCCCCAATATCGCCTAAAAATCTCTAATATCCCTTAAGAATCCCCAACTTTTCTTAAGAGGACCCGCATGATTCCTAAGTTCCCTTTTCCCCTTTCCAATATCTCCTAAAATCCCCAATGTTCCTTAAGAATCCCCAACTTCTCCTAAAATGTCCGACTTGTCGATTAGATTCCCCAAAGGTATCAATTCCCAAGGACCCCCATGATTCCTAAGTTTCCTTTACCCTCCCTAATATTGCCTAAAAATCCCCAATGTTCCCTAAAAATCCCCAATATCTTCCAAAATGGCCAACTTGTTGATTAGATTCCCCAAAGGTATCATTTCCCAAGGACCTCCATGATTTCTAAGTTCCCTTTACCCTCTCCAATATCTCCTAAAAATCCCCAATGTTCCCTAAAAATCCCCAATATCTCCTAAAATTCCCCAATGTCCCTTAAGAATCCCCAACTTCTCCTAAAATGTCCAACTTGTTGATTAGATTCCCCAAAGGTATCATTTCCCAAGGATCCCCCATGATTGGTTCCAAAGGAATTTATTGCTGTATGTTTTACAACTGAGTTGAGAAACAGGCTCTGTCCCAGTGGGAATGTTATGCAAGAAATAAGAAGAATCATTATCCTTGCACATCATACAAAAAAAATGAAATGCATCAAATAAGTGCATGCTCTAAATTGCCGCACGCACAGCCCCCCCCATCTGAACAGCACCGCAGCAGAGCTACGAGTGCGAAGGATTTAAATGGTTGCTCTTGTAAATACACTTTCGTCGGCGCTTTCCTTTCGCTCCGTCGAAAAACAAGTTAACTGCACGTCGCACTTAGTATGCGCAAATCCAAACTCCGCCTCGAATGATTCCACAGGCGGAGATGTGACGCGACAAAGAGCGAGCTCGTTTTCTGTATGCGATGACATCACCAGCAGCCAAGCCAGCAGCAGTAGTCGTCCTCATGCCGTGGAGCAACAGCACACGAACGCACGACGGATAGGGTGATGACCATTGTTTTGGCATGAAGTTAATGCAATTTGGAACGTTATTTTCAAAAACATTTTTTGGCTTAACTACAAAAGATAGAGCTTTGGTGTCAAAGAAACATTTGTAGGGAACAAGTTCGTGCATGTTTTGTAGAAGAACTTTTTTAACAAAAGCTTTATTTTCATATTTAAATCATCAAAAATGTCCAAAAAAGAGTCGATTTTTTCGACCAATTTTGCATTATTTTTCAATTTAAGGCCTTTTAAACTATTTTTACAAAGTTTACGTCCAAGAGACTAAGAAAGTAGAAGTAATTAGCTTTCAACTCGTGCGCTGAGAAAGTTTGTACGATTGATAGTTTGGTAGATATAGGACTTCAAAGATAACCAAAAATTAAAAACTTAAAATGTGGTTGACTCACTTAGCAGTGATTTCCGGCCCTATGTTCCATGGGAACTTTTTCATCTCTCATCAAGACCTATCAGCCCTGAAAATATCCAAAACCCGGAACCAAACACCCTGTATATATAGATTATAATTATTATTGAATTAAATATTTATAGTTATATCATAATAATAATAATTATTATTAATTATTTTTAAATCATGGCATCTATATTTGGGAAATCAGTAATTTATTTGAAGGTGAATGTGAAAAAAATGAAACTCTACCCCGACAATGATGTGAAGATAATTAGTCCTGGGCTGCCGTTCTACGCCAAATTGTCCCATGTTATATAGGATTTCCATATAACATGGGACAGTTATGCGTAGAACGGCAGTGGGGCCCTTGGCATATTTGGCTGTGCATTCGCTTCATAAACGGGTGGCCTTGGGTTTGATTCTCAGTTCCGGCAATTGGAATTATTCGTCCAATCATTCGTTTCCCCTTTAAAACAAATACAAATGTAATTTGTAGAATTTATACGGATTTTAACATACAAATGCTGCACACATTTGCCACACATACATCTTCCTTTATTCTCACTTCACTCATTATTGGTCTCATCTCTACCTCCCATTTCAGAGCCTTCGACGTGTACTGGAACATTCCGACCTTCATGTGCAATCAGTATCAGATGAATTTCGCCAGCATAGGACCCACCTACGGGGTGTACCAGAACGGGAACGACAGCTTCCGGGGCGACGCCATATCGATCCTGTACGATCCGGGAAAGTTCCCGGCCCTGCTGGAAAAATCTTCTACCCGGGTGCTATACAAGCGGAATGGTGGTGTACCGCAGGAGGGTAACCTCACCGAGCATTTGGACATTTTCCGAAAGCACATGGACGAACTGGTGACGGATCCGGGCTTTTCGGGTACTGATTGAGTGATGCCAATGGAACAATCTTGGTTGATAAATTGATGGCAAATTTTTCAGGAGTTGGTGTCATCGATTTCGAGTCGTGGCGGCCCATATTCCGGCAGAACTTCGGCTCACTGCAACCGTACAAGGACCTTTCTATGAAGATCGAAAAACAGAGGCATCCCAACTTGCCGCCTAAGTGGCTGGAAGCTGAGGTAAGCATCATTTCACAGACATCATCCTCTTTACCATCTTCACCTTTCTTAGGATTAATTTCAAAATTTATGTCTGTATTGTACATTTTCGAAAGGCATCAGAATAAACACATACATAACATAATTCTCAATGAAGTTCAAGAAAATAACAAACGGAATCTAGTAGGGTATCGCGCCACTTGGGCGGTGGCTTCTATTCTGTTTCCCACTATAACTCAGTCAATTTTGAACAAATTGACTTGAAATGTTGTACACAGGTAGATACTATACCTATCTCACTGCATTCCAAAAATTGTCTCAATTGGTTCAAATTTAACTAAGTTATAGCGGAAAACAGACGAAAATAGAAGCCACCGCCCAAGTGGCGCGATTCTCTAATGGCTTTCAATACTTTTAACTCGTCTTTAGATGACAACACTGTTCAGGTAGGACAAGATGCTCTATAGTACGGCTACAGTTTTGTGTGTACATGTTAATCTACAGCAAAATTGAGTTGATATTCAATGAAACATTCAATAATTCTTAATGATTTTGCTTAGCCCTTCAATCTTCATGTGCATTAGGGTCATTTTTTTACCCCAACCGTACATTATGTCAGCTGTTCCCAACGTGATGCATAAAGAAGATTAATATCAATATCTGGAATTCGACTAATTTGAGTTTCGATGATAATTTTAGGCAACTAACTGGTGAAAGTTTGTGGTTGTTGAAAAAACATTCTACGTGAATGACTGTGAAACTGGAAACAATGTTGTAAAATCCACAATATGTATTGATACAAAAATACAATTTTAAAGTTGAGCCAAATTTAAATGCATTTAACTTCTGGAGGAGTTTCATAGAAATCACAAGAAATTACTGAAGAAGTTTCCATAACTCTTGGAGAAATTCCCTAGGAATTTCAGGAGCAAATTTCCTGCAGGAACTGTGGAAGTTATCGGGGACCTCCTAAAGGAAAATCTTTCCTGCTGAATGTATTCCTGAAGAATATCTCGATAAAATTTTGATGAACTCTTGGAGGGTTTCCTGCGAAACTTCAAGAGGAATTCCGACGGAATTCCTGGTGAAACTCCCGAGGAACTTTTTGTAGTAATTTTCAGGGAAATTATGGAAAAATTTCCACGAAAATCCTGAAGGGATTGTTTAACTTTCCAAAACGCGCGTCATCAAGCAACCGAAACTGCACCGCGCTCGCGCTGTATACGAAAAGCGAGGTTTTTCGGTAGTGTTGAACTTTTTACAACAGCGCGCGGTTAACAAATGCAGCAGGAATATTTGAGGAATTTCTAAAGGAATTCCCGTGCTACTCGTGGGGAAGCCACGGAGGGATTCCCGGGAAATTCTTGAACGAATTCCCGGGATTTTTGGAGAGATTCCCGTGGAATTCCTGGAGGAAGTTCAGGTTGAATTTCCTGGAAAAAAATCTTTAGAACTTCTGGATAAATTGCCTGGGAACTCCTGCTACAATTAATCCTGGAGGAGTTTGCGTATGAGCATGAGCATTTGTGACCGCACACTCTGTAGTTGCTACTTTGACCTGACAAGGGAAGGTTACGATGGTGTCCCCCTAGGATTTCAACCGGACTATTTTTGTTGCATTCTACATATGGAAATATGAATAAATCCAAAGCCTTTCGGGTGATGGGCAAGTGATGTAGCCAGGAGGTTGCGGCAACACACGCGAGCTGGGAACAGCTTTCATCGTGATGGGTGATATGCAGAGGCACGTGATTGGTGGCCGATCGACGAAAGAATGTACAGGTTGAGGAGCAAGAGCCGATTCTTCAACTTCAGCATAATAAACGTGCACAGCCCACACTCCGAAAGCACTGATGATGACAAGGACGCATTTTACGCGCAGCTCGAACGCGAGTGCGATCGCTGCCCAAGCCACGACGTCAAGATCATCATAGGAGATTTGAACGCTAAGGTAGGCCAGGAGGAGGAATTCAGACCGACGATTGGAAAGTTCAGCGCCCACCAGCAAACGAACGAAAACGGCCTACGACTCATTGATTTCGCCGCCTCCAAAAATATGGCCATACGTAGCACCTTTTTCCAACACAGCCTCCCTTATCGTTACACCTGGAGATCACCATAGCAGACGCAATCTCAAATCGACCACGTTCTGATTGACGGACGGCACTTCTCCGACATTATCGACGTCAGAACCTATCGTGGCGCCAACATCGACTCCGACCACTATCTGGTGATGGTCAAACTGTGCCCAAAACTCTCCGTCATCAACAATGTACGGTACCGGCGACCACCACGGTACAACCAGAGCGACTGAAACAACCGGATGTCGCCACATCATACGTGCAGAATCTCGAGGCCGCATTGCCAAACGAGGGCGAGCTTGATGAGGCCCCTCTAGAGGACAGCTGGAGTACAGTGAAAGCAGCCATCAACGACGCAGCCGAGAGCACCATTGGGTACGTGGAACGGAATCGACGGAACGAATGGTTCGACGAAGAGTGCAGAACGGTTTTGGAGAAGAAGAACGCAGCGAGGGCGATAATGCTGCAGCAAGGGACTCAACAGAACGTGGAACGTTATACACAGAAGCGGAAACAGCAGACCCGCCTCTTTCGGGAGAAAAAGCGCCGCCTGGAAGAAGCGGAGTGTGAAGAAATGGAACTGCTGTACCGTTCCCAAGAAACACGGAAGTTCTATCAGAAGCTCAACGCATCCCGCAACGGCTTCGTGTCGCGAGCCGAAATATGCAGGGATAAAGACGGAGGCCTCTTGACGGACGGACGTGAGGTGATCGAAAGGTGGAAGCAGCACTTCGATCAGCACCTGAACGGCGTGGAGAACGTAGGCATGGGAGCCCACGGCAACGGAGGAAACGACGACGTCAGTGCAACGGAGGACGGAAATGAACCAACTCCCACGCTGAGGGAAGTTAAGGATGCCATTCACCATCTCAAAACCAACAAAGCAGCTGGTAAGGATGGTATCGCAGCTGAACTCATCAAGATGGGCCCAGGGGTAATCCGTCCCTTTCACAAGAAAGGCGACCATTTGGAATGTGAGAACTTCAGGGCGATCACTATTTTGAATGCTGCCTACAAAGTGCTATTCCAGATCATCTTCCGTCGTCTGTCACCTAAATCGAATGAGCTCGTGGGAAGTTATCAAGCCGGCTTCATCGACGGCCGGTCAACAACGGACCAGATCTTTACACTACGGCAAATCCTCCAGAAATGCCGTGAATACCAGGTCCAAACGCACCACCTGTTCATCGACTTCAAAGCGGCATACGACAGGATCGACCGCGCAGAGCTATGGAGAATCATGGACGAAAACGACTTTCCTGGGAAGCTGACTAGACTGATTAAAGCAACGATGGACGGTGTGCAAAACTGCGTGGTTTCGGGCGAGCTATCCAGTTCATTCGAATGTCGCCGGGGACTGAGACAAGGTGATGGACTCTCATGCCTACTCTTCAACAGCGCTCTGGAAGTTGTGATGCGACGAGCCGGGTTCATCAGCCGGGGAACGATTTTCACGAAATCCGGTCAATTTGTGTGCTTTGCGGACGACATGGACATTATTGCCAGAACATTTGGAACGCACTATGGGGGATTCCCATACAAGCAGGCGGACAAAAATATTTTCGTCATATTTTCGAGGATTTATTAGTATTATGTAGTTGGTTCGACTAAAATATATTGTTTATGAACATTTTTAAACATCACGACCAAGTTTTGAAAAGGGCGTATTTTCAATATGGTCAAATAACTGATATATAAAAAGTTTGAATCTGTTTTATTTTTAAAATTTTTATTTTGTTTTTTTTTTGTGCTTAGAATGATCAACACTATTGTAGTAACTTTCAAAAATGAATTCCAAGGGAATTTGCTTAGAATGTTTGAGAATCGTCGTTTAATCTCAAGGGGTGCGCCCGGGCGGTCTCGTGCGTAAAAAACGCTGAATCTCCCAAGACCGCAATTTACCGCAGCATTTCGCATACAAAATCATTAGAGTAGACCTAAAGCTTGACCATAAACTGATTTTAAGCCTGGGAATATTTGGGAAAAAAAAGATGCCGATTATCAAAATTTGAATCTCATGCCTTTTTCAGCTTCTTCTTCTTCTTCTTGTACCTTTTTTCATACAATGGTTCAATTATTTCACAAAACCACGTGTTTGTTGGAAAGCTTGCTTCATTATCTTACCAATGATGTATTGAAACCAATAGATAATGATGATAATAATTAGAAAATATCGATTATGTGTGAAATTATGTGTTGTTTTTTTGCGAAAATTACATTTTTTAGCTTTACTCAACTTTGATACTCAATATCTTTGTAACTACATCAGCTAGAAACTTGAAATTCTAGATTTCTCTTAGTTCATATGTTTATTATCGATAGAAAATTTCAGAACAAGCATTAGTGGAAGTCACTTTTTCTGATTTTTGTCCGCCTGATATCCTATAGTGGAACGGTGGCAGAGCTGTACAGGTACACCCGCCTGAAACGCGAAGCAGTGAAGATCGGACGGGTGGTGAATGCCTCATAAACAAAGTACATGCTGGTAGGCGGAACCGAAAACGACCGGATCCGTCTGGGTAGGAATGTTACGATAGACGGGGATACTTTCGAGGTGGTGGAGGAATTCGTCTACCTCGGATCCTTACTGACGGCTGACAACAACGTGAGCCGTGAAATTCGGAGGCGCATCATCAGCGGAAGTTGGGCCTACTACGGGCTCCAGAAGAAACTGCAGTCGAAAAAGAGGTTGTATGACATTTGCCAGAAAGCCACTTGCCAGAATGCCACTTGCCAGAATCCGTTTGCCAGAATGGACCGTTTCCCAGATAACCGTTCGCCAGAAGACCATTCCCCAGAAAGGACATTCCCCAGAAAAAGTTGTATTTATCAGAATAAATATTAATTTTATGTTTGGCTAGATTCTAGGGCAGATTAATAGCCTTGACATTGGATCAACAAAATTCAGTATACGATGCTCGTTAATTCCAGGAATAGTTATAGCAATGACTGAAAACTAGAATCATATTATAGTTTACAATCAGTAGTGACCTCACCTCATTGTGTATTGGCAAAAGTGTATTTTTTTTTTTCATTTTTATTTAATCTCTGTTTAAAAGCTACAAAAGTAAACAAAACATCTTAGTTTAGGTTGTTTAATGAAAATTTGTTTAAAATACTGTTGAAGTTAAACTGTTGAAAAGCTAATCACGACACTTCCCTTCTTTTAAGCGGGGGCTTTTCTTGAAAGGAGTGCTAAGCGTAAGGACCAGTAGTTATCTTTGAGTTACTGATAGTTTGGTGTCCCCTAAGAGATGAAGCAGCCTCGCGCTCAAAATCTCTCTAATACAAAAACCTAAACCCAGAGCCGTAGCGTGGGGTTGGCCAGGTTGGCCCCCGCCAAGGGCGCCAGCCTCTAAGGGGCGCCGAAAAGGCAAAAGGCTAGAAGGAATATTATGATGCTATTGTTTTCTTGTATGTTACCAAGACTTCAAAATATCTAAGATTGATCGAGTGTTTTTTACATTACGTTATTCTCAAAAATTCGTTCGCTAGATTTTTTATCATGATGTTACCTGGGAATTTAGCTTGTTTTTTTTTACTTTGGAAGTTATTTTAGTTGTTTTTAACGAGCAAGCAAAATCAATAAGTTTTCAAAATTCTCTCTGTTTTTCTCTGAAAATTACTGGAAACTTATTTATTGACATATTTTAGAGTGTTTTTAACAAGTATTTTAAATGAAAAATATTCAGACGACGCTGTTCATTCCCTTCAAACAAATAAAATATTTCGGGAATTTCTTCATAAATTTCACCAGGTATTTCTTCGGAGTTTTTGCTGGGCTTCTTTAAGCAAATCTTTCAAAAACTATTCCAGAATTTTCTCAAGAAATTTCTTTAAAAACATTTCAAAGAGTTTCTCCAGAAATTCTCTCAAAATCTTATATTAAAAATTATTTAAAAAAAACCCAGATTAATCCACCTAGTGGTGATAGTGCCTTTCTCGTCGAATATGTACTCAACATTTTTTCCGGCCATAAGCCGAAGTGTTCCTGAATCCTGAGAATACTCTAGAACGGATAAATCTCATTTTCTTTTTTTTTTGTCACAGTGCTCGTTGACTCGTCAATGGGGGTGGAGTTGATATTTAATACATGTAATTATAAAAAAAAAATAAAAAAAAATTAGCAAACCACTTAACTCATCGGTTTTGATAAAAAAAACTTCTGGAAGACTCTAATTTCACTTTAAAATTGAAAAAAATATTGGTTTATTTATTTGTGCCCTTCTTCAAAATGTTGAATTCCGACCATAATTTCCAAGGGGGACCCCTCTGGACATAAGAGAAAATCGAAATTTGTGTCAGCCTTATTCAGAAAAGCAAGAATTTTATCAAAGCCATAATTGAATTTGGAAACTTATTGATGGCTCATATTCCGACGCTATGTTAAACGTATAGGCCGAGCTGAAAAATATCAAATCTCTCAGTTGACTGATTGACCACCTTCACTAGCACTGGATGCCGATCCGTATCAAGACATTTCGGCATTTTTTTTTCTGCGCACTTTAGCCCATATTTTATTATCATTAGTTAGGGGAATTAGCGGCATAATGGACACCCTAAGCAAATGAGTATGTTAGGCCTGTATAACAGACAAAAACTTAACAAATTATCAGTTGGCTTACAACTTTAACTTATTTCCTACGTGTTTCAATAATTTACAGCACATAGAATGTCGGTATTGTGAAGAAATAGTGAATTGTAAAACCGTGTGTTTTTTGGGGCTGGCAGGAAAGGTACGGGGCGAAATGGACACCCATCGGGGCATAATGGACACCCCTGCATATTTTATGCTGTATCTTTAATAATATCGACCAGTTAAGTAATTTGCCTACGGAGATCAATACCACAGATATAATACTCCATCTTAGACGAGTTTACATAACATCAAAGTTAATTAACTAAATTTTAGGCAAACATAATCGGATTGATTTTTTCCAAACTCTCTAAAACGCCTAACAGTATGCAATGGACGTATATCCATTCATAATTGCGAGTGTTCATTTCGCCCCGAATCGACTACAACATTGAAATTGCTATTTTGAGTAAGTTCTGATCAAAAATATAATACTTCATCCATTGCCAAATCTGCGTATACATGTAGATATGCTAACAATTTACTTATTTGTATGATGGACACACTCAAACACTCGTAATACCTTATTTGCTGCTGCTTCGAAATTTTAAGAATTTCACCATATGAAAAACATACTTCAATTTTAATGATATTTTGGTTATTTTGAAGCAAAATAAATGGTACTTTTGGAAAATAGAACACTAACTTGTTCCTTTACACTTATGCATTCAAAGTTTAACATAAAGGTCAACGGTTTCGGCAAAAACAGGGGTGTCCATTTCGCCCCGGGTGTCCATTATGCCCCTAATCCCCCTATAAGATTCATGTGAAAAAGCCCATTCAAATTTCAACCGTGTTACAGAGCGCGTGGGCTCAACCAGGTGCATCAAAACTGTTCGCAATTATACGCAAAAGGGGATGGGTGCTATAAAATTTAAATTTTTCCTTACAACGTTGATCCTCAGGAATCTAAAATGGTGTAATTTGACAAGATCGCTTAAACTTTTATTAAGATTTTGTTCTTTTACACATATTAATCGCTTGCATCGATTTTGTTCACCTACGTAATTTCAGCAATGGATCCTATCCTGATTCTGCAACACTGCCCGTAATCTTAAGTGTGGTCGGAGACTATTTTCTTGCTGTCCGTTTATCTGGTTAACAAACATTTTTGTTGATTTGATGTTTCGCCTGCATGGGTTTGGTTTGTTTTTAAATTGGTCACTTCCGACGGGACACCAAGAATTAATTCCGGAACACAACCGGTTTAGAAACGGTAGGAAACTATTTTCCTGCTTACCGTTCATCTGGGTATCGAAAAAGCCGCTCTTCGATGTGTCACATGCCTGGGTTTGGTTCACCTTTTTAATTGGCCACTTCCGGCAGGACATCCGGAATCGGTTCCTGAATACAATTAGTTCAGATATGGTCTGAATCTTTTTTCTTGCTTACCGTTCATCTGGTTAACGAAAAAGCTGCTCTTTGATGTGTCGCATGCCTGGGTTTAGTTCACTTTTTTAATTGGCCTCTTCCGGCAGGACATCCGGAACTGGTTCCGGAAAACAATTAGTTCAGATATGGTCTGAAACTATTTTCTTTCTTACCGTTCATCTGGTTATCGAAAAAGCCGCTCTTTGATGTGTCGCATGCATGGGTTTGGTTCACTTTTTTAATTGACCACTTCCAGCGGGACAGCAGGAACCGGTACCGGAACACAACCGGTTCAGATATATATCTGGTGTAGTCTGAATCTATTTTCCTGCTTACGGTTCATCTGATTATCGAAAAAGCCGCTCTTTGATGTGTCGCATGCCTTGGTTTGGTACACTTTTTTAATTGGCCACTTCCGGCAGGACATCCGGAACCGGTTCCGGAACACAACCGGATCAAATATGGTCTGAAACTATTTTCCTGCTTACCGTTCATCTGGTTATCGAAAAAGCCGCTCTTTGATGTGTTGCATGCCTGAGTTTGGTTCACTTTTTTAATTGGCCACTTCCGGCAGGACATCCGGAACCGGTTTCGGAGCACTACCTGTTCAAACGGGGTTTGAAACTATTTTCCTGCTTACCGTTCATTTGGTTATCGAATAAGCCGCTCTTTGATGTGTCGCATGCCTGGGTTTGGTTCACTTTTTTAATTGGCCACTTCCGACAGGACATCCGGAACCGGTTCCGGAACACAACCGGTCAGATATAGTCAGAGACTATTTTCCTACTTCCCGTTCATCAGATAATCGAAAATGCCGTAGTTTGATGGGTCGCATGCATGGGTTTGTTGCATTTTCATATCTGGCCCCTTCCTGAGGTACCGGTCCGGAACACCTAAATGGCCATAACTCCGGAACGGCTGGACCGATCTGAACCATTTTCAATAGGAAACAATGGGACAATGTACCCCGTCGAATGAACCATCGGTCGTTGAAATCGGTTCATATTTACTATCTAAAAATGAAGTGACCTTTTTGTACACATACACACACACACACATACATACACACACACACATACATACACACAGACATCATCTCAACTCGTCGAGCTGAGTCGATTGGTATATAACACTTGACCCCTCCGGGGGCTCTATCAAATTTTCGTTTTTGGAGTGAACATATAGCCTTTCGGTACACCTTGGTGTACGAGAAAGGCAAAAAGCAAATAAAGAATTCTTCTGGAGATTCTTACTAAAAATTCTCGAAGAATCCCTTTAGAAATGCCTTCAGGGAGGTTTTCAGGAAGTTATCTAGGGATTTATTCAGGAATCAGTCAAAGGATTCCTCTCGACATTTATACATGGATATTTAATAATTTCCTTCAATGGATTCCTGCAAAAAATGTGTATAAGGATTACTAAATAACCCTTCAATAGATTTCTTTAGTAATTCCTCCATGGATTCCTATGAAAAATTCTGTAGAGATTCCATTAGAAATCACTTCAGGGATTCCTTCAGAAGTCCCTCTGAGAATGAATTATTTCAGAAATTCTTCTAGGAATTTTTGAAATAAAATCTTATATGAAACTGTATCATGCTTACTAGGGATTGATCCATAAATTTCTGCTAGAATTTCACTAGAAAACTTTTCATGAATGTCTTCATAAATTCCTCCATAAAATTATAAATTTGGAAAAATTCAGAAATTTCTACAGGTTTTCCGTTAGAAAATCTGCAATTGACTTCATCCAAAATTTCTCCAAAGCTTTCTTCTGAATGCCATTCATAGATTTCTTCAGAAATTCCTCCAAAAATTCCTTAAGAAACTTTTTCAGAGATTCCTTCAAATATTCTGCCAAGTTTTTTTAACTCTTCTAATGGTCCTCTACAAACTATTACGGGCATAAGCATATCAGGCATTTCTTTACGAATTGCTCCATGAATTCCTGCAAAAAAATACTCCTTAAATTCCATTTAGAATGCTTACTTAAATTTCTTGAAAATTTTAATCATTTATTCATGCGGATAAATGCAGGAATTCCTCCGCAATCTCTTTCATAATTTCATTCAATGAATCCAGCAAAAATTCTTCCAGAGATTTCAACAAAAACTCATCCTTCAGGAATTTCTCCTGGTATTACTTCATATCCATTTTTGTCTAATGATTTCTGAAAATTTTCTAAGAAATATTTTGATTGAACTTCAGAAGAAACTTGTGGTGAAGTTATTAGGAAATTCTGGTAAAACCAGTTGAAGCTATAGCCAAAAAATAGTAAAAACGTTTGAGGATTTCTGAATGCTCCTGAAATTCAATTCAGTATTTTTAAAAATAAAATAAAAAAAAACTAAGATTTCCTTTGGAAATGTATGCATCGTACATTTTAAGAATTTGAAATGTCATTTTTAACTATTGTGCTGGTCTAAGTATGATTCTTGAAATGCAAAATCTGTTCGTACTCTTTGAAAACTTCGAAAACGTACACATAACTTTGAGTAAACAAATTTAGCAAAATAATAATGTCTAATTGTCGTGGGGCGCCAATCTGGATGCTTGCCAAGGGCGCCGTGGGACCACGCTACGGCTCTGCCTAAACCATGTTGGTATCAGGCTATAAGCAAGAAGGTCATCAGGCTGAGTGAACAAGCAACATTTGTTACACAGGTTGTATTTTTAAGTTCCTTATATTGTTAACTCCATATGCGATTTTTACTTCTTATGAAAAAGGTTGTTCTTTTCATAACATTGTTGTTTGGCGCTCGAACTGCTAAATTTCCCATCAGATAATTTTCCTTCTTTTCATCAAAGGTCATTCTTTCTGGAATTGTTGTTTTGTGGCAATCAAGCTACTAACTCTGTAGTAGATTCGCCCTTCTTTTGAAAGTAGGCTGTTCTTTCAAATTACGCTGTTAAAGATTTGACAAGCGACAAAACTGTTAACTTTCCCTTCTTTAAAAAATGGGCAATTCTTACGAGTGCAACTGTCATTGAATTTGAAGTGGCCAAACTGCTATCCCTCTCATAAGAGATGTACCCTTCTTTCAATCAAAGGTTGTTCTTTCGAGTTGCTGTGGTGCAGTATAATCATCTTCCGCGGCCATAATGTCTGAGATCTTTTTGATGAAACATTCCGTGGCATAACGTCCAAGCATTCAAATGCGTCACGTAGTCCTAGTAAAAGGCACAATTTTTTGAACTCTATTTCGTATGAAATAGTGTCATAAGGACCGAGCAGTATAGTCCCGGATGTTATGAATAACCCCTGTGATGGTCTTACAGCTAACTTCATAGATTGTTCTCCTTTTTATAATAGGCCAACTAATTATTCATTGTTCTGAACTTTTTAGTTTTTCTTCAAATTGTCAGAGTTTTCGAAGCCTATTATCCGATCGGTCTAACAGGGTCTATCTATTCAGCCCTATTATAATTCGGCCTAATTTCCTTCTGCCCAATAACCCAGCATAGATATACAGTGTCGGGCAAAATAATAAGACCACCACCCGTTTTTCATACAAAATGGCCAAGTTTGACGATGTGATACTCGGTTTCTAGTGAACCGATTTGGCTGAAATTTTGACAGTCGCCATGGAATTACGTAAATTTTGATTTGTATTTAATTGATTGAGTTCTGTTCACTACATCAAAAGTTATGGATATACGAAACGACAAAATAATAGGACCACTTTCAGATTGCCATTACCAAAGGATATATGTGAGTATCTGATACTTGATGATTGATATACAAGTACTAAAATTAGGGAGGCCATTTAAACTTGGGGACAATTTCATTTAATTAACCAAAAATAACCATCATAAAAATTTGGTGTTAGAATTTTGTCGCACCGTATATCTGTAACTTTGAAAGTAGTGAACAGAACCCAATCAATTTAATACAAATCAAAATCCCCGTAATTTCATGTCGGCTGTCGAAATTTCAGCCAAATCGGTTTACTAGAAACCGAGTACCATATCGTCAAACTTGGACATTTTGTATGAAATAGGACCGGTGGTCTTATTATTTTGTCCGACACTGTAACAATATCAAAGGGGATATGATAGAGGAACTTAATTACAGCATTTCCATAACAAATTTTACCTTCCTTCGAAATTTAGGCATATTTAATTCAGTCAGAAACTTTTCCTTTTTCAAATAAAAGATGTTCTTTTTGTTACAGTGCTGGCATAATAATTCGTAACAATTTCAACAAAGATTTTAATTTCTATAAAATTCGGGCCGTGCTTTTGAAACTGTTGGGAATTTATATATTTTCCTCCATCTTTTCGTAAAATACCTGTAGGATCTCATAAAAAGGAAACAATTCTATTTATTTTATTTTACTTCCCTTATATTTTGTGATATTATTCTAAAACATTACACATTCAACGGAAATATTTCATACAGTTTCTGTCCCTGGTTTGGTAGAACAATAGCCGAGAAATAAGAGGAAATATTGAATTCTGGGGAATGGTCCATTCTGGCAAATGGTTTTCTTGCAAAAATCATTCTGGCAAATTGATTCTGGCAAATGGTTTTCTGGCAATTGTCATACAATCGAAAAAGATTCACCCACGCACCAAATGCACCATGTACAAAACGCTAATAAGGCTGGCGATTCTCTACGGGCACGAAACATGGACCATGCTCGAGGAGGACTTGGAGTTTTTGAGCGACGCGTGCTAAGGACGATCTTCGGCGGTGTGCAGGAGAACGGTGTGTGGCGAAGAAGGATGAACCACGAGCTCGCTGCACTTTACGGCGAACCCAGCATCCAGAAGGTGGCCAAAGTCGGATGGATACGGTGGGCAGGACATGTTGCAAGAATGCCGGACAGCAACCCTGCAAAACTGGTGTTTGCAACTGATCCGGTTGGCACAAGAAGGCGTGGAGCGCAGAGAGCACGGTGGGCGGACCAGTTGGAACGTGACCTGGCGAGCATTTGCCGCGACCGAGGATGGAGAGCGGCAGCCACAAACCGAGTATTGTGGCGTACTATTGTTGATTATGTCTTGTCTTAAATGTGAAGTTGAACAAATAAATGTATGTATGTATGTATGTTTGTAGTAGAAACAGGCAGAATATGCATGAATACATGATATCGTATCAAATTCAATTTTGTGTAGGCGTTGACAGGGTAAGAACCAGTTGAAGTTTAATTTTAATTAATTAATTAATTTAAGTTTAATTTTAATAAAAATGTATCACTTTGTTATCACCCATCTCACCATGGCAACGCTTATGATAAATTAAATTTATTAAGGAATCATGCATTCATGCATATTCTGCCTGCTTCTACTGCAATACATTTAGAAATTTACATTTTGATAACGTTTGAGCATTTTCAATAATGTTATATTTTTCCTAATTTGCCCCTTTGAGGGCTTTTCTTGACTACACCACTGGCCCATAACCCGAAAGGCTTTGGATTTATTAATATTTTCACAAGTAGAATGCAACAAAAATAGTGTGGTTGAAATCCCCAGGGACACCATCGTAACCTTCCTTCGTGAGCTAGCGAAATTGCACAGAGAACCAATAGTCTTGGAACTCGGGATTTGCCACCATCCTCAATGTACACGTTTCGAGAGCCCAAATTTTATTGGGTCAATAACGGCGTTGGCCACGTCCTTACGGTCTACCGGGGAAGGGAAGGAATGTTAGCTCGACAACCGTTGCTACTAGAGGTTGTATGTACTACTGGACCTTCTACAGTTGTCACGGGAAGGAGTTTTGTTAGTAGGGAGAGATTAATAGTAACATTAGATCAAGGATTCACTTTGGTAAGTGATGCGATCCATGCAACCGAACAGTATTCATACAAATGTGTCACTCCCCAATATGGAAGAATGATGAGACCATAAAAATTTTAAATGAAAATTTATGGAATAAATAGATTTTGCGTTACCTCGATTGAATTGAATGAAAGATGACAAAGATATCAACAAATCACTTTTCCATGTTTACGAAAGTGAACCCTAACTTTTGGCCGATGACATAAAGGATTAATTTACTTAATAACTTTTTTTTCTAGATTTTTTAGCTAAGTTCTGTAAAAAGCAGTTGAAAGCTAATAGAAAATAGGTCATATTACCGCTCTCATCTTAAAATTTGGTCGACCCAACTTCCAGCGACACTGCCGTAAGTTTATATTCATTTTTTAGAAAATTTGGCAACTTTGGGTTAAGTTTACATACAATTTTTTTTGAAAAAGCTTCTTTTAAATCATGTTCAAAGATTCTTTGACTTATTATCTTTTGAATGAAACCTAGGGTTTTGAAATCGGACGCAAATTGGCGGAGATATGGGCCTAAAAAAATGACATGTTTTTGAGGGGGTGACCCCAAACTTTTGAACGGGAGTGTATGTCGATATGTTATGTTTGTTCTCAACAAACGTCAGTATATACACGGTACATCTTGAGCAGGGAATAACATTTCTTATGGAATATTTCATAATCAATTTAGCATCTTGTTGATCCCTTTCAATTTCAATTTTTTTTTTTGCCAAAACAGCAAAGCCATCAATCATCACAAAATCTGTACTTCATTTCCAAAAAACATTTAATCCATTATCAAATTGCCACATCATCAACAAATCCATTTCCCAATCCGAGTCAGCTCTAATCCGCTCGAAATGTACGAAACCCGTTGAAAGCTCAATTTGCACAACATTAGTGCTAACACGTGTCTCCCGAAATTGATCGCCCGGCCGGCCGGCAAACATCAGCCTCCCCCCCCCAAACCGGGTTCACCAGGACACTCCGAAATCATAGAAAGCTCATATCGGATAATCGAAAATCACTTTTATAACTCCGGGTAACAACTCCCACCAGGTCCGAAAGGATAAAAATCCGGCCGGGAGGAAAATCTACTATGAGTTCGTTTCAATTAGTGCTTAAGCTGCTGTCCCAAAATGGCACGAATAATGGGAGGGTGAGAAACTGACGAAAATTGGCATCGACTTGGCCGTTTTTATGGGTTCCAAATTAACCCCTTGCTGGGTGGTGCCAATGAACGAGGCGAGCCGGTGCACTAAATGAAACTGCTGTTCAATTTGCCAAACCGTTAATCAAACTTATCGATTGCAAAAAAAAAACTGGGAACATACCTAATTGAGAAGAAGCGGGTGGTCAGGATGAAGGAGAAAACCATGCCCAGAAACAGGAAAGGCAATTCCAGCCATTAAACTCTGCAGTCAATCGACGCCAGATCAGCCGACATGCAATGAGACGTGCCGTGCTGACTGATGCTAGCCTGAGCGTAGCACGAGCAAAAGCAGTTAACTGTTGCTTGCCGAAAAGTGTGAAGCAGTTAAAACAGTGTTTCTCAAACTAGTATTGCTTTGGTAGAATAGCTGCTTAATAAATAAGCTCAAGGAATTTAGAGCTGAGTTGCATTAAATTTAAAGCTATAAGAATGCCGCATTCTAGTGCTTATTGGTTAATTGGGCAGATCACGTCCTACCTGGTTCACCTATCTTGCCAACTACTCTCGTCGTCTTCTTGCACTAACCAATTCAGTGATGAATACCAACTTTGCATTCTTCACTTCAACCATACCTAATCTGCCGTATACTTCCGGATTTGTTCACCATCCTTTTTTCTTCTAAACAATGGGGGAGGATAACTGCTCAACAGATACCAGAACAGGTACACAGAGAAAAATAAATAGTAAAGACAAACAAAATTTGGTTTGATTCAACCGGAATTTCATGTTGATATGGGTACAAACGAATGTTTAGTTTGAATTTACTACCCGGGGAAGTTGAAATTAACCAATACAGGTAGTTATTTCGTCGTTGATTAGGCGGTCAAATTCAACAAATATCCGGTTGAAATTACCATTGTGGTGGTTATTTTATTTTTTCAGTTGTAATTACAACCGCTACCGATAGTTGATTTAACTGGTCATCTTGGATTGTTTCAAAAATCCTTTAGTTTGAAACAAACTGAATAATTTGTTGAAAATACACATGCTTCCGCATGAAACTACTGTCCTTTTTTCAATGTTGAGTAAACATTATTTTTACTTAGTTTTCGACAACATTCTTTTTATTAAAGTTTTATCTGCAACTTTACATAATGAGCTTGTTCAAATATTTTGAAATGATTCGGATGGTATAACAATTATACATGTCCATGAAACTATCCAGGAAGTGTAGCATCACTGTTACGTTGTTCACACGGAGGATCTTCTTCGGATTACACGTACTTTTTGCTACTGGAAAGCCGTGTTTATTTTGTCCTTTCCTGAGGCCATCCGCCAGATAGTTGGCCACGCAGATCAAATTGCCGATTGAATCTCTAATCTTCGGAACCATTATTCGTCTTGTGTAGCAGCATCACAGGCGGTAAATCCGGCTTGTGGGACTGATTTGCTAGCCACTAGCCACTAGTTTTTTGCGGAGACAAGTCCAAATGTTGGAATCTACAACTGATTAAATTTTATAAATACAGCTATTTGAATATATGATTCGTAAATGCTTATCTTCAAGGGTGACACTTAATAGCAAACTCACTTTTTTCCACTTTCAACGCGAACGTACATTGAAGTCAGTCATGATGTTAATGATCGAGTGGCTGGGTTGAAGATTAAAAATGGAAGAAACCAAAGTTTGGTTTGTTCGAATAAACTATCAAACTAAAATATTAGTTGTTTTTCTCCAACCCAAATGTCAGTTTGATTCAACCACTACGATTGTGAAACTAACGGAATATGTTAGTTGTTGTGTATGTTTGTAGGAACTACTAATTAACTGGTTTGTTTCAAACTGAAAACGTTGATTGAAAACAACAAAACTACAGTTTGAAACAACTATTTTTTAGTTTGTAAATCAACAAACGCGTTTGTTGATTCAAACTGCCCTGATTTTTCTCCGTGTAGGTCCGGGTAGCATGGGGTAAAGGTCGTCTTCTAGAACAAAAGTAAAAGCCATGATTACTTTCTCCTTGACCCATTAAACACATTCCCATGATCGCAAAACCCTTCGTCTCTCCGGACTCACCAAGAAGGCATTGCTTCAGAGAGGGGCTAGTGCACATCGCACCCTCGAGGTTAACTGCGTAGCCTGCAGCAACGAACATCGATGACTCACTTTGGGGAGTCCACCAAGATAGCATGCTGGCACTTAGGCAGTTTCCCGAGTAGTCTTTACCACTCCCTTTATCCTCGGAAGGCAGGCAGGGTCTACACCACGCCTGCTTCCAACTGTACAGCAAGTATCAAAAACTGATACCGCGTGCACAGCTATTTGACCTTCCCGCAAGTAAGGCGCTATCAGTTAGCACACAGAAGAACGTGCCGACATGGGGCCTCTGCCTGCCCCGATCTTGCCGAGGACGCCTTTCCAACCGGGGGCAACCAAGTATACTGACGCCACGACAGCAAGACTACTAGAATGTCCTCCCCCGTGGCCACTTAATCGCTGTAAGGGTCAATTTTGACCCGCATGTGGAAAGCATGCGGTCAAGCATTGTGCAAAAACGCGGACACATGAACAAAACGTGTTCCGCCGTTTTCTCTAAATCAACTGAAACCGGACATTCGGGAGAACCCTCATGACCGAAACGGTGTAGACTGTAGATACTGTCGGAAGCAATCATGACCCGACCTAAGACCTGAGTTAAGTGAAATGTTATTTCCCCATGGCGCCTGTTAATCCAACTATCTATCTTTGGAATCAACCTGTGGGTCCACCTTCCTTTGGTGGAATTGTCGCGCGCTGCCATTCGACCATGAAGGCTAACTAGTCCTGGGTATGCTTCTTGTGTCGCGCCTATCGCTACTGAAGGAAAGCTTATCGTCGATCATCTCTTCCAAGTATTTGACAAAGCGATTTGAAGTGATAAAGCAATCGCGTCGTACATGACATTCTATAACACCGGATCTGGAATACAACCTTGTGGGACTCCTGAAGTTATGTGAAAGCAATCTCGACCATCCTCTGTGTTTAAAGACACGGACACGTTTAGTACTTCCAGTGAGCTATTCGCTCTTTGAAGGAAGCACGACACTAGACAACGGACTAACATGCAACGCCCAGTGGCACAGACGAAAACTTTTCCTGACAGCTGCGGCGGGAATCGAACCCGCGCTCCTTAGCACGATGCGACTAAAGGCTTGGTGACACTAGCCGCACGACCACGAATCCACAGGTCATACATGATGTTTCCCAAACATATATCTGGAGAACAGGATACTCAATAAAGCTGAAATTTTGACATTTTATCAAGCCAACTTTATTTTGTGATTAGTCAAAACTTACTTTGGGTAGAGCCAGAACCAGACTCCGGATAATCGAGTCCGTCCTGTACTCGATACTGGAAGTAACTTTCGAGAATCTTATACAGGTCCCCAGGTATCCCCAGACGCAGTAGTATGGATGAGCAATAGCCGGCTCAACTGGCGTTATTGAACGCGTTCCTTACATCAAGAGTCACTACTGCACAGTAGCGAAGCCCCGTCCTCTAACGCTGGATCACTATCTCTGCGGATTTCGTAGTCGACAGGATAGCGCCTACGGTCGACCTTTCACTCGTTCAGGTATTTCTGCATAGCAAACCTGAATATTTCGGGAGCCCTTGTAATAGCTACGAACTCCGTCCGGATCTGGGACCTTACACACTTAAAAATTCTGAAATTTGCACGAGATGGAATCGTCAAAGAACGTTCACATATTCAAGACTGAATCACGAATTGGACACAATTTTACGCGCAACATGTAAGTACTGGTTGATTACGTTTGATGTCAACAAATCCATTTCACCAAAAACGTAGAATCAGTATCATATTCGTTCAGCTGCCTTCTAACTCGGTGAAATAGCCGAGAGGTAAGTAATATGTTTCAAAAGCAGCGAATCTGAGTTCGAATCCATGCGAGCCAAAATTTGACTTTTACATGTTTTGTCTGTTGAATCAGTTCTAGTGATTGCAAGACACAAAGTATAAATGAGTTTTATTGTGTGGTGTCCTCGAAGATGTCAATTTACATGTTTGACCATAAAATTTGTGTCTTTCAAGATGCTCGTACAGGGGATAGACAAAATGATCGGGACAGGCAAAATTTTCACTTTTCAAAAAATGCTCAATTAGCTGTAACTTTTCGAAAAGTGCATCAAATATTCTCAAATTTTTACTGTAAGTTCTTAAACTAATTGTGTATCAGTTCACAAAATTTGGAAAAGGTCGGACAATTATTCACGAAGTTATAAAGATTTTTGAAAAAGGTCAAATTATCCGATAGCCAACTTTGAGCTGTTATATCTCCGAATTCAATGAACCAAATGCAATGAATTTTTGACCATTTATGACTTATATAATGAGCTATGAAACACCATTGACTTAACTTAATATTCTTAACACGGAAGAAAATTATAACGATTAGATTTTTTTTTGTAATAAAACACCAAATCATCCAAAATATCAAGATCGTTTCAAAATTTAAGATGCAAATTATAGTTCATTTATTTTTCCTCCAATTGACTTATATATAAATGCGTTTTGAAGGAAAGTAACAACATATCCGCCAATAAATTGAAAAAGTAATGGGATGCATATTAAAAATCGACCAGTTTACTAAAAAATCGTGAAAAAAATAAAATCACTATAACTTTTTCGCTTGCTAAAAATTTCAAGTTAAGTCAAATGTTTTCCAGAGTTCATTATATAAGTCATGAATGGTTAAAATTTCATTGCAATCGGTTCATTGAATCCGGAGATAAAACAGCTCAAAGTTGGCTATCGGATAATTTAATCTTTTTCAAAAATCTTTATATCTTCGTGAATTATTGTCCGATCTTTTCCAAATTTTGTCCACTGATGCACAACTAGTTGAAGAACTTACAGTAAAAATTTAAGAATATTTGATGCACTTTTCGAAAAGTTACTGCTAGTTGAACATTTTTTGGAAAGTGAAAATTTTGCCTGTCCCGATCATTTTGTCTATCCCCTGTATATGTCAGGTTCAGGACACCTAAAATTACATGATTTCTTCTAGGTGTGTAGGATCATGAGGCGAAAGAAGCCCTTCGATGATTCCCTCCAACATCCCTGGAGATTGCTCTGTAGACAGCCACTAACACCTCACGATCCTCTAGGCATCTCCCCATGGATTCGCATTAGACCTCTGACAGAAACCCTTGAAGCAGGCCTTTTTGCTTGCCGTTATCTCGGTCTTTAACGCGGTTTTTACAGCGGCGAACACCACTCGCCGCGCCGTTGCGGCACAGGCCCGCAATCGCTTGAGTTCGCCAGTTAGCCAGTAGTCTCTTCTAGGGTGGACTCGCCTACGCATGGTCGAATCGCATGCAAGTGAGAGCACCGCTACCAGCAGCTAGTCACCGCCAAAATCAAGTAGGTTTCGCTCACGACAGAGCGCCTTCCTAAACACCCCTTCGTCGAAGTATGATGTCTTCCACCTGCGAGGGCTTGGGCTTGGCCTAGCTGCCTCTACCCGCTGGCTGCTGTATTCGATACTATAGCAAACCGCCAGGTGATATGTAGGCTGAGTGTACCAGTTATCGCCATAGTGGTTCCCTATTTGGCCATAGTGGATATTTGAGATAATTGGATTGTTTAGTGAATAAAATATTGCTATTTTCTAAAGCCCTATCGAAGGACCTCATTTTTTGAGTTTTATGTGATTTTATTGGATTCCAATATCTTTGTTTTTATGGTTAAATTAACAAAACCGTTTTAGTTTTTGTGGATAGAATGACAGTTCAATCGATAAAGTGACAGTTCGACCGGAACAAAAAAAAAAATCCCCATACAAACTTTAAATGCATTTTAAAAATAGTTCCCGGACTCCAGAAAATATGAAATTTTGGATTTCAACTAATTTATGGGCGGAGAATCCGATTATGAAATAATCTAAATACCCCTAAACAACCCGATTCAAAGTTTTGCATCATTTCAAGAGATTTAATGACAAGAAACATTTAAGTTCTTGTCCTTAAAACTTTCATAGTAGGTCAAAGTTTAAAAACTTTCTAAATTTCCACTATGGCCAAAGAGGGAACCACTATGGCGATAACTGGTACACTTACCCTACACAAATACGGTTTTTCGGTTGCCATTAGAATCATTCGTGGTAAGGTACAAACAAATGTCTATTCAGTCGATCAATTCGGACATAAGCAAATACGGAAAATCAATTTATTCATGAATCGACAAAAAATCAGGGAAAATTGGGGTAAAATGGACAGTTATTCCATTCCAAGAATGATTCCACTATTAATCGATAAACCGCATTTGAATATACAGGGTGTTAGATTCCTGAGTGCAAACTTTTTAAAGGGTGATAGAGGACCATAAATGGTGAAAAAAAATATTCTACGCATATGGTCAAATCTCAACCGTTACGTAGTTATTGAACTTCCCATGTTTTTTACTCTTATTGCCTTAACTGGAAATAACTTGAAATTGGTCAAACTTATCAAAGTTTATACCCTTATTCGAAAGATTATTGAATTTTCTATCAAATTGCATCTTTGAATCGATTGGTATAGTTAAATAACTAAGTTTTCTAGAGCAAAATAGCTAAAAATAGTGTATTTTTATGGGTTTTTGTCAATTATCTTAAAAACATGCGTATTAATTAAAAATTCTTTCTTCGGCAAAGTTATGGCCCCTATTCTTCTTCTTCTTCTTTTTGGCTCTACGTCCCCACTGGGACTTGGCCTGCCTCTCTTCAACTTAGTGTTCTTCGAGCACTTCCACAGTTATTAATTGAATGGCTTCCTTTGCCTGCCATTGCATGAATTTGTATATTGTGAGGCAAGTACAATGATACACTATGCCCAGGGAGTCGAGAAAATTTTCCCGACCGGAACGGGAATCGAACCCGCCGTCTCCGGATTGGCGATCCATAGCCTCAACCACTAGGCTAACTGGAGCCCCCTATTCTACTCTACAATTCGTTCTTTGACATCAAATTTCTATCTTTTATCGTTTTGTTGCAATTTCGATTTTAACCGTTATGTGGCCGGCAAACTTTTTGCTTTTTTCTAAACCGTGTATTTTAAATGGGTGATGGGTACCCGGGTACCCTGCCGGCCACATAAGGGTTAACAACGCATTTCAGATCATAAATTTGCAACTGTCATGGAAATCACTTTTTTGCGCATTGTACCGCACATTTAAATCAAAATTGCAAGAAAACGATAAGAGCTAGAAGTTTGGTGTCAAAGAACGAATTGTAGAGTGTAACAGGAGCCACAACTTTGCCAGATAAAGAATTTTAATTTACTACGCATGTTTCAAAGATAATTGACAAAAACCAATAAATATACACTATTTTTAGCTATTTTGCTCTACAAAACTTAGTTATTTAACTAAACCAATCGATTCAAAGATGACATTTAATAGAAAATTCAATAATCTTTCGAATAAGGGTAAAAAAACTTTGATAAGTTTGACCATTTTCAAGTTATTGCCAGTTAAGGCAATAATAGTCAAAAACATGAGAAGTTCAATAACTACGTAACGGTTGAGATTTGACCATATGCGCAGAACAATTTATTTCACCATTTATGGTCCTCTATCACCCTTTAAAAAGTTTGCACTCAGGAACCTAACACCCTGTATGTAAAATGGGTCAATGACTTCATGTTTTGCAACCAGTGACATTACAAATCAATAGAAAATATGTTATTATTCATCAGTATTTGGGGTATGTAGGGTAAAATAGGTAAAAAACTCTGCGGCGAAATTGCACTTAAAAATAATTTAGGGCGTAATCACCCTTTTACACATTTTTGCATAAAATTACATTTTTTTATGCGAGAGTTGTGTAGCAGGTATGCAAGTAAGCTCAATTATGCTTTACTTGGTCATCAAACATTGTTCATCAATGCTGTGAATGCAAAATAGGAATTGATTCTTGTTTGTGCATCTTTGCTAGCGATTCTCTCGATTCTGTGATTTTGGAAATCCGCCTTTTCACATGTTTGTCTAGATTTCATAATTCCATTATATTGATTAAACCATATTTCAATATCATATTTCAGCATAATAAACTATACTATTGACTACATAACTATTCGGGGTTGGGAGGGTGCATCAGGGCATCATTGAAGTTGTAACTGTACGACGGAGTGGTGGCCAACCGAAGTGAGGTGAGAAGTAACTGTAACATCTATGTAGATGGGTTCTTCTATCCCAACAGTTGCAATGGATTTGACGAGCCCTTCTTGAAACAAACCATCCCGTAGAAAGCTTGACAAGTACTGTTGGAAGGAGATTCTCTTAATCCCGCTTTTTTCGCGTAAGTGTCTCTACTTACGGGTCCGCCACACCCCCTTTAGGCCCTTCATACACGGTATGTTGAATTCAAAGTGGTAATGAAATCAACCGTTACTGTTAAGTGGAACTGCATGCAGCGCAAGACTCAAGCTAGGATGGAGGCTACTTGCATACATACATTCATACATACATGTAGGGTAAAACAGGGAAAAGATCTTTCATATACGCGCATGATTACTGTTAGCTGCCAATTGCACCTAAAAATAATTTCAACGTCCCATAGCAGTAACTGTTTCTTATAAATACATTTTCTATGAAAATAAGGCAAAATGGGGCAAATTGTACAACTCTCGAATATGATTCTGATGAGAATAGATTTAGCGCTATTTTTTCATGCCAAAAAATCAATTTCAAATCAGTAACGTTAAAAATCCATTCATAATTAGGTGAAAGTGTGAATTTCCAGCAGTTGTTGGGGCAAAATAAGCATGTATGATTGCTAATAGGGCTAAAAATCTCGTGATACAGATAAAAAATACAGATTTTTAAGCCAGAGGGGCGGTTTTTTTATTTGTATGTTAATGGAATACACATTGTTCTACTAAATGTTGTATGGTATACAGATTTTTGAAAAGTGATATAGATTTTTCAAAAAATCATCTGGCATCCCTGCTTGTATCCCTTCCGGCCCCTTCCGTAGCCAAACAGCTGCGGTGCCCACCTGCACGTCGCACTGTTGTCGCAGTGCCGTGGCGAGCTCTTCCACTTCGATGACCTCGTTTAGGTTCTTCATCTCCAGAGCCACCTCTTGTGCAAGAGCCCTCTCCTCTACCCCTTCCGCCAAACTTTTGTAGTTGGAGCCCTTGCGTTTCTTACCGTGCTTAAGCTCTAGGGTAAACTCACCGGTACGAGTACATCTGCTACTACGCCCGTCGGCTCCCAGCGACGAGCTTGACATCGCTTCGCATCGCATCGCTTCTGCGTCCGAATACTTAGACTGTTCGGTCTTGATGACGAGCACGTAACCTTTCACGCGCTTGGCACCTACTCTCCTACCCCTTCTTGGTTTGGCATCCCAAACTTCTTCGACCAGCGGCTTTTTTTTTCTTCCTCTTTCGCTCGACTCTCGTCCAAGGGGGTACACCACTTGGTTGACCCTACTCTGTGTTTGCAACAGTCAACACCCCCTTCCGGGACGGGCCAGCCTTTTCAGGCCCACCCTTCCCAGCTCTCCGGGATGCCTGGCTGGGGTCCGACTTGCCGGCATTACTGCCGATCTTAAGGATTAGTATTTTCCTAGCATTGCAGGCACTGCCAAACAGCTCCTCATCTGACGGCTGCCTCATCCGCTTCTGCGAGTGCTTATCACGAGTAGTCGCATCCGCCACACCCTTTGGACTTCCTGCGAAAGCGAAGGCTTCCATCTGGGTAGACTTCGTAACCTTTAATTTTGTCGGTTCTGCCGCTGCTCCAGTTTTCACAAGTCTCACGTGATCCTGCTTGGCATCGTCCATCGACTTAGGAAGTCGCAACAGGGCCGTTTTAAGGTCCTTGCTTATGTTGTATTTCATGGACGCAAAGCCGATGATCTTGACGAGCTGCTGCTCAGCCACCTCTTTTGTATATAACCCATCTCTTTTTTGGTTGATGGCCCATATCATTCACGCTCCTGTGGTGTCTGTCACACGCGGAACAACAACGAACTGCACAAACTGTGAACCGAGCGGCCTGTATTACTGACTTACCTTGAAAGATCAATGTTGTGGTGAATTCTGTGAAACAGGCAACATTGCATGAATCAGAATAATATAGTTAGATAGAAAAGTGAATCTGACGGTTAGAGGTTTGACTCTTTCGTAGTTACGAAAATGTACACTAGAATTTAAGTAATTTAAATTGTAAATAGGTATTTAATAGATTCACAAATAAATCATTATTTCAGCATTAAATCTGCTTAACTAAAAAGCTGCTTTCAATAGATGTGATTAATCCGAAGAAAGGCGATCCCCTCACAATCAACTTGGAATAACGAAGTCCTATTCGCCCACATTATTCAGTGAAGAACTACTGTAATTCAGGCTGTTGCTGCCTGCAGCTTGAACACCAAACGCCCAAAACTGGCTATCGACATCCGGCAGCACCACCAGCCATCCAGTCTGCAGTGTCTGTGGGTATGGTTCTCTAAGCAAGCTTCACTAATTCCCTTTTATTGCCTTCTCAGCAGGAAACTACTAATTTACTTCTGGCATGGCTGTTGCTTGCTTGTGGTTACTGCTGAGGCAGACGTGCGAATTTTCCACGTCATGGTGTATTTCGTTACCAACTATACTGGCAAATGATTGCCTAAAACGAAAGCTGCTTAGGTTTTTGCTTGCTCGTTGATGTTGGCCAATGCGCAGTCAAAAATTATATACACCTATAGGGTGTCGAACCACTTGGGCAGTGGCTGGTATTTTGGGCACGTTTCGAATATTACTCAATCCATTTCAAACCAATTGACTTGAATTTTGGTACATAGCTAGAAACAGTACGTATCAGTGCATTCGAAAAATATGTGATTTCTTAGTCATATATACAACTAAGGAAAAACTTGGCTCTCTATTATGAAGAAGTTTTTATACATCGAATTAGTTCACAAACAAATTCAGATCATTTTAAAGACTACCTATGGTGCACTTACATATGAACATATCAGGCCCAATCATTATCTTTGGTCCTATCGCGTACACTCATCCTTTTCCTTCTTCCACTTGCAGGCAACTAGACGATTCGAATCAACAGGCCGGGAGTTCATGGCTCAGACGTTGCTGTTGGCCAGACAGCTGCGGCCTCGGGCAGCGTGGGGCTATTATGCCTTTCCGTACTGCTTCAACATGAACGGTGGTTCGACGAGCAACGGCCAAAAGGAGGACTGCTCTGCCGAGGTGCAACGAGAAAATGACCGGTAACGAACTGACTGAATGTTGTATATACCTCACACCCCACGTAACATTTTAAATTATATTTTGCTCTATAATAAATTTTTGTAACCATTTTTTTCAAACTTTTAACCTTTCAGGACGCGCGCCTTTCGAGCCAAAAAATGCACCGACAAAAGAAATTTTTTTGGCGGTGTTGTCGGCGCTCGTCCTGTAGGGGTAATAAAACTGATTCATACATCAAAACCCCGTGATAACCTCTTTAAGAGCATCTTCTGACTAAACGGACCAATCTCGGAGTGCAGCAGTGTTGCTTACACCAGAAATCCATTGGAACCACAAACAAAAAGCCTCAACATTGCATAAATTATTCTGCTTGGAGTACCTCCAGCGCAGCAGAACTTAACTCTACGCTGACCATCTTCCTTCTGCTCGTTCTGCTCCCATCCAACAGCATCCAGTGGCTATTTGACGACTCGGACATTATCTTCCCGTCGGTTTATCTGCGGGAAAAGCTCGGTGCCGGAGACCGAATAAAGCTCATCCGGGGTCGCGTGAAGGAAGCAGTACGGATGGCACGGAGAGCCAACGCGTCGCCCAAGCCCCGGGTGTTGACGTACATTCGGTACGTTTACACGGACAGCATCAAGTACCTGACCGAGGTAAGTTTTTGATATCTATAGGCAAATGATAGCTGAACTCTGAACTCTCTATCTCTCTTTTTGATAGTCGAGTGTGTGGTTTCGGAAACTTTTGGGTAGTTTACTCGGTTGGAGATTCACAGCCACATGACCGCAGGAGTCAGAGTACGGTCTAGTTTTACGGTTTTGTTCTTTGAAGTGCATTTGATCGACTTTAAAGAAAAAAAAAAATTAAAAATCGACTTCTTTGAATGTTACTATTGCATTCTTCACCTCAATTTTTAGCTTGATTGATCGTCCAAGTGGCTACTTCAGTGGTTCGGTGGTTCATTCAGGATTTCTTTAAAATTACCTCTGGGATTCTTCCAGAGGTTTATTTGCGATTGCTAAAGAGATTCCATCTGGGATTTCTCCAAGAACTTTTTCCCGGAACTCCTCCTGCGGTGCTTGCTTATAGATATCCAGACCTTGAAGGAACGCCGCGAATTTGCTATGGTCTCATTTGTCTCATTTGTGACTCGGCAAATCTACTATCGTGTATAAATTTGTATGCTCCAACTAGACAATTGAGAAATAGAAATCTATTTCCTTTAAACAATCATCGAAGAGATTATGCCAAATTTAGTCCATTGAATCGAATGATGTCTCTTTACAACCAGCACTGTGTATCAATTGATTTGACCATATCACGAACAAATTTTAGAAAATATTTCAACTCTTTAGGATACAATAGGATATAGATACAGCCTTAAGTATATATGTAGTCTACGTTATGATTGACAAAATAAATAAATAAATAGATTCTTTCCTGGATTTCTTTAAGAATTCTTTCCGAGATTACTCCAGGAATTTCTTCTGGGATTCTTTCAGGAGTTCATTCTGAGATACCTCTAGAATTTCTTTTATGGGTTTCTCTCTGAGTTTTTCTGTGATTTCTCCAGTTCCCTTTGGAATGTCTTCTGAAGATTTTTTTCCTAGGATTCCTAGAAATATTTCCTGGGGAAATGTAACCCCAGAAAGAATTATTAAAATAAACCCATAAATAGTTCTTGAATAAGTTTCTTAAGAAACTGTTAATATAACTTGTCACGGAACATCTGTAAAATATTTATTAGGACGAAATATTTTCATACGGAACTCCTGGAGTACACCCATTGAAGAGTATATGAACACTATTGATGTACCCTGCGATAATAAGATTTGTATTATATTTGTCATTTGTATGTCTATTGTCTGTGACGCTTTGGTTCAAGCTTTGGTCGTCTATTTGTCTATGGAAATGTCATTATTGAGAAGCTCAAAAATAAACAATAATAGTAGAAGTGTAACCACATCGGAAAGCGGAGTGACTAATAAATCGCTGTTCGTAACTTGAGTGAGGTATGTGGAATTTCTGCAGCATCCGAAACTGCACGTAATCCGGAGCGACTCAACACCCATAAGAAGTTTTAACCACATTTTTCTCTCTGAGAGAGAAAAGAACGGGAACGAATGGGAATCAAAACAAACCACCGGAAACTATCGAAATTCGTGTGAGAGGGAAAAGGAAGTGGCGAACGAGAATGAACTGAATGTTCATTTGTGACGTCATCTTGCAAAATTTTATTGTTTCGTAATGTGCGCAGGATGCTGGCGTACGTACTGCAGAGGTTGTTAATGTCTGTTGTGGACACTTATTGATGGTGTCAGGTGTGTTTGTAATGCGACATGTTTTGAGTGTTGCTCACGGCTAGATTCTAATATCTGTGCCTTGTCGAAGTCAAAAGTATGATGGTGGCCCAGTAGTGCCGTTCGTTCCCTGAGTGTGGCCATTTCCACGGACTTCCCCTCGCACAATCTTCGCAGATTTTTGGAACTGGAGCGGTGACTGGCTAGTCGTGTTTGGAGTTGGTTCGGCGTTATACCTACAAGCCGAGACTGGTACCAGAGCATTCCCTCTGCAAATACCCCAAAAACGATAGTGTCTACTGTCTACGACCCTCGAAAAAGGCTAAATCCACAGGCCGAAACTTCGTAAATGTAGATAAAAATCGTTCTTGACTCGAAGACTGAGAAGATATCCACCTTTCCATCAGGTTTCCAGTCATACGACTTTGATATTTTAATTGGGGTTAATGTCTGTTGCAATTAAAAACGGACTCTCTTGGTTTCATCCGACAAAAGATTTTCTCCTTAGAAACCGCGGCGTGCAGAGCCAAAATGGTGCAGGAAATTGTGCAGGACTAGAACAGCGAAGGCGCTGACTAAAAGCTCTCTTTGGTATTGGAAGAAATGCCAAAAAGTTAGCAGTTCAACCATCCAGTAAAATTTTACCGGCAGAACTTCTACTTTGGGCACATTTCTGCTATAGCTCAGTCAATTTTGAGCCAATTGACACCGTTTTTGGAACGTGGTGAGATACGTATAATATCTAGCCGTGTACAAAATTTCAAGTCACTTAGTTTGGAATTAACTGAGTTATAGCGAAAACTGCCCAAAATACCGACCACTGCCCAAGTAGCTCGCTACCCTAGTTTCAACCGATACGTGTGTTGAAAGGAAAAAGCCGCAGTTCAAACCATGATCGGCCCTACTCCCCCTACAAAGCCGCAGCCAGAGTTTTCAAGATTACGAATCTGAAGAACCACAGGACTACATACATACTACATACGTTCTCCACGCCGTTCAGGTGCTGATCGAAGTGCTTTCGATCACCTCACTTCCGTCCATCAAGAGGCCTCCGTCTTCATCCCTGCATATTTCAGCTCGCGGCACGAAGCCGTTGCGGGATGCGTTGTTTCTTGGGAACGGCACAGCAGTTCCATTTCTTCACACTCCGCTTCTTCCAGGTGGTGCTTTTTCTCCCGAAAGAGGCAGGTCTGCTGTTCCCGCTTCTGTTTGTAACGTTCCACGTTCTGTCGAGTCCCTTGCTGCAGCATTACCGCACTCGCTGCGTTCTTCTCCTCCAAAACCGTTCTGCACTCTTCGTCGAACCATTCGTTCCGTCGATTCCGTTCCACGTACCCGATGGTGCTCTCAGCTGCGTCGTTGATGGCTGCTTTCACTGTACTCCAGCAGTCCTCTAGAGGGGCCTCATAGAGCTCGCCCTCGTCTGGCAACGCGGCCTCGAGATTCTGCGCATATGCTGAGGCGACATCCGGCTGCTTCAGTCGCTCTAGGTTGTACCGTGGCGGTCGCCGGTACCGTAAATTGTTCATGACGGAGAGTTTTGGACGCAGTTTGACCATCACCTACCTGAGCGTTTAAATTTCATATGATGATCTTGACGTCGTGGCTTGGGCAGCGGTCATACTCACGTTCCAGCTGCGCGTAAAATGTGTCCTTGTCATCATCAATACTTCCGGAGTGTGGGCAGTGCACGTTTATTATACTGAAGTTGAAGAATCGGTCCTTGATCCTCAACCTACACATTCTTTCGTCGATCGGCCACCAACCGATCACGCGCCTCTGCATATCACCCATCACGATGAAATTAGAAAAATAGAATCTCATTTCTTGAACTTACTTTTGTGAAGAAAATTAAATTTTAATGGTTATCGCTTATTCAGCTTTTAAATCAAAACGTAGGCACCCTGCAAATCCATTTCAATGGCGTATCAAGTGCTCCTGGCTTCAACTAGTGTTTCAATGTGGTAGTATGAGTCCTCATCTGCCGAAAGTGCACATCTGAAATCTTCAAACTAACTCCCCTAACTGCAGCCCTTGATAAACGTAATACCCGACAGATGCTTTTTCTATACCTCAATTTGGAAGAAAACTCTGTTCTGTCTGACTCGAAACTGAGTGAGCTCAGATTGGATTAATTAAAAGCAAAATGAAAGCATATTTGAACAGTGGAAGAATGATTCCCATCGACTTTTGATAATTGATTCTCCTGTCTAAATTGCGATTGGCTCTCATTGATTGGAATATTTTACCTACGAGCCAAACTACATGGTTATTAGTTTGCCCCTTTGGGAGTAATTGTATTGCTGCTGATGAAGCTGTAAACTTCGAAGCAAAGATAGGAATTAAGTTTCTCAAAGCGCCCCCAACTTTGAAAGCGGATAATTTCAACACAGCAACAACTAGGTACAGAACGCCCTCCAAGCGACGGCGACGACGCAGATTGAAGTCTGTGCCGCCATTAACGAACCGGAAAAGTTCGAAGTAATTACCCCTTGGTGCTGCTCAGTTCAGTTGTTTGGTTGACATTTTCTTTCTTCCAGAGCTTGGCTTAAGCTTGGACTGTCACACCGGGTCAAGTCTTTAATTATTTTGTCATCGCATCCAGTTGCGTTCGAACCGATCCGGCGGAGAAGAGAATCGAGCCAGGAACATGGAAAACATTCCCTTTCATCCCTTGGCGAAAATGTCTCGGTTTCTTTTTGCCAGTCGGGTGAACCCGTCGTTTCGGAAATTATACAGCGCCGGAGACGTTTGCTAGGCTAGTGGAAAAATGTGCCGTAAAATTTAAAATGTTCTGTTTGTTTTTTTTTTTTTTATTTTGACCACGAACATCGAAATCGCACTACGGACTGTACTATGATTATGTTGAAGTATTCATCAATATATTTTCAACACTCAGCCAAATAAACCTAAGATTATCATAACGTCAAACTTATGAAATGGCCTTTGAACCATTCATAAAGATTAGGATGAATTTCACACATTCAGATTCACGATATTCTCAAGCGTAAATAGCTATGTGGATTGGGCACGAGCTCAGTGATCTTGATGTTCATGAATCGATTCCAGTTTGCATCATTTGACGATGTTTCTGCTTTTTTTCATAAGTCTATTTTATGTAATTAGGTCATAACAAGCATCTTAAATTTTCATAAGGTACTAGCTGTCCCGGCAAACTTTGTTTTGCCGTCTTGTGGTGGTTTGACAACTGTTGAGCTCAAAAAAGCACCGCACTCTAGATTGGTATTATTTCGATCGTGTCGATTACCTTCCCAGCTCACAAAAATCAGTATTTTAGCAATTTTCTTACTTTTCTAGTTTATTTTCATAACTTTTTATACATATAAACACAGCCACCATGAATACGAATCGAACCGTGCAAGAGTCATGCTGATCGGTTCACCCGTTCGTGAGTTTTGTTGCCTCAAAGACACATCAAACTCATTTTTATATATATAGATATATATATATATATAGATATAGATATAGATTCTTAAGGCATCCACACTTTACAGTTATGGCTAAATTTCATAAGGTATATTGACGAATTTCGGTAGTTTCCTGGGTAGAGGTCAAGTACTGACGATCAAAACGTGATATTGGTTTGATTGAGATAAGAGGTAATAGTAGGAAAATAATATCAAAAATTTGTTTTTGAACCTTATGGCCAATAGCTAGATTTGATATTTGAAGAACAATCTAACAGCTCACTGCTTTTGGTTAGATATTACCAAGAGCTAAATATGCTATGAGGACGAAGTTCCAGGAGTAAATTTGAGATATTATTTTCAGTACTTTTACCTCTCTCAAACAAACGAATTTCGCTTTCTGATCCCCATATCAAAATTTGCTATTATTGAGCTTTTTTTCCTCTGCTCGAGTTACTTCGCTGAGTGAAGAATTTAAAAGCAGTTTTCGTTGTTATTTAATTACATTCTCTTGTCACCTCACTTTGGTGATAGCTACGATTCATCATTCACCTCTCTCCACCTCCAGAAGTTTCTTCAGAGATTCTTCCAGAAGGATTTTGTGATGCCTCCAGGAAATCCTTTTTCCAGGAGAGAAGTTTGTTCGAAAATTCGTACAGGATTCCTTCAAAGATAGCTCCTACAACTCCTTCAAAAAATCCTCTAAAATTCCAATAAAGGTCCATTTTGTTGAAAAAAAAATATTTTTGACAGCAGCTCTTTCAAGGATTCCTCAAGGAATTCTCTCAGAAATTTCTCCTGGAGTTCCTACTGGTATCCCTCCTCGAATTTCTTCAAGGATCCCTTCTGAAACTTTGGGGATTACTCTTGGAATTTCTTCGCGATGTCCCATGGAGATTTTTCTGTGATTTTTTAAGAAGTTCTTTGAGGAATTACTCTATGAGTTCCTTCAGGTATTGCCACAAAAGTTTTTCCAGGGATCAATCCAGGATTTCCTTCGAGGATTCTTGCAGTATATTAGTTCTTTCAGTGATTGCTTTAGACAAGCCCGTGCACAAGAGGGGCCTCCCCCTCCAATTACGGATGTTCCACACACTAGGCGCCCCTCCGTCTTTTGCCAGATTCCTACAGGAGGATCCAAGTATACCTCCAGAAAAACTCAAGGATTCTCCCAGAAGTTTCGTCAGGAATTTCCGAGAAGTATCTTCAGAGATTCCTACAGAAGTTCATTCAGATATTAGTCCAGCCAGAAGTTCCTCCTAAGATTCCTCCTAGAGTTCCTTAGGGGATTCCTCAAGAAGCTCCTTTAGGGATTCTTCCAGGAGTTCTTTCAGGGATCTTGAGTTTTTTAGAGATTTTTTCAGAAGGATTCATCTCCATTCCACCTCAATTGCCTTCAGGCATTATACCAGAGATTTCTGCAGAAGTTCCTTCAGAGTTTCTTTTAGGAGTTTCTTCTAGGGTTTCCTTAGGACTATATTCAGCGGTCCCTGAAAGAATTTCTCTAGAATTTCTTAGAGGAAATCCTGCAGGATTTTCTTCTGGAATTCCTCCATGAATTCTTTCGGAGATTCCGTCGGGAAATCTTTCAGGGGCTCTTCTTGGAATTCCATTCGGGATGTCTCCTGGACTTCCTGCTTAAATTTCTCCTGGAATTCCTTTGGGGATTTCTAAGTCTAAATAGTACGACCTTAATAACAACATTGGAAGCTCCTGAACCCGGGAAGAGGTCAAGTACTGACGATCAAAATGTGATATTGGTTTGTTCGAGATAAGAGGTAAAAGTACTGAAAATAACAGCGAAAATTTGTTCTTCTTCCGTATAATCGATAGCAAAATTTGATATTTGAAGATCAATCAAATAGCTCACTGCTATTGGTTAGATCTTAGCAACAGATAAAGGTGCTATGATGATGATGTTCCGGGAGTAAAATTGAGAAATTATTTTCAGTACTTTTACCTCTTATCTCAAACAAACAAATATCACTTTTTGATCTCCGTATCAAAATGTGCTATTATTGAGCTTTTCTCCTCTGCTTCGGAAGCTTCGAAGAAAACAAAATAAAACTGTATGTAGGATTTTTTTGGCTTTTCAGTCCGATTGTGAGATCAAAAACAGTTCTTTAAGCTTAAGGGATTTCTCTATGAGTTCCTTCAGGTATTCCTACAGCGATTAATCCAAGAGTTCCCTCGAAGATTCTTGCAATATAGTAGTAATTTCAGGGATTTCTCCTGAAGTTCCTTGAATGAACTTTCCAGGCGTTCCTTTATGAATCGCCTGAGTAGTTATAGGAGAATTCAGGGATTTCTTCAGAAGTCCCCTCAGCTATTCCAACAGGAGTTCCCTTAGATAGTGTGGATTTCCAACGCGATGTCCATTAGAAATTTGTCAAGCAGTTTCTCTAGGGATTCCTTCTGAAGTTCCGTCAGGAATTCGTACATCAGTTCTTACAGGAATTTCTGGAAATTCTGGAATTCTTTCCGAGATTCCTTCAGTTTCATGGATTCGTTCAAATATTTCTTCAGAGATTCCTCCTGAATTCCTTTAGAGATCTCTCCATAAGTTTCTTCCAAGAATACCTCCAGTAATATTAAGTTATTTCCCCGGAAGTTTCTTCAGGGATTCTCCCAGAAGTTTCTTCAGAGAGACTAATGCCTCCATCAGATATTCCTCAAGAAGTTCTATCAGGAATTTCTACAGGAGTTCCTTCAGGAATTTCCTTTGGACTATAATCAGGCTTATCTCTAGGATTTCCTTAAAGGATCTCTCATGGAGTTTCTGCAAGAATCTCTCCAGAATTTCTTTCAGAGAATCCCTCACGATTTTCCACTGGAATTCCTCCAAGAATTCTTTCGAAGATTCCTCCTGGAATTCCATAGGAGATTACTCCCGCAATTCTTTCGGAGATTCCACCTGAGATTCCTTCGAAGATTCCTGCTGAAATTCCCTCGAGGATTCCTTCTCATTATCCTTCGATGATTCCTCTTAGAAATTCTTTGAGATTCATCCTCGAACTTCTTTTAAATTCTAATCAGAGATGTCTTCAGAAGTGTCGGCATGCATCTCTCTAAAAGAGATACTTGAAAAACCTGGAATTCCTGTAGAAGTACCTTCAGGGTTTTGCACGGAAATTCCTGCAGAGATTCCTCCACGAGTTCTTCTAGAGATTCCTTTCTCCAGGGATCCTCCTCTCCATGAAGTATCAGCAAGAATTCCTGTTGCAGTTTGTTCAAGGTGCCTCCTGGAATTCCTCCGGTTCCGGTGTTATTAACCTTCACGTACCCGACCCCCGACAACTCATTTTAAAAATGCTGGCATTTCGTCAATTTTCATCCGACTTTTTGAAGTCGCCCTCAATCGATCATGAATTGGTGCAAGTTTAGTACAATCAAGTGGCCATGTAATATCCGAAACCATTCCGAACATATTCCGGATTGTACTGGGGTCAGTTGGTGTGAGGAGGCTCTGTTTTTCCTGATGGCTTAAAGTGATGTTAATGTGTTTGAGAGGCCCCCGCGGCACCTGTTCCAGGTGTTCTGGAGCGGGCATATCAGTTAATACAAACTTCAGTCTACTTTTTCTGTCCCATTTTCTCGAAATCATGAAGATTGATACGTCACACGACATGTTTTGGTTACAAATCAGAAATTTCCCCGATGACACCCCCGTGGAACCTGTGCTAAATGTTCCGGGGTGGCCATATTAGTTGATACATACTTCAGCCTATCTTTTCTAACTCAGTCATTTGAAATCATGAAGATTGATATGTCGCACGGCATGTTTAGGTTGAAAACCAGAAGTGTCCCCAATGAGGCCCCGCGGAACCTGTCACGATAATCCGGATGGGCCAACTTATTCAAATCTGGTTATCGCAGTTATGTTTCAGTGTTCGCAACAAAAATTTCGCTGAAAATCGATGGTGCAAACACAACTACACACGAAATAAACACTTTTAGCCATTTTGACAACCCCCTGACCCCAGTATAATCCGAAATATCGCCGAGATGGTTTCGGAAATTGCATGGCCACTTGAGTATAATGAACTAGCACCAATTTATGATCGATTGAGGGCGACTTCAAAAAAATCTGATATAAATTGACAAAATACCAGCATTTTGAAAATTAGTTGTCATCGCTCGGGTACGTGAAGGTTAAACTAACTTGGAGGTTACAACTTCAGATCTATACTCAGAAATGCATTGGCGTAACTAGGATATTTTCCTGGAGGGGGCCCAGGGGGGGCCTGACTTGAGATGAATTTTAAGCGGGATGGGCACCCGATATGTGAATATGCAAATCAATATTGTAGTTTTGAGTAATCAAAATGACTGTTTCATGTTTGTTCATAGTTTTGTAAACTATACTGCCGTGAATCGCATATCAGTCCCATCTTTGCTGGATTTCCTATGCAAATGGGAATGATATGCGATTCAGGGCAGTATATGAGTACGAACAATTCCTCCAAGATTTTTTTCCATAGCTTTATTCAGTGATTCCATCTTGGCTTCTTCCAGAAATTCAATCAAGAATTCATCTAGGGATTCCACTAGACATTTTTCGGGGATTTGTCCTGGGATATCTTTAGAGGTTCCTCCAGTAATTGTTCCAGTGCTTTTTTCGAATTTTTTCTTCAGAAATTTCTCCAGAGATCCTTTAAGGTATTTCTGCAGGTATTCAGAGATTTCTACAGGGATATCTACATATATACCTTAAAAATTCCACTAGAGATTGCTCCAATAATTACATCTGGAATGATTCGAAGTATTTCTGCAGGAATGTATTCCAGAAATTCGTTTAGAAAATTTTACTCAGAGATTCTTTAAAAACCCTCCAAGAATTGCTTAAAAAATTTGTACAAAAAACCTTTAGGGATCCTAGTTTTTTTTTATGTTTATTAACGAGATTTTTAGCCCTAGGCTAGTTCATCTCGGGACCCACACTTTACTTCCCTTCTGAAGGAAGAACTCAAATTTTGCGAGTTTGTCAGGAGTGGGATTCGATCCCAGGTCCTCGGCGTGATAGTCAAGTGTTCTAACCATCCCACCAGGTCCGCTCCACTAGGGATCCTAGTATTCCTTCAACAATTACTGCAGACATTGATTTCTTCATTTTTTTATCCAGGGATATTCCCACAAAAATTCTTACAGGTATTCGCTATGAAAGCTCTCCTGAGATTCCATAAAGAGTTCCTAATGGGGCTTGCTTCCGGGATTCCTCATCGGGTTTCTTCAGAAATTACTTCAAGAGTTCCTCCAGGGATTCACCGGAAATTTCTTCTGTTATTCTTACAAAAACGAATTGTGAGAATATTTTAAACATTTCTAGAAGAACTCTTATTGGGATTCCTTCAGAAACTCCCGCAGGAATTAATTCAGGATTTCCTCAGGAATTTAAGCGGTTTCTTCAGTATTTCCCCTGAGAATTCTTCAGAAAATCCTCCTGGAATTCCCACAGAAATCGTATTTCATCTAGAATGAATCTTGAGATTCCTCCAAGAACTCCTTCGGAAATTCCTCCCGGGTTTTTTTCAAGAATTATTCCAGGTATTCCTCCTGGCATGCCTCTAGGATTTCATTCAGGCATTTCTCCAGAGACTTCTGCAAGAGTTCTACCAAGAATTTCTCCAGGTATTACCCCAGGTATTACACTGAAGTTTTTTTTACGACGGTAATGGTCCCGCGTAAAAAAAAACCGCGTAAAAAAAAACCGCGTTATTTCAAGACCCGTCGTAAAAAAAAAACCGCGTTATTTCAAGACCCGTCGTAAAAAAAACCGCGTTATTTCAAAAAACGTCGTAAAAAAAGTCAAGTCACGTTAGATGTGGTGCTGACTATTTTACGCGTGTTTTTGAAAAAACGCGGATTTTTTTTTACGACGGTTTTTGAAATAACGCGGTTTTTTTTACGACGGGTCTTGAAATAACGCGGTTTTTTTAGGACGGACCGCGTAAAAAAAACCGCGTAAAAAAAACCGCGTAAAAAAAACTTCAGTGTACTCCAGGATTTTTTTACAAGTTTGGATCCAGGAATTCTTCCATGAATTCCTCCGAAAATTCTTCCAGGAATTTCTTCTCTAGGGTTTCATCTGCACATTCCTCCAGGATTTATTTCATGGATCCCACCAGGAATTCCACCGATGACTCCTGCAGTAATTCCTCCAGAAAATGCTCCTGGAACTCCACCGGAAATTCCTTTCTGAATTCCTCTAAAAATTTCTCCAGGAATTCCTTCAGAAATTTCTCCATGGATTCCTTCCAGAATTCCTCTAGAGATTCTTGCAATAATTCATTCAGGGATTCTCAAGATATTCATTTAGGGATTCCTCCTGCAGTTCTTCCATGAATAGTTCCACGGATTTTCTCCAAGATTTCCTATAGAGATTTGTCCAGGAATTCCTCCTGAGGTTCTCCCAGAAATTGTATCAGGGATTCCTCCAGTTTTTTTTTTTTGTAAGAATCCCCCCAGGGATTCTTCCAAGTAGTTCTCTAGAAATCTAAGGATGCCTCCAGGAATTCCTCAAGAAGTTACTCAAGTATTACCCCAAGAATCCCTTCAGAAAGTCCTCCAGTAATTGATCCAGGAACTCCCATAGGAATTCCTTCAGAAATTACTACCGCAATTTCTTCAAATTCCTCTTGAAAATTCTCTTGCATTTTCTTCAAAAATTTCTCTTGGAGTTTCTTCAGAAATTTCTCTTTGAATTTCTTCAGAAATTTCTTTTGGGATTTCTTCAGAAATTCCTCCATTAACTGCTTCCAGAATTTCTCTCGAGATTCCTCCGGGAATTCATTCAAAAATTTTTCCAGGGATAAATTTAAGGAATTTCCACAAAAAATCCTTTACAGATCAATCCAGGAATTCTTCCTGGGATTCCGCAAGGAATTTATCCAGACATTAATCCTGAGGTTTCTCCAGAAATTGCTTCAGGGATTCCTCCAGGGATTTTTCAAAGATTTTTCCCAGGGATTCTTCCAAGAATTTGTCTAGAAATTTCTCTAAGGATTCCTCTAGGAATTTTTCAAGAGGTTTCCTTAGAAATTTCTCCTGGGAGTTTCTCCATGGACTCATCCCGGGATTTCTCCAGCAATTCATCTAGAGATTGCTTCGGGAGTTCTTCTAAAAACTCCAAACTCCACTAGATTGCTCCCAGAATTCTTCTGAAAACTCCACCAGGAACTTATCTAAAAATGTATCCAGAGATTACTCCAGGCATTAGTCCAGGAATTTCTCCAGGGATTTCTTAAGGAATTTCTCGAGAGATTCCTCCAGGAATTGATACAGGCATGTCTCCAGGAATTTATCCAGGGTTTACTCCAAGCATTCCTCCAGAGTTTTCTATAGGGATTCTTCCAGGCATTAATCCAGGATTCCTTCAGAAATTACTACCGCAATTTCTCCAAGAATTTATCTAGAAAATCCTCCAGGGATTCATTTAGAAATTACCCCAAGAATTTCTCCCGGAGTTTATCCAAGAAATATTCCAATAATTCTTCCTGGGATTCCTGAAAGATTTCCTCCTGAGATTTCTCTAGGAATTTCTTCAAATATTTTTTCAGGAATTCTCCAGGAAATCCTTAAGGAATTCTTTTTAAAATTTCCCCACAAATTCTTTCGGGAATTTATTCAAGATTTATTCCAGGTATTCCTCTAGGCATTCTTCCAGGATTTCATCCAGGCATTTCTCCAGGGACTCCTCCAGGAGTTTAACCACGAATTTCACCAAAAATTACCCCAGGTATTTCTTCAGGAATACTTTCGGTAATTTATTCAGGAATGGATCCAGGAATTCCTCCAGGAATTTCTTCGGAAATTCGTACAGCAATTCCTTTAGGAATTGTTCCAGGAATTCCTCCAGAAATCCTTCCAGGGTTTCCCCCAAGAATTATTCCAGGAATTTCTTTTCCGAGGTATCCTTTACACATTCCTCCAGGAATTATTTCATGGATTTCGCCAGATATTCCTCCGATGATTTCTCCAGTAATTCTCCCAGAAATTCCTTCTGAAATTGCTCCTGTAAGTCCTCCAGAAATTCCTCTGGGAATTTCTCCTGGAACTCCATCAGAAGTTCCTCTAGGAATTTATCTAGGAATTTCTTTAGGAATTTCTCTATGAATATATTCAGAAATTTCTCCATGGATGCTTTCCAGAATTTCTTTAGAGATTCTTCCAGGAATTCATTGAAGGATTCCTCAAAGAATTGATTAAGGGATTCCTCCTGGAATTCATCAATGAATAGTTCCATGAAAGTTCCCCAAGATTTCCTAGAAAGATTTATCCAGAAATTCCTCCTGAAATTCCACCTGGAACTTGTCCGAAAGTTCCTCCAGGAATCCCTCCTAAGGTTCCTCCAGAAATTTGTTTCAGGGATTTCTCCAGGGTTCTTTCCAAGAATTTTTGTAGAAATTTTATCTAAGAAATTTTGCGAGAATTCCTTATGAGGTTTCTTCAGAAATACTCCAGGAGTTCTTTCAGGAGATTCTTCAGGAAATTCTTTCAGGTTTCCTCTAGGAATAAATCCATGAATTTCAATTCCAGGGATTTCTCTAGAAATCCGTCCAGGAGTTGCTTCACGGGTTCTTCTAGAAATTCCACGAGGAATTCATTCAAGAATATACCAGAAATTCCTGCAGGGATTCCTCTAAGGATTCTTCCGTGAGATTTCTCCAAGAATTCCTCCTGGAATTCCTCCAGAAATTCCTCTGGGAATTCTTCTAGAAATTTATCTAGGAATTTCATCAGAAAGTTCTCTAATGCTCCAGGCATTACTCCAGGAACTTCTCCAGGGATGCCTCCTTCAGAAATTTATCCATTAACTGTGGAGCCAAGGGCTCAATGTCTATTTGAAAAAGACAAATCAATCAATCAATCCATTAACTTTTCCAGGGAATCCGCCAGGAATTTGTCCAAAAAATTTTCTAGGATTTCCTCCAGAAATCCATCTTGGAATTACTGAGAAAATTTGCTTATGATTTCACAAAAAAATGTGCCTATGATGCTTCGTTCTCTGATTTTTCAAAGTAGGTGATGTCTGTGGAAAATGCTTGATTTTCACTGGAGTTTTCCGGAAAATTAGGCGACCCTGATTTTTTTTCAATTTAGTTTTTCAAATATATATGATCCCTACCTAATTTCATTAACCTTCAGAAACTTCATACCAATTTGTACGATAATAAAAAAAATCCCATAATGCTCCAGGCATTAGTCCAGGAACTTTTCCAGAGATTCCGCATGGAATTTTTCCAGAAGGTTCTCCCGGATATCCTCCAGAAATACATCTAGGAACTCCTCCTGTGATTTCTTGAAGAATTCCTCTAAGGATTCCACCAGGAATGCATCCACAAATTCCTCCAAGGTTTCATCTAAAAAAAATTCTAATAATTTCTACAGGGATTTCTGATGCAGATTCTTCAGATTTTTTTTCCTGAAATTCCTAGCATAATTGCTTTTCGGATACATCCAGGAATTCATCCAGGAATTCATCCAGGGATTCCTCCAGGTATACTTTCACAAATTACTCCAGGGATTCCTGCAGGTATTGCTCCAAGAATTCTTGTAATGATTTCTTCCAAAATTTCTCTCGGGATTATTTTTTTTATTTATTCAGCGATTAGTTAAAAAATTACAGTATTCCGTTCATAATATTTTTCAGGGATTCACCCCAGGGTTTTTTAGGATTACTTGTAGATTTTTTGAATAATTTGAAGCGATTTGTATTGAAATTCTTTTAGATAATTTTAGAGGGACATAGAAGCCAAGAAATTCTCCAAGAAGTCATCCAGGAATTCTTTCACAATTATCTCATGAATACCAAGTCTTTTACAAGTCCAATCATGAATACCTTCAAACTTACGATTACATCTTGCAGCACCAGCTTTTAAATATATTAAAACTTCCTCAATGACCATTTGAATTTGTGCGTTGTTTGATAGACGCAAAAATACCCCTGGCCCACGAAATAAAAGAAATTAATAGTGACCGACTAGAAATCACCTCCAGCATGATTTTAATGAATACACTCGCGTTTACGCTTCAGCTACGTACATCTATTCTCACTAGGAATTCACAAACTTTTGCTGGAATTCCATTGCAAATTCAACCAGAGTTTTTCCCACATGATACTTGATTTCCATAAAGAATCACTTAACCATATTTTGCAGTAAAGTTGCTAGAAAATTCCAGGAATTCCTGGAAATTATCATTCAGATTTAATTTCTCAGCGATTTAAAAAAGAAGATGTACAAAGTATTGCTTTTTATATAATTCTGATTATATAATATTTCCAAACAAAACTAACTAATTACATAGACCATTTTGGACAATGAGTGACAAGTTGAGAATTTTCTCCAATAACTGTCAATTTAAACACATATTATGCTAAATAAATTTCTATTACTGTACGTGCAGTTGAAACCCGGAATTTTCGACTAGCGAAGTTGGATTTTTCTTCAAATCCGTGCGTCGGACCTAACTTCCGAAGTTTGGATTTGGAGAAAAATCCAACTTCGCTAGTCGAAAACTCCGATTTTCAACTAAATTGAGAATATGAATCTATGTATGTCACCGCGACAGTGGTTTTCAGATTCAGTCATGAAAAATTTCTGGGGGGGGGGCCTGGCGGATTCTGGGGGGGGCCTGGCCCCCCTGGCCACCCCTCTAGTTACGCCAATGCAGAAATGTCAGGGATTCCTCCAGGAATTGTCCAAGGAATCCCCCTAGAAATTCCACTAGGAATTTATCCAGTTATTCCTTCAGGGATTTCTCCTGACATTCTTCCAAAGATTCATCCAGGAATTGCCTCAGGAATATGTCCAGAAATTCCTCCAGGGAATTCTCTCTCAATTTCTTTAGGGCTTCCTCCAGGAATTCCTCCAATGATTCCACCAGGAATTCCTCCTGAAATTCCTCCAAGCATTCATCAAGGTAGTCTTTTAGAAATTCTGAATTCGAGTGTGTTCCTTCAGAAATTCCTCCAGGGTTTCCACCAAGAATTCATCCAGACATTCCTCCAGGAACTTCTTCATCGATTTTTCAAGGAATTATTTCAGGGATTTTTCAAGGAATTGATGCAGGGATTCCTCTAGGGATTCTAATTCAGGAATTCCTTCAGAAATTTCTACAGCAATTCATCCAAGAATTTCTCCAGAAATCCTCCAGGAATTCATTCAGGAATTCTTCCGAGAATTTCTCCAGGTTTTTTTTAGAAAGATCCTTCCAGGAATTTCTATTCCAGGAATTGCTCTTGGAAGTCCTATAGGGATTTCTTCATGGATTTCGCCTAGGATTCCTCCAAGGACTCCTCCAGGGACTCCTCCAGGGACTCCTAAAGTAATTTTTTCATACACTCCTTCAGAAGTTTAATCCGTGCATTCCTCCACAGATTTCACCAGGTATTACTTCAAGGATTCCGCCATGAATTAATCCTGGAATTCCTCCATGAATTCTTCCAGGGGTTCCCCTAGGAATTCCATCAGGAATTAATTCAGGATTTCCTTCAAGAATTCCTCCAGGCATTCCTTCAGGGATTCTCTCAGAGATTCCTCCAGGAATTGCTTAAAGGATTCTTTCAGGAATTCCTCCAGAAATTCCACCAAGTATTCCTCCAGGAGTTCCTCCAGGAATTTCTCAAGAGATTTCTTCAAAAATTTCTCCGGAGATTTCACCTAGAATTCCGCTAGAAGTTCCTCCAAGGAATCGTTCAAGAACTTATCCAGGGATTCCTTCTAGATTTTTTCCAGGAATTCCTCCAGAAATTGTTCCATGTTTTCTTACAGAAATTTCTTCAGAGATTTCAAAATGAATTTATCTAGAGATTTCTCCACGCTTTCCTCCAGGAATTCCTCTGAGGATTTCGTCATGAATTTGTTCAGAAGTTCTTGCAGGTATTCCCCAAGGATTTCCTCCAGAGATTCCTCCAGGAATTGCTTCAGGGATTCCTCCAGGGTATCCTCCAAGAAACTTCTCCAGGCATTCCTCCACAAATTTCTCCAGAGATGTATCTATCAATTGCTTCACGGATCCTTCTAGGAACTCCTCCAGGAGTTTATTCAGAATTTATTTCAGGGATACCTCCACGAATATCTCCAGTGATTCCTCAATGATTGTGATAAAACAATCGTGGCGAAATGTCGGGCAAACGATAAACCTCGTTTTTTCGTATTAAAGACCGCGTAGCCGATTAAATCCTGCAAATCCTGTAAATTCTCAGTCATGAGATCATTTCGAACGTTTGGAATATTCAACGATACAACTATGCCCTAACTATGAAGCTCCAATTATGAGAACCATCCTCACTTCTCCTCAGTTGTAAACGGGCAATCCTGTGTCAGGACAACCCATCAAGAAACCACCACGTGCTTCAATATTTCCAGAAGAAAGGATTGGAAAGCTGCAAAAAAGAAAGTCAAAATACTAACCGAAACCAAAACTTGTTCAACCGTTCTTCCCTAGTGTCTGTTGGTCCATCATCGTCATCATCTTAATCAGCCTGTTTTTCTTGTCCTGCATCATGCAAAACGCTTCGGTCCCGGTCCAAAAGGTCAGACATTAGTCAATTTTTGCGGGTGAGCAAAAATGTTAATTATGGTAACTTTTAATTAAACGACTTTCATGTTGTTTTCCATGTCGGTTTGAGTCCCGTCCCGTTCCGTTGCGTTGCTTTGGTCGGTCGGTAGAGAATTCGTCCACCGAGTTGTGTCCATCGTGTTGTGGCTTGGCGTGTGGTTGCACCGAGGAGATGGATGGTGGCATAATAGCAAGAGCTGTTGTTTGTTTGTTCCGGTTCGTTTCGGGGCCGGTTTCTTTGGCGAAATGGGTCTTTCTAGGAATTTGGGGTGCGATGGTGGGAAGAACAATGGAAATAATTAAAAATGTGCTCAGGTACCGACAATTGCAATTTCAATTAGACAGAAGTGTATTTACTAAGGACCCAAAATGCAAAATTATTTAAGCCTTTCTTCATCATTGTACTATATTTATAGTCATGAGTTACACGAATGTTTATTGGATATGATATTGTACAGTGTACAATGATCAATTGACTGAAAGCATTCTTTCTTCTTTTTATTTCTTTTAAGGAATTTGGCCAAATCGTGCAGAAATGACCAAGAATTTTCTCTTAACCCGTAAACACCCGGAACGATCTACTTTTGGCAGAAATGCAATATCTTCTTTGTTTTTATTCATTTAACCCTGAATTTTTTTTATAGTCAAGGGGAATAGTTGTGCTAAGAAATGCATGGTACCTTCCACCTTTGCACCCTCACCCCTTTTGGTGGTAGCCAAAAATATGTGGCTTTTTTGTGTTTTTTTTTAATTCTACATGTTTTTACTCAAATTTCATCTTTTTTGCTAATCATCAATAGTTTTCCCTGATCCTTGACATGCAATGTATTACTACCCATCATAGTCTGTTGAAGTTTTGATCCCACAGCTATTCTAAGGCCTCCAAAGTACTCCGAAGTTTGTGTCACGAATCCAACATCCTATACCAAATTTTATATACATACGATGAATCCTCACAGAGCATAGTCTACGGTACTCAGAAAGCCTCAAAGCACTCCTAGAATATTCATGGTACAGAAATTGGGTTATCTAGGTCATCCAAATTACTCTGAAATTCATTTTCTTAAGATCTACAACATCTACAACATCTACAACACATTCATCTGTTCATGAAATTTAGTCACGTTGATATCCATTAGACCTCGCAATTCTACGAGCAACTCGATATTGTGATAATTAGACATTCCGTGAAATACAAATGGCCTTCAAAACATTTTGAAGTTTGGGTTACGATATCTACATACTGTATCATGCTTTAATTGTAAAAAATATTCGTGGGATGTAGTCTATACTGCTGGTGGAGCCTCAGTGCACAACTATAATACTTTTGGTACATTCATTGGAGTATTCCAGGCTTTCCAAACTATTTTGGAATAAGCACGACTTTCAAGGTCTACAGGCTCTACTCATGTTTCTGTTCACTCTATCGGCATAACTCTTTCACGATTGTGTCTGTTGCACCTCATAATATTGCGAGTATCTTTATGAGTTGCTATTTGGGTGTCAACAGGTATTCAAATGGACCCAATGTATTTTGAAGTATGGGTCGCAATATTTGCAAATCTTATGATACAGGTGATGGCCAAAATATTTGGGATAGGCAACTTTTTTTCTCCCGCAAAAAAATTCAACATGCTGTAACTTTTCATAGTGTATCAAAAAATCACAAATTTTGAATGTTTATCAACCTGTTATATGTGCATCATTGGTACAAATTTGGGCTCGATTGAATAGTTTTTCACGAAGTTAGAACCGTTCGGGTGAATCACTATTTTTTAGACAACTCATTTTTGAGCTGTCATATCTCGGAAACCAGTGAACCGAATTGAATGATTTTTTTTAACGTTTATCAACAATATATAGATACTTAATACAACGTTATAAAATGTAATATATTTTCAGGGCGAATTAAGTTATACCGGGTTGAAATTTTTACCCATATAGAGAAAAACAAGTCAAATTTACAATACCACGCAAAAATTATCAAATGTGTTCTTCCTTCAATCTAAATAGGCTCTAATATATCTGATTAGAGATAATTTGAGAACAGAAATGGAAAATCTTTGGATATCAACACTAAAATTTATTGACATTGATGTAAAAAAAAATATTTTTTTTCGAGAAAAATCAAAAAAAAAATGTCAATTCATGATAACTTTTTGCAACGTTTAAAAAGTACCTATGTTTTAATAGTTTGTAAAGCATTTACATATTGTTATTGTACGTTCAAAATTTCATTCAATTCGGTTCACTCGTTTCCGAAATATGACTCAAAAATGAGTTGTCTGAAAAACAGTGTTTTACCCGAACGGTTCTAACTTTGTGAAAGATTAATCAATCCAGCCCAAATTTGTACCAATGATGCACATATAATAGTTTGACAAACAGTCAAAATTTGAGATTTTTTGATGCGCTCTATGAGAAGTTATAGCATGTTGAACTTTTTTTGTGAGAGGAAAAAAAGTTGCCTATCCCAAACATTTTGGTCATTCCTACAAGAATCCCTCCGGGAATTCCTCCGAGAATTCCTTCAAGAATTTCAGCAGGAATTTCAAGAATTTTTCCAGATATAACTCTAAAATTTTTGCCAAGTATTCTTCAAAGAACCCCTCTAGAGGCATTTCTCCAACAATTTCTTCAGGAATTTCTCATAGACTTCTGCTTAGAAATTCTCCAATCATTCCTCTAGAAATTCCTCCAAAAGTTTCTCCAGGAATTCCTCCAAGAATTCCTCTATGTTTTTTTAAAAGAAGTTCTCAAGGAATTTCTCTTGAAAATCCTCAAAGAATTTCTTCCGAAGCCTCCGGGAAATCGTCCAAAAATTCTACCAAAAATTACTCCAGGGGTTCATCCGAAATTATTTTCAGGCATTTCGCCAGATATTCCTCCAGGAATTCGTGGAATAAATTTTTCAAGGAATTCGAACAGAAATTACTTCAGATTTTTTTGGAAAGCTTTTCAAAAATTCCTCCACAAATTCTTCCATGAACACCCCCAGGCTCCATCATTAAACCTTTAGTAATTCCTCATAAAAAAACTCCTGAAATAGCTCTTAGAATTCGTCCGAGAATTCCTTCAGGGATTTCCTCAGAAATACCTCCGAAAACTGTTGAGGACTTACGCTAAAATTCCTCCCGAAATTCTTCAAGAAACTCCTTCGGGAATTACTCCAGTAATTCCTCCAGGAACTCTTTCAGGTATTCCTTAATAAATTCCTCTTCGAACTCCACCAGGAAGTCTTCCACGAATTCCCCAAGGAATATCTCCAAGAATTCATCCAGGAATGCCTCCAAAACATCTGCCTAGAATTATTTCAAGAATCCCTCCAGGAATTCCTCTAAAAATCCTACAGGGCCTTCCCCAAGAATTTCACCAGGGGTCCCTACTACTGCCAAGAATCTTCTTCTACTTCCTTTTCTTCTTCTTCTTCTTCTTCTTTATGGCACGACGTCCCCACTGGGACTTGCCCTGCCTCGCTTCAACTTAGTGTTCTTTGAGCATTTCCACAGTTATTAATTGGAGGGCTTCCGTAGCCTGTCATTGCATGAATTTGTATATTGTGAAGCAAGTGCAATGATACACTATGCCCAGGGAGTCGAGAAATTTTTCCCGACCGGAACTGGAATTGAACCCGCCGTCTCCGGATTGGCGATCCATAGCCTTAACCACTAGGCTACCTGGAGACCCAAGAATCCCTTCAGGTATTTCGCCAGGAATATATCCAAGGATTTTTTCAACCCCAGGAATTCCTCCGAGAATTCTTTCAGGTAATTCTCCTGGAACTGCTCCGAGACTTCTTTCCAGAATTCCTCCAAGAATCCCATCAGGAACTATTCCAAGAATTTCTCCAAAAATTTCTCCAGGTATTCCTCCAAAACTTCTGCTAAGGATTTGTCCAAGAATCCGTCCAGGAATACCTCCAGGATATATTCCAGAAATTATCCAGCAAGTAATCCAGTGATTCCTTCAGGAATACCTCCAGGAATTACTCTACGAATTGCTCTTGGAATAACTACAGGAATTCCTCTTAGAATTAATCCGGGAGATGCTCCAGGAATTCCTACAACAAATATTCCGGGAATTCCTCCAGAAAACACTCCAATGTTTTTTCCAGGAATTGCTCCAGGATTTCCTCCAAGATTTATTCCAGGAAGTACTCTAGGAATTCCTACAAGGAATATTTCAGGAATAACTCCTGGAATTACTCCAGAAAATGAAAATAACAAAAAAATAATTTCAAAATTTTTTTCAGGAGTTCCTTTAGGACTTCTTCAAGTAAATCCTTCAGGAAATCCTCTAAGAATTCCCCCAGAATGTTCTTTTTTAATTCCTTTACACTACAGTGGTTTTTCGATTTTATCACGATCAAAAAAAAATTACCGTGAAATTAGCGAGACCGTGAATTTGGCGAAATGAAAAATTATTGTAAATTTTATATTAAGAATTGATAAACTGCAAAATTTTTGAAGTGTTATTCACATTTTTAACTGTTTTAGTAATCTGCTAATGTTTGTTATTGCTCTAGCGCTGTCCGTGAACTACGTAGACTCATTTTGGGCAATTTTAAACGCCCTATCCATTCGTAGATGTTTGTCCATACAAAATTTTTAAAATTTGTATGGATCGTAGACCTTTGTACGGTCAGATCAAGGATGCCACATTTACAGATTTTTCTGTAGTAAAGTTGCAAGATGATCGATTTTTTTTCAAATTATGACTATTTTTCAAAGTTTTGCATGGAAACGAGTTTTGATTGATTTGATTGATTTAGCTATATTATAGAGACTTTCAGCCCTTGGCTGGTTCGTCTCGAAACGGGTTTTCAAACTTCAAGTTTCATTTTCTCAATTCCTACTCTTTACAAATGGGACTGATATGCGAGTGGGGGTAGTGTGCATCGGTATGATTTAATTTTAGAAAAATCGAGAAAAAATATATTTTGGACGAAGATAAGCACAGTAGGGGGATTAAAAGGAATTTGATCGTTCTTTCTAGTCTTTCTTAATAAGTTCAATTATATTTTTTTTGTAAAAGTGAAGTGTTCCATAAATTTTAACTAATGTTTCAAGTACATTTTTATGTTCTGTGCTTTTTATACTGAATTCGCAATGTTTTAGAAAAGCGTGATAAAAACGAAAAGAAAACCGTGATAAAATCGAGCGTGAATTTGGCGAGTAGTGAATAAAATGACTAGTGATAAAACCGAAACGCCACTGTACATGAATTCTTCCAGAAAGTACTCCAGGAATTCCTGCAGGGTTGATACAGAAATTTCTTCAAGAATTTCTTGGACGAATTCCTGGTAGAATTCTTGTAGGAACTCTTGGAGGAATTCCTTGAAAATTTTTTCAAGGAATTCCTAAAGAAATTCCTAGAGAAAATATTGGTGGAATTCTTGGAAGAAGTCTTGAAGGTATTCCTGAAGAAATTCATGGAAGGGAGTTCTGGATTGTTGGAGGAATTCCTGGAGGAGTTCTTAGATGATTTCCTGATGGTATCCATGGGAAATTTCCTGTAGGCATTTCTGGAGGTATTTCCCAAGGATTCCCTGGAAGAATTTCTGAAGGTATATATCGAAAAATCCCTAGAGGTATTCCTAGAGTAATTTATAAAGGAATCCCTGCCCATATTCCTGGAGGGATTCTTGGGGCAATTTTTGACAGAGGCATTGGAACAGGTTTTGGAGAAATTCTTACTGTCGGAATTCCTGAAAGAATTTCCGGAGGAATTCCTGGAAGGATTCTTGGAGAAACTTTTAGCAGATTTTTTTTAGGAATAACTGATTTTTTGTAGGAATAATTGAAGAAATTCTTGGAAAAAATCCTGGAGCAATTTTTGGAGAAATTTCTGGAGAAGTCTCGGAGTAGTTCCTCGGAGGAATTCCTGGAGTTGTCCCAGGAGTATTTTCTTGAGAAATTTCTGAAGGTTTTTTGAAGAATGTTGGAGGTATTCATGAAGAAATTGGTGGTAGATTTTTTGGATGAATTCTTGAAGGAATTTCATGAAAAATCCATGGAGGTATTTGTGCAGAAATTCCTGAAGGAATTCTTGGCAGAAGTCATAGACAGACCCTTGTTACATTCTTGGGAAAGGTCCTCTGGGTTTTTTTTTTGGAGGAATTCCTGGAAGAATTTTTGGAAGAATTCTAATAATATGTCTTGGAGGAATTCCTAGATGAATTCTTGGAGAAATTTCTTGAGGAATTATTGGTGGAATTCCTGGAGGAATTCTTGGGGGGAGGGGGAATTCCTGAAAATATTATAAGAGGAAGTCCTGAAGAACGTCCTGGTGGAATTCCAGGAAGAATCTAGCAAGGAATTCCTGACAGAGTTCCTGGAGTAATTCCTGAAGGAGTTCCTTGAGTAATTTTGGGAGGAATTTTGCCGTAATTCCTTAAGAACTTCTGGAGAAATTTCTGAGGATATCTCTGAAGAAATTCTCGTACGAATTCTTAGAGTAATCTTATTGTGGAATTACTAAAGGTTTCCTAAAGGATCCTGGAGGTATTCATGATGGAATTTCTGGAGGAATTCTTGAAATTTCCGAAAAAATCCATGGAGAAATTTCTGGAGGATTTTCTGAATTAATTTCTGTTGGAATTCCTTGAAAAATTTCTTCACGAATTCCTGGTGGAATTTCTGGAGAAATGCCTGAAAGTTATCTCGGACGAATAACTGAAATAATTTTTGAAAGAATTCCTGGATGATTACCTGCGGATTACTGGAGAAATTCTTTGAGGAAATCCTGGAGAAACTCTTGGAGGAATTCCTGGAGGAATGTTTGGAGAATTTCTTGGCCGAAGTCAATGAGGAATTCCTAGAGAAATTGTTGGAAGAATACCTAGAGGAATTCTTTGAGGAATTCTTGGCAAAATTATTTAAAAAAAAATACGGAGAAATTCTTGAAGAAATTCCTGGTGGAATTCTTGATTTCTTGAGGGAATCTTGTAGGAATTTCTGGCAGCATATTTGGAGGAACTCCTGGAGGAATTTTCGAGGAATTTCTTGAAAAATTCCTGGTAGAATTCTTCCAGGAATACTTGGAGGAATACCTTTGAAGATTATTTGAGGAATTCTTGGCGAGTGTCTTGGATAAATTCCTGAATTATTTGTTGAAGGAGCTACACCGATAAAGTAAAGAGATCCAGTAGAGCTTGTGGAGCTTGAAGGTCACAATCGTGAAAGAATTATGCCGATAGAGTGAACAGAAACAAGAGTAGAGCCTGTAGAACTTGAAGGTCCTCATTCAAAAATAGTTTGGAAAGCCTGGAATACCAAAAACATTATAGTTGTGCACTAAGGCTCCATCCCACGAATATTTTTTACAATTAAAGCATAATACAGTATGTTGATATCGTAACCCAAACTTCAAAGTGTTTTGAAGGCCATTTGTATTTCACGGAATGTCCAACTACCACAATATCGAATAAATCGTAGCATTGCGAGGTCTAATGGACATCAACGTGACTAAATTTCATGAACAGAGTGCACAAATGATAGATGTTGTAGATCTTAGGAAAATGAATTCCAGAATAGTTTGGATGGCCTAGATCACCCAATTCATGTAACGTAAAATGGGGTATCTTTGATAATGGGGGTAATTTTGAAAGTGCGATAGGCATTGTATAGTTTATCTTATAACTATGATTCCTTCAATCAGTCAAGAAAAAGGCAAACGTGGATCAAAACTATACATATGAAAGTCCATCTTAATCGTATTTTCATTAAAACCGAGTTTATATTTAACTTTGAGGGCAAAAAATAAAATTTGTTGATATTTTTGTCATTTGTCAACCCTTTCAAGCAATCTGCTGTACATTTTTTTTTTTCAAAGAATTGCCTCTTGTTCTCGGTACATCCAACACAGTAGATTCAAAAGCTGGCCTTGAATCTCTTAACGAAATGCGTTTTTACAAACTGGAGTCAATTTTGTAAAATGGGACATAAATCTCCATAAACCGATTAACGCCTAACAGTATGCAATGCCCTTGTAATTTCATGCAGTTTAATCTGATATGTTCAAAATTTGTTTATAAAACATTCAGAAACGACACAAAAAAAAAGAAAATTCACCATGAATAACATGTAATCATATGTTGATTTACCGATAAAAATATATTTTTTTTACAAAGAACATGATTTTTGATAGCTTAACTCACTGTTTTTCACTCAGTATTCCACAAAATCATTTTTATAAGTAGATTTTTTTTTCAAAATCCTTATTTTGCTACACAAATTCAATCTTATATATTCCACAAGGCTTCTCGCACATATGAAAAACTAAAATTCACCCGAAATATTTAAAAATATCGGATCTTACAATAGCAATTGATAACCGATATCCCAGTACTTGTTTTAAAAATATAAAACTAAGAGAAAAACTGTTACATAGAAAAATTATGACAAAGTTTGCTGAAAAACTATCAAACTTACCCCGTTTTACGGTACCATGAATATTTCAGGAGTGCTTTAAGGCTTTCTGAGTGCCGTAGACAATGTTCTGCGATGATTCATCGTGTATAAAATTTGGTTTACGATGTTGGATTCGTGACACAAACTTCGGAGTACTTTGGAGGCCTTAGAATAGCTCTGGGATCAAAACTTCAACAGACTATGATGGGTAGTAATACATTGCATGTCAAGGATCAGGGAAAACTATTGATGATTAGCAAAAAGATGAAATTTGAGTAAAAACAAGTAGAATTAAAAAAAAAAACAAAAAAAACACATTTTTCGGCTACCACCAAAAAAGGAGGAGGTACCATGCATTTCTTAGCACAACTATTCCCCTTGACTATAAAAAAAAATCAGGGTGAAATGTATAAAAACAAAGAAGATATTGCATTTCTGCCAAAAGTAGATCGTCCCGGGTGTTTACGGGTTATTGAACTGCACAAAATTTACAAAGGTTGTTAATAACTCTGTTATGCATTTTCTCTCCCTCCTCTTTACAGTCGGATTGGATCAACGCTTTGAATGCCATGAAGCAGTTTGGATCCGATGGAGTAATCCTCTGGGGTAGTTCCTATGATCTCAACAACAAGTGAGCTCCACGTGTATCTATGATTTAGTATCTGAAAATAATAATCATGTTTCCGTTTTTTAGAGAAAAGTGCACAAGCTTCAAATCCTACATGGACACTACGCTAGGACCCATCCTGCAATCTCTCCAGCAGCGATATATTGTCGAAAGTCTTAAATCGAGAGATTACCCGGTATTCTAGATGAATCGAATTGACGAATATTTGAGCAGCGAAACCAACGGCAGTATTCATGTGCACCAAATAAACAAAAACACAAACATCCATGTGATCGACAAATCCAAATGCAACCATTTTATTAGATGTAGGCTTCGTATGTTTCTTCTAAGTACCTAGTAGGGCCCTCGTACGATACAGATAGGGTTTTATAGATATTTTATGAGCAGCAGATACACAATATGAGTAAAATATTCACAACTTATGGAGCTTTCATGTCAATGAACGACAAAGAACAACTGCCTTTCGCAACCACCCACGGGGATATGTAAACCAGATTCCAATTAGTTACGAGCAGCAAGACAATTTTCCGATACTTCCAGTGATTTATGGTTGCCGTGGGGGTGCGTACCGATGGCACTTGGAAACAAAACCATCGCCTCGTTGTCAGTATACTAAGGCTGACAAGGAGTCGACACCGATGCGAGGATATACGTACAATTCCCATAAATACTTGAAAAATGATCTGCCTTTCACTTTTTGTCTTGGTTGTCTCCGCCGGCGCGAACGACCGGAACGATTGACGAGCATGTTATTCACGCAATAACAGCTGTGAACCAAACTGAGGCCCGGCTGGCTGGGACAAGTGGGTCCCCACCGCGGCATCGTTTTCCACACAACGTGGTGCGTTACAGTTCCAATAATACAAATTCCTTCAGCCAGCCCAGCCGTGCAGCCACCACCATTTCACCACAACATAGAGAGCGAACAGCGAAGTCATGGAATGGTGCCATGCCAAGTGTTAGTTAACCCGCAAACACCCGGGACGATCTACTTTTGGCAGAAATGCAATATCTTCTTTGTTTTAAAACATTTTACCCCAGATTTTTTTTTATAGTCAAGGGGAATAGTTGTGCTAAGAAATGCATGGTACCTCCCCCCTTTGCACCCTCCCCCCTTTTGCGGGGAGGCGAAAATACGTGGCTTTTTTTGTATTTTTTTATAAATTCTACATGTTTTTGCTCAAATTTCATCGTTTTGCTAATCATCAATAGTTTTCACTGGTCCTAGACATGCAAAGTATTACTACCCATCATAGTCTGTTGAAGTTTTGATCCCAGAGCTATTCTAAGGCCTCCAAAGTACTCTGGAGTTTGTGACACAAATCTGACATTCTCAACCAAATTTTTTACACGATGAATGATTACAGCACATTGTCTACGGTACTCAAAAAGCCTCAAAGCACCCCTAGAAAATACATGGTACATGAATTGGGTGATCTAGGTCATCCAAACTACTCTGGAATTCATTTTCTTAATATCTAAAACATCTACCATCGTTTGTGTTCACTCTGTTCAAGAAATTTAGTCACGTTGATGTCCATTACACCTCACAATGCTATGAGCAACTTGATATTGTGGTAGTTGGACATTCCGTGAAATACAAATGGCCTCCAATACACTTTGAAGTTTGGCTTACGATATCTACATACTGTCTCTTGCTTTATTTGTGAAAATTTTTCGTTGAATGTAGTCTGATGGAACCTCAGTGCAAATCTATAATGCTTTTGGTACATTCATGGGATATTCCAGGCTTTCCAAACTATTATGGAATTAGGAACTTCAAGGTCTACAGGCTCTACGCTTGTTTTTCTTTACTCCATCGGCATTATTCTTTCACGATTGTGTCTGTTGCACCTCATTATATTACGAGTATCTGTATTTGTTGCTATTTGGGTGTCCACTGGTATACAAATGAACCCAATGTATTTTGAAGTATGAGTCGCAATATCTGTAAATCTTAGAATATTTCTATTGTAGCGAATGCTTGCGAAATATAATCTACGCTACTCTTAGAACCTCAGAGTGCCATTCTGATAACTTAGCAACATTTACTTGGTGATCTAGGTCATCCAAACTATTCTGGAATTAAGACCTTCAAGCTCTACAAGCTCTACTCTTGTATATCTTTATTTTATCGATGTACTTCTTCCACGATTACCTTTGTTGTATCTCATAATTTGTTGAGTATTTGTGTTACTTGTGCATCCACCATCCACTGGCATACAAATGTTCTTTATGGTATTTGGAAGTGTCGGAAACTACCCAGGAATTCCTCTAGGCGTTCCTCGGAAATTCCTACAGAAGTCCCTCAGGAATTCATCGTGATATTCTCCGAGAATATCTCTACGAGTTGTTACGTTTGAAATGTGAATTAGAAAAAAGTGCTAGATTTCGTGCATGACGAATTAAATGATTCGTGCACCACGTGTTGAGAGCCCCTGCAACAGACCCGTTGATTCTATCCATCATCAACCAAAACCACATATAGCTCAGTTCAGTACAGGCGACAGTTCGGCCACACATACTCCGTCATCTACACGACAACGACACGAGAACTTTTCTACGGGTCGGCAGTAGTAGCCTGCTCGGGAAACAAGCTAGATGTGGTCGAGGATGTAGTCAAATCACTTACAGCATGAAGAGTGTAGTGCGGATTAGGGTGTCCAAAATTCGACCGTTACCCTAGACCATATTCCCGGCCGATAGATGGGTTCGGGAACAAGACTCGTGGCATTTCCGGCGACACCGAGGCGGCGGAAGGAAGACCGTCGGCAGGACTAGGAACGCTGTTGCTTCATGGAGGCGGAAGACGGTGCACGAAACGTTAGTGAAGATACGATTAGGGAAGTTAGCATAGAGAGATGAAGACTGTAAGAAAAAATAATAAGATGAATAAATGTGAGGAAATGTGATTTTCCGTGTTCTAAATGCGTGAAAGGAATGCGCAAACCCTTAAGATGTTACAGAGTTCCTAGGGAATGTCTCAAGACTTCCCATGAAATTCTTCAGAAAATTTATTCAGGAGCTATGCTGAAATTCCTTCAGGAGTTCCTCAGGAATTACTTCAAAAACTTTTCGAAAAATCCTGCAGGAGTTCCTCGGAAATTCCGCCAGAAATTCCCCGAGGATTCAACGGGAGTCTCCCAAGAATTTCTTCATGCGTTCCCTAAAAACTCATCAAGAAAGTTTTTCCCAAGAGTTCCTCCAGGAAATTTTCCAGGGATTCCTCCAGCGGTTTCTCTAGAAGTTCTTCTAGTGATTTCCCCAGGGATTCCTGCATGGATTCCTCCATGGATTTATCCAGGAATTCATTCAGGTATTCCTCCAGGAATTCCTCCATAGCTCCCTCAGAAGTTCTTCCAAGATTTCCTCCAGCAACCAACCCAGGGATTTCTTCAGGATTCAAGAGATTCTTCCAGAAATTTCTCCAGGGGTTCCTCCAGAGTTTCCTCCAGCAATTCCCCAAGAAATTTCTCCGGAAATTCCTTCAGAAGGAATTTCTCCAAGAATTCATCCAGAAATTCCTCCAAGACATCTGTCTAGAATTCTTCCAAGAATCCCTCCAGGAATTCCAAAAACTCCTACTGTACCTTCCCTAAGAATTTAACCAGAGAACCCTCTAATATATCTGCCAATAATCCCTTCAGGAATTTCGCCAGAAATTCCTGCAGGGATTTTTCAAGAAATTCCTTCAAAAATTCATTTAAAAAATCCTCCAGAAATTCCTTTATGAATACCTCCTAGATTCTTCAGAAAACCTCCAGAAATTCCTCAAGAAAATACTCCCGGGACAACTCCAGGAATTCCACCGAGAATTCCTTCAGATTTTTTTTTTTCAAGAAGTCCAACATGAACTCTAATAAGAATTTCTCCAAGACCTGCTCCAATATTTATGTCAAAATTCCTCCAGGAATCCGTCCTGAAATTTGGCCAAGGATTCCTTTATAAATTTCTCTAGGAAAACCTCCAGGGTTTTTCAATAAATACCTTCAGAAATTCCTCCAGAAATGCCTACTGGAATATCCCCGAGAATTCCTCCATGAACTCCTTCAGGAAATCCTTCAAGAATCTCCCTAGGAATTTCTCCAGGGATTCCTTGAAGATTTTTTTCAGGAATTTCTCCAAGAATTCCTACAAGAATACTTTCAAGAATACTTCCAAGAATTTCTTCAAGAATTTCTTGAAGCAATTTCTGGAGAATACCCTGGAGGAATTCCTGGAGCACTTTCTGCAAAAATTCATGTAGTAATTTGTGAAGGAAGTTTTAAAGAGTTTCCCAGGGAAATTATTAGAGGAATTTCTCAAGGATCTCCTTGAACTGCGAGGAAATTTAGAATTTATTTTGTTCAATTTTTAATTTCTGGAGGAATTTCTGGAGAATTTCATGAATTATTTCCTGTAAGAAATTATGGAGTAATTCATCCGAGTACTTCCGAATTCATGTGAGGTATTTCCCGCAAGAACTGGAATTGAAGGAATTTCTGGAGAAATTCCTGTAGTAATTACTGGAAGAATTCCTAGAATATTTCTTGAAGGAATTCCTGGGGTGTTTCCCGGAACAATTCCTAGACGATTTCCTGTAGTAATTCGAAGAGACATTCCTGGAGAAATTCCTGGAGTAATTCCTGAAAGAACTCCTGTAGTATTTGCTTGAAGATTTTTTGGAATATATCCTGCAGTATATCCAGGAAGAATTCCTGGAGGAATGACTGATGGAATTCCTGAAATAATTTAAGGAGGAATTCCAGAAAGAATTCTTGTTGGAATTGCTGCAGGTATACTGGGAAAATTTTGTTGAAGAATTCCTGGAGGTATTTCCGAAGGAACTCCTGGAAGAATTTCTGAAGGACACCGTGGAGGAATTTCTGAAGGAATCCCTTAATGAATTCATGTATAAATTAGCAGTTATTCATGAAGAAATTTCTGGAGGTATTCCTGATGGAATTTCTGGAGAAATTACCCGGGAAGATTACCGGGAGAAATTCTCAGGAGAAATTTTTGGAGTATTGCCTAGAAGAATTCCTGGAGGGAACTCTGGAGGAATCCCTGGAAGAATTTCTTGAAGAATCCCTTGAATCCTGAAAATATCACTGGATTAGTTGTTGGAGGAAATCATAGATGAATTCCTGAAATTCCTGACTGAACTCCTTGATGAGGATGGAGGAGTTCTCGAAGGAATCCCTGGAAGAATTTCTAGAGAAATCGCTGGAGAAATCCCTGGAAGAATCCACGGAGAATTTCTGGAGGAATTCCCGAGGAACTCCTGCAGGATTTTTCGAAAAGTTCTTGAAGTAATTCCTGATGAACTCCTTAAGGAATTCCAGAATAGCTCCTGAATAAATTTCCGAGTAACTGCTGGAAAACTCCTGAAGAATTTCACGGGAAATCCTGAGGCATTACCTAGAAACTCGTAGATGTTCTCGGAGAACATCACGATGAATTTCTAAGAGACTCCTGGAGGAATTTCCGAGGATCGCCTAGAGAAATGCTTGGGCAATTTCCGACACTTTCAAATACCATAAAAAGATCATTTGTATGTCAGTGGATGCACAAGCAACACAAAGAAATACTCAAAACATTATGAGATACAACAGAGGTAATCGTGGAAGAATAAAGTAAACCGGTACAAGAGTAGAGCTTATAGAGCTTGAAGGTCTTCATTCCAGAATAGTTTGGATGACCTAGATCACCAAGTAAATGTTGCCAAGTTATCAGAATTGCACACTGAGGTTCTAAGAGTAGCGTAGATTATATTTCGCAAGCATTCGCTACAATAGAAATATCCTAAGATTTACAGATATTGCGACTCATACTTCAAAATACATTGGGTTCATTTGTATACCAGTGGACACCCAAATAGCAACAAATACAGATACTCGTAATATAATGAGGTGCAACAGACACAATCGTGAAAGAATAATGCCGATGGAGTAAAGAAAAACAAGCGTAGAGCCTGTAGACCTTGAAGTTCCTAATTCCAGAATAGTTTGGAAAGCCTGGAATATCTCAAGAATGTACCAAAAACATTATAGATTTGCACTGAGGTTCCATCAGCACTATAGACTACATTCAACGAAAAATTTTCACAAATAAAGCAAGAGACAGTATGTAGATATCGTAAGCCAAACTTCAAAGTGTATTGGAGGCCATTTGTATTTCACGGAATGTCCAACTACCACAATATCAAGTTGCTCATAGCATTGTGAGGTGTAATGGACATCAACTTGACTGAATTTCTTGAACAGAGTGAACACAAACGATGGTAGATGTTTCAGATCTTAAGAAAATGAATTCCAGAGTAGTTTGGATGACCAAGATCACCCAATTCATGTACCATGAATTTTCTAGGGGTGCTTTGAGGCTTTTTGAGTACCGTAGGCAATGTTCTGTAATCATTCATCGTGTAAAAAATTTGGTTGAGAATGTCAGATTTGTGTCACAAACTTCAGAGTACTTTGGAGGCCTTAGAATAGCTCTGGGATCAAAACTTCAACAGACTATGATGGGTAGTAATACTTTGCATGTCTAGGACCAGTGAAAACTATTGATGATTAGCAAAACGATGAAATTTGAGCAAAAACATGTAGAATTTATAAAAAATACAAAAAAAAGCCACGTATTTTCGCCTCCCCGCAAAAGGGGGGAGGGTGCAAAGGGGGGAGGTACCATGCATTTCTTAGCACAACAATTCCCCTTGACCATAAAAAAAAATCTGGGGTAAAATGTTTTAAAACAAAGAAGATATTGCATTTCCGCCAAAAGTAGATCGTCCCGGGTGTTTGCGGGTTAACCTTCATCAAGCCAACGTACATTTTCCACCATCGGAAAAGCACAAAAATGGTCATAACTTTTTTGTTTTTCGATGGATTTTGATGAAATTATCACAACTTAACGAAAAGCTCTTCTAGTTTTTGATGCCGGGGACATGGGTGCCTGGTCCACATGGTTCCGGAGTTATTCCGGATTGTCTTGGGGTACCAAAATTGGCCACATACTTTGCGCAAAGTATATCTCAAGATCCCGATGAGATAGAAGTATAGTGTCTTCGGCGAATTTGTTCAGCAGGTTAAGAACTAACTGGCAACGGCGACTTTGGTTCGTGATTCGACCGCTAGGCGGCGCCAGTGTCAAAAATGTTCAAACCCTCATATCTCAGAAACCTGATAAGATAGAATGATGCTGTCTTCGGCAAAATTCTTCAGGAAGCTCAGAACTATCTGATTGTAAAGTCTTTGGTTTGGGATTTATCCGCTTGGTGGCGCCTTGTGTCTGAAAAATTCAAATACGTATATCTCGATACCCTAATGAGGTACAAGCATGCCGTTTTCAGCAAAGTTGATCAGCAGGCTAAGAACTATCTGGCAATGGCGTCTTTGGTTCGACGATGGTCCGCTAGGTGGCGCCAGGGTAAAAAATGTTCAAACTTCTATATCTCAGAATCCTGATAAGATAGAATGATGCCGTCTTCAACAAAGTTGTTCAGCAAGCTAAAAACTGTCTGATAGTTGAGTCTTTGATTTGTGATTTATTCATTAGGTGGCACCGTGTGTATAATATTTAAACACGTGTGTCTCGATACTGTTATATGCTAAAAACATGGCGTATTCTGTAAAATTGTTCGGCAGGTTGAGAACTATCCGAGAATGGTGACGCTAGGGGACACTAGCAATCAAAACATTCAAACAATTGTATCTCAAAAAACGGAAAACGTCCAGCAAATTGTTACGAAAGTTAAGAGGAAGTAAACCGTATCTGGCGTCCTTGGTTCTGATATTATTCGATAGGTTCCGTCTAATATTAAGATAAAACTTATATGAACACCCTGATGAACAAGAAATATTTCATTTCCAGCGTAGTTGCTCAGCAAGCTAAGAACCATTTAGCAGGATAGTAGACGGTTCAGTACGGTGGTACAAGAGGCAATACTCTAAAACCGTCTTTGACCCCCTGTAGACAAGTTTTGTCACCCTACAATATAGCTTCTTTTGCTCCGTTTTTTCTTTCGGAAATGTCTCCGGGAATTTCTACAGGAACTCATCCGGGATTTTTTCCGGGAATTTCTCCAAGAATTCCTCCAGGAAGTTATCCAAGAATTCCACAGGGGATTCCCCAAGAACTTCCTACAGCAATTTCTTCTGGAAATATTTCGGGAATTCCTCTAGGACATCCTCCAGAAGTTCCTCCGGGAAATCCTCTAGGAAATCCTCCAGGAATTCCTCCAGGGATTCCTCCAGAAATTTCCGCAGGATTTCCTCTAGGACTCCCATCAGGAGTCAGCAATTTCTGCAGGAATTCTCCGCAGAATTTTTCCAGGAATTCCTCCGGATTTTTTTCCAAGATTTTCTCCGGAAATTTCACTGAGAATTTCCCCAAGAATTCGTCCATGAGTGCTTCCGGGAATTCCTCCCGAATTTTTTTCAGGAACTCCTCCAGGATGTTATTTAGGAATTTCTCCAAAAATTTCTCTAGGAATTTTTCCAGGAATATATCCGGGAATTTTCTAAGGAAAACTTTCGTTTTTTTTTCAAGGAAATTTTCTGGGAATTTCTCCAGGAATCTCTTCCGGAAGTCTTCCGTGATCTTACAAATCCTTCTGATAATTTCTCCCAGAATTCCTCTAGGACTTCCTTTACGAATACCTCCGGGAAATCATCCTGTAATTCCTCCGGCAATTTCTCCAGGAATTCTTTTGGGAATTTCTTCTGCAAATCTTCCCGAAAATCCTCCAGGAATTCCTCCGGGGACTCTTCTGAAATACCTCCGGGAATTTTTAAATGAAATCTTCGGGATTTTCTCAGGAAATCCTCTGGGAATTTCTCAAAGTATTCCACAGAGAATGCCTCTAGGATTTCGTCCAGGAATTCCTCAGGAAATTTCTCTAGGAATTCCTCCGGTAATTCCTTCAGCAATTCCTCTGGAAAACTCTTCAGGGAATCCTCCTTCCTGGTGGATTCACCGACGGAAATTCCTGGACGAATCTCTGGAGGAATCCCCGGAAGAAATCATGGAGAAATATCCAAAAGAAACCCTGGAAATAATCCCGGAAAAAGTCCTGGAGAAATAACTGAAGGAATCACCTTGGGAATCACCGGAGAAATTACTGATGGGAGTCATTGAAGAATTCCCGGAGTTATTCCTAGAGGGAGTCGTAAAGAAATTCCTAGTGGAATTCCAGGAAAAATTATGGAAGGACTTCCTGAAGAAACTCCTAGTGGAATTTCTGGAGAAATTCCAGGGAAAATTTCTAGAGACATCCGCGGAGGAATTTCCAGAGAAATTCCCGGCGGAATTCCTGAAGAAAACAAAGTAGGAATTCCTGGAGAAATTCCCAGAGGAATTCCTGGAGAAGTTTTTTTTTTTTTTTATTACCGACACTTTACACTAACAGTGCATTCGTGTCAAAAAAAAATAAAACTAAATACAAATTATTCATTAGAGTAAGGTGGGGCAAAAGTTCGACCTTAGTTGATAATTGAACCTATTTCAAAAAATCGAAGCAGATATAAATAATTAAATACCGTGCGGTGATTCTACCATCCATGAGCTAAAATTTTGCTAAACAAAGTTACGCCAAATGTCTTTTCAATTTTGAGTTACAACACTTTTTGTATGTGTGTGTTTTATTCGAACTCTTGCCCCACCACTGGGGCAAAAGTTCGAATCTAGTGTTTGTGGAATTTCGCTAACCGTAGCACACTATTTTGACACTTTGGTAATAGGAATACCTGAAATTACTTAATATTTGATGTTAGAACTGGAGTACACTTTAAAATTTGATTTGGATTTTACCCAAATCAGGGTTAAATTTACTACACCAAAAATTAGTAGTTTTCCGCCAAATTCAGATAAAACAACATTTTTTTTTCAACTTTAATCGAATTTTCTCACCAATTCCATCACTCTTAGAGATAATATGCACATTTTGCAGAATTTTAGGTTTCTACCTAAAGTTGCCACATGACTCGAACTTTTGCCCCACAATTCGAACTTTTGCCCCACTATGTGTAAAATACGATTTCCAAATCTTTTTTGCAAAAAGTTATACATGCTAGAGCATCTTCAAAATATACCTAGTTACGCCCCAAAATAAAATATCGAATTCGATTTCATTAAAATTTCATTCCATGGGTTGGAAGGGCCATCGCATGTTACAATTTTTTGATCAAAAACCAACATTTTGTCATAACTTCTCGAAATATTGATCAATTTTCATAATTTTTGGAGTGAAAGACTCTTTTTCAAGAAGGGTTCGAACAACCTTGACACCCGAAAGAAATAATTTGACTTGAGCTCAAAAACTTCAAAAGAAACTCTTGCCCCACTCGAACTTTTGCCCCACTTTACTCTACAGTTCATTTTTTGATCATCAAAATTCAGAACCAACTTACTACTGTGTCATACCGCTCACAAATACCGACCTGGAGAAGTTCTCAGAGCGTTTTATGAAAAAAGTCACAGAAGACTTCCTGAAGAAAGACTTTCTGGAGAAATTTTCAGTGGATTTAAAAAAAACGGAAGTGTTCCTGAAGAAATTCCCGAAGGAATTTCTGGGGGAATTCCCGCAGGAATTCCTGGAAGAATTTTAGGAGGATTTCCCGGACAATTTCTTGAAGAAATTTCGGAAGCAATCCCCGGAAACATTCTCGGAGATATTCCTAGAGGAACTCCTAGCAAAAATCTTGGAGAAATCCAGTCTGGAGAAATTCTTTAAGGAATTTCTGAGAAAAATCCCGAATTCATGGAGTAATTTCCGGAGGAAGTCATCGAGGTATTCCTGTGAAAATTCTCGGAGGAAATCCGGAAGAATTCTTGGAAAACTCCTGGAGAAATTCCCAGACGGAGTTCCTGATGTGGGTCCTAGAGGACATCCTGGAAAATTTTCCAGAAGAATTCCCGGAGAAATTTCCAGAGGAATTCCTAGAGAAATTCCCGGAGAAATTCTTGGAAAAAAAAGCCCGGAAGAGTTCCTGTAGAAATTCTCGGAGACATTCCCGGAACTAAACGGAGCAATATTGTGGGGTGACAAAATTTGTCTACAGGGGGTCAAAGATGGTGTAGCGAATAACCTAACAAATAAATCACAAATCAAAGACTCAACTATCAGACAGTTTTTAGCTTGCTGAAGAACTTTGTTGAAGACGGCATCATTCTATCTTATCAGGATTCTGAGATATAGAAGTTTGAACATTTTTTACCCTGGCGCCACCTAGCGGACGATCCTCGAACCAAAGACGCCATTGCCAGATAGTTCTTAGCCTGCTGATCAACTTTGCTGAAAACGGCATGCTTGTACCTCATTAGGGTATCGAGATATACGTATTTGAATTTTTCAGACACAAGGCGCCACCAAGCGGATAAATCCCAAACCAAAGACTTTACTATCAGATAGTTCTGAGCTTCCTGAATAATTTTGCCGAAGACAGCATCATTCTATCTTATCAGGTTTCTGAGATATGAGGGTTTGAACATGTTTGACACTGGCGCCGCCTAGCGGCCGAATCACGAACCAAAGTCGCCGTTGCCAGTTAGTTCTTAACCTGTTGAACAAATTCGCCGAAGACACTATACTTCTATTTCATCGGAATCTTGAGATATACTTTGCGCAAAGTATGTGGCCAATTTTGGTACCCCAAGACAATCCGGAATAACTCCGGAACCATGTGGACCAGGCACCCATGTCCCCGGCATCAAAAACTAGAAGAGTTTTTCGGGAAGTTGTGAAAATTTCATTAAAATCCATCGAAAATCAAAAAAGTTATGACCATTTTTGTGCTTTTCCGATGGTGGAAAATGTACGTTGGCAGGATGAAGGTTAACATCCAACAAACGGAAACCGTTGCCACCAGTCAGTGACGAATGGAAGTTGATAATTTTAGAAGAGGTTGGATGTTCTCTTTGTTAGCAATTAAATTTGACACATCGGTAAGTTTTGTTTTCCTGACATCAACAGCGAATCTTGGCGTAGAAGAACTAGTAATGCTAATGACATTATCATGCATCGAGTTATGGCATGAATTATAGGGTGTCCCCAAGGTGTCCCAGAAAGTATGGGCACAACTTTGCAGCTCTGCCATTTGGGAATATCCTGCTTTAATATGTTAACATCAAATGACAATCATTAAAATTTGCATTTAACACTTTGTTTGAAAGCGGTAGAACATTCCCTAAAAGATCTTTTAAAGCTTCTGCACAAATTTCTATATTTTTCAATAACATCATTTAACAAATTGTTTCCTACGCATGAAATCAAGCTCGATAAAAATTTCAAAAAATATTTCCGTGTATTTCCATATGCGTATCTATTATACAACCCTTAGTTTGAATTGACAACATACAGGGTGCTAGGTTCATTAGTGCAAACCTTTTAAAGGATGATAGAGGACCATAAATGGTGAAAAAAATTGTTCTACGCATATGGTCAAATCTCAACCGTTACGTAGTTATTGAACTCCCCATATTTTAGACTGTTTTTGCCTAAACTGGCTATAACTTTAAAAAGGTCAAACTTATCGCAGTTTTTTGACTCTAGATTATTGAATTTTCTATCAAATCGCATCTTTGAATCGATTGGTTTAGTTAAATAACTAAGTTTTCTAGAGCAAAATAAGGACTGTTCAATTTATAAAACGGACAACTTTACAAGGCTATAAAAATAAGACGCGTAGTTCAAATTTAACCACCCTTGCTTCGTTGTTCAGTACAACATCTGTCGTTATAGTGATCATTTTTGAATCGAATAAAAATAGTTTTATTTTATAGAAAATCGGCCAGGTGTTAAATAAGGTGAATTTTTCGATTGCTGAAAATTGAAATAATATATAAAATTACTGTTCACATATGGTATATCGTTTTTAATACCAGAAAAGTATGTGCCATGCTGCAGCAGCATGAGTAATATACATTCTGGCAAAATTTAAACTCAATCGGAAAATTAAGTGTTGAGATATTAAAGTCTCAAGTAAGATTCGATTTTTTCAATAAAATTCAATTATAAAGCAAAAAGCGCATGAAAATATTAAATAATCAATTTTTTTATGCATCCAGTCGAAAGTGGGAATAATGTGGTTTTAAATGCAGAAAACTGCTTCTTAATAACATTGCTGGTTTGGTTATTGTGCGCTATTGCAGACAGAGTAATCAAAACGGTTTCGTTCTTTGAAGTCTCTTACAAATAACAATGCAACCTAATGCAAATTTTGCATAACAATAATGTTGGAAATAAAAACTTTGCATCCGATTATTATTAAATAAGGTGTACAATAACATAGGACCAACTTTGCTAAAAAAAATAATAATAACAAGATTCGCTAGAGTCGAAAATCTGCATCAATGGAGCAAAAAGAATGAAAATTTTTAATATGGCCATCTTTATGGATTAAATTTTTGATGAAAAATGCAATTGTAAGTATTTTTTTCTTCTGTATCATTCACAGAGCAATATTCTACTACGCTGGACAAATTTTTAGCCGAATCCGTGATGTTATTGCAGCACGGGACTTAAATGAACATTTTGTCATAATTTCTATGAAAATAAGGCAACTCACTATATCAAGCCGGAGACTTCTTGGTGCATTATTACTGACCAACTATAAAGCTTTACCTTTAGTAGAATAGTATAAGATTCCAATACATTGAAAAGTTTATGAAAATGTGCATATTATGTATGTTGAAAGTTATGTCGAATTTTGGGAAATGGGTTTTTATTGATGTTTTACGAAAACCGCTTCAGTTACACAATAAAGAACATTTTGCTTAATGTTATATTTTTTCCACATTTGAGAATAGCTATAGAAAGTTATGCAAAAAACTGATAATGATTTTATTGAAAAATAAAAAAGATATCGCACGAGCAAGTTGTCCGTTTTATAAATTGAACAGTCCTTAGCTAAAAATAGTGTGTTTTTATTTGTTTATGTCAATTATCTTTAAAACATGCGTTATAAATTAAAATTCTTTCTTTGGAAAAGCTATGGCCCTTGTTCCACTCTACAATTCGTTCATTGATGCCAAACTTCTAACTCTTATCGTTTCCTTGCTATTTTGGTTTAAAAGTGCGGCTCAGTGCGCAAAAAAGTGCTTACCATGACGATTGCAAATTTATGATCTGAATTGCGACGTTCAAATCGAAATTGCAAGAAAACGATAAGAGATAGAAGTTTGATGTCAAAAAACGAATTGTAGAGTGAAACAGGAACCACAACTTTGCGAAAGAAAGAATTTTAAATTATTATGCATTTTTCAAAGATAATTGACAAAAACAAATTAAAACACACAACTTTTAGGCTATTTGCTCTTGAAAACTTAGTTACTTAACTAAACCAATCGGTTCAAAGATGCCATTTGATAGAACATTCAATAACCTTTCGAATAAGGGTAAAATAACTACGATAAGTTTGACCATTTTAAAGTTATAGTCAGTTAAGGCAATAACAGTCAAAAACATGGGGAGTTCAATAACTACATAACAATTGAGATTTGACCATATGCGTAGAACAATTTTTTTCCCCATTTATGGTCCTCTATCACCCTTTAAAAAGTTTGCTCTCAGGAACCTAACACCCTGTATACTTTTGAACCTGAATGAATTTAAACACCAAAATCGATATTTTTGAAAACCCGTTTTTCTAATAGAAGAAAACAAGCATCTGAATATATATCACAACATGCAGAAAATAACATTTTAATTTCACTATAAGTAAAATAAATGCCCTAGCTTGATAAAGTGTAGATTGAATTATTTTTATTCTCGTTAAAACATGTTTAAAAACTCGAATGTCTGTGGGCATGTCTTATCCAGAAATCCAGAAATAGAAAAGGCGAATTTTTCAGTTTTCTCAAAATTCTAAAATACTCGTGCGTACGGGCAGAACATCTATCTATCTTCTATATATATATATATATATATATAAAAATGCAGTGGCATACGTGGGACCGCGCATAACTTACGAACGGATGGTCAGATTTAGGTCGTCTATGTTTTGTTCTGTTAGTTTTCACCCAAGGAAGGTTTATGAGGCCAAAAACATGGGAAAATTGAGAGTTTTAGAAAATTTGATTTTCATACATTTTTAACGGGGACTTGGGCGCTTGGCTAGGGACTTGAAACGTCAAAAACGCAGTAGGCAAGACAAAGTTTGCCGGAGACAGCTAGTATTTTTATAAAAAAAAAATTCAATCAACCATCTGAAGAAACATGTTTTCGAATATATTATGTGAAAAAAATTCGAAAAAAAATGTTTCGAATTCGGATATTTGGCAAAACCGTAAAAAGGTAGTTTGTGCAGAAGTTTTGATAGATGTTCTTTCATTTTAAACATTCTGCATACAAAAACCCTTTTTGATGTATAATCGCTTTTCAGGTATTAATTAAAATACCTTGAATAAAAATACAAAAATATATAAATGGTTGTTTGTTAAAAAATGATTGTATTTACGCTATACAAAGTTGTGCCGATACTTTCTGGGACACCCTACCCAAATAACAAAATTAATGTTTTTTTTTTACGCGATTTTGTTATTTGCGGAGGACAAATCGCGTAAAAAAGATTTCCCTTTGATTTTTTTTACGCGATTTCACGAAGTTACGCGAATTTTTTTTACACGATATTTTTTGCGCGGACGCATCCATCGCGTAAAAAAAGGATTTAGTGTATATATGTTGCAAGATACTTCCAAAAATTGCAACGCGTTTCCATTATAACGCACTAATAAAATATTTAAAAATATTATTCCTGGTCATGCGAACATTGCTCATGAGTTTTCTCAACATGTCTTCCATTGAAATCTAGGCCGGTGGTCGGTCCATCATCGATGGTTCTCATCAACATCACCATAACATCGTCTTAAATTTCTTTCAACTCATGCCAGAGCTAAAAGCATAACTCAAGAATACTAGAATTTATAACGTTCTCAATGCAGCCTGGTTGGCCTCCATCAAGAACGTCTTAAATTTATTTCATCTTATGCAAGGGTAAGAAGTATTACTCAAGAGTACTCAGGTTTATAACGTTCTTGATGTAGGTTTATGCAAACTCCGCCGAGAACGTCATAAATCATGTACGCCAAATTGTAAACAAACAACAAATTGTCGTACCGCGATGGATTTTGTGAATTTCGTGCGATAAATTTAATCATCAGCCCGGTACCGTTGCCAACCAGGCAGATCTTTTTCGGGAGCCGGCCTTGATGTGGTGCAGCGCCTTATTCCTCCGGTCAGCATTTCCAACAGGTAAGTGATTTTGCAGGTCGATTATTTGACTCCCGATTACAAGGGAATCGACGTCCTGGATGACCAAACCAACCTCATTTCGGATGCCGCAACCGGAGGAACTTGGCACTGCACCGCGTCGCGGTTGGGTTTCCGGGTACCTAGGTGTTCTTTATTGGCAGCAATCATGGACGATGAGAATCAAAATCTGATGCTTGAGTTTTTTCTTGTATTTTTCATGTACCAAACTGTTCTCATTCGAGAACAGTTGCTCTTGATCAAGAACGGGTGATTGAAGATAACTACAAGAACCTCATAAAACTGAAAATAAGTTCAACAGTTCTTGTTGTGTTTATGGCTTTATGAACTGAACCTCAAGTATTCTTAGATGTGTTTTTAAAACCACATATTGATGAAGAATAGTTGACCAGTACCCTTTCAAAGTTCTTCACTGATACACACCAGGTTACACTGGCGTAGGGCAGCACAAATTTTGACGATTAAGCTCAAATTTCAGACAGTATACCTGGAGGCATCTTTGCATGAGTTCCTGGAGGAATCCTTAGAGCAATTATGAGAAGAATCTTTGAAAACATTTCTGAAGAAATGGCTTGAGGAATCCCGAGAGGAATTCTTAGATTAAATTCTTGAGAAATTCTTGGACGAATTTTTGGACGAATTACTGTAGGAATCCCTGGAAGAGTTCCTGGAAAAACCCCTGAAGCAATTCCTAGAGGAAATCTGGAGGAAATTTTGGTGGGACTTCTAAACTGACTTTTTGGAAAAAATCCTGGAGAAATCCCTGGCAGAACCCCTGAAGAAGTTCCTGAAGGAATTTCTGAAAGTATACCTGGAGAAATTCCTGGAGAAATCGCTAGACGAATTCTTGTAGAAAATCGTGGAGGAATTTTTGAAGGGATAATTGGAAGATTTCGTGGAGGCATCTCTGGATAAATTCCTGATGGAATCTCTAGAGGAATTCTTAGAAGGGACTCTGGAAGAATTCCCGGAGCAATCCCATGCTGAATTCCTAGATGATTCCGTGGAAGAATTCCTAAAGGAATTCTTGGAGAAATTCCTGCAGGAATAGCTGGAGAAAGCTCTGGAGAAACTCCTGGAGAACTCCCTGCAGAAATTCCAGGATGAATCCGTAGAACAAACGCTGGAAAAAAAATCCTGGATAAACTTCAGGAGGATTCTCTAGGGGAATTCTGGGAGGAATCCCTGGAGAGATCTCTGAAGAAACCTCTTGATTCTTCCCGGAATAATTCTGAGAGGAATTCTTGGAAAAACCTCTGGGAGATTTCTTAGAAAAATCTCTGGAGGACTTTCTGTAGGAATCCCTGAATTTTGGGAGGAACCTGAAGAGGAATGCCTGGAGGAACTTCTGGACAAATTCCTGGTGGGATCCCAGGAGGAATTCCTGGAGAAATACTTTAAGGAAATCTTGGGATAATTCCGTGAAACTATCCCCAGGAAAAAAATCTAGAGGAATCCCTGGATGAAACTCTAGAGGAATTCTGATCCTTGGTAAAATTCCTAAAGAAATTCTTATAGGAATCCTCAGAGGATTTTCTGGATGAACTACAGGAGGAATTCTTGAAGGAATTTCAGGAGGAATCATCGGAGGAATTCCTGGAGGAATCTCTGGAAGAGTCTTTAGAGGAATCCATGAGGGAATTCCTGGCGAATTCCTGGTGGAATTTCTCAAGAAATTCGTGAAACAATTCCTGGAGGAATCTCTGGAGGAATCCCTGGACGAGAAATTCCTGGAGGAACTCCTGGAAAAATTCCTGGAGAAATTCCGGAAGAAATTCCCGAAATAATTTCCGAAGGCATCCCTGGAGGACTTCCTGGAGAAATTTATAGAAGAACTCTTGGAGAAATACCTGGGGTAATTCCAGGAGATATTTTTGGTGGAATACCTGGAGGAACTCCTGCAGAAATACTAGAATGAAATACTAGGGGAATACCTTGAATAATTCCGGGAGGAATTCCTGGGAGAATTTGTGAAGGAATCCCTGGAGGATTTCCTGGAGATATTCACGTCATAATTTCTGAAGGAATTCCTGGCCCAAGTAACATTTTAAGTTTTGTTCGGCTCTACAAGAGATCTTCATGACCAGTTTTATAAAACTTGCAATAAAACTAAATCATACATCAAAACCTCTTGATAACCTCTTTAAGAGTATTTTCCGGCTAAGTGGACCACTCTCGAAGAGGTTTTGCAAACCGCATTAAGAGTAGCAATAAACCCGTTTTAAAACCTAGTTGAAATATTTCCCATTCTCGATTGTTGTTGTTTTTTTTTTCAACAAAAACTATGACAGCTCAAGATGCGGAGAAGCTACTTCGATGGCACGTAAAGTTCAGGAGGATACATCATTCGTAAGTAGAAAGCAGTTATTTCAAAGTAGTATTTTAGTAGTTATTGTGCTGGTAGGCTTATGCGCATTCGAATTTACCGTGAATATTGGGGTTGCAGAATCATAAAATTAATGCGCTTCGAAAATGGTGAATATTTTCATCTTAGAATGAAATAAATCAATTTTTGCATTTAGTAAAACTATGTCGAATCACAAGAAAACTCAGCAGAGAGAGTTTATTTATGTGAGCATGTTATGAAAATGGTTGCAAACTGCCAATTCATTGCTAATTTAAGCAAAATTAACTATTTTTCATTCACGTAAGCTAATTCGTCAATATGGCGACGACCATAATCAGCGAAAATAAAACGAAAGCAAGTTTACTTTTATGATGACCGCAATAAACCTATCAGTGTCGTAGTTTCTGCTTTTCCACCAACAGATGTCGTTACTAATCGAACGGATCGCCATCTGTTGAGAGTTTTTACAGTTTTATTGTGGTAATAATGATTGCCAGAAGGTTTACATATAAGAAAGTTTTGTTTACTCTTAAAATTTGTCTTTATTGATATCTTCAAGTATACTATAAAACATTTTATCAATGGTTTTCATAAAAGCAGTCATAAAACTGTGAGTTTTAATTATTGCTGTAATAAAACCCTAATAAAAATCAAAGAAAACCAATCAGCAATGAAATTGTTACTTGGGGGAGGATTTCCTGGATCAATTCCTGAAGGATTTTATAAATACATTCTTGGGGTAACACCTGGTGGAATTCTGAAGCTTCCATAAATCGCGCGGTAGGCCACCACTGCCAGCACCACGCTAAAATGAATATAATAGGTGATTTTTTGTTTTCAACGTTTTGTACAAAATACAACAGCGCGACCGTTCGAAGGTAAAAGGTATTCCTGGAGAAGTCCCTGAATGAAATCCTGGAGAAATGCCTGGATGAATCTCTGGAGGAATCATTATGGAAATCACTGGAGGATTCCGTAGATAAGTTCTTGGACACATACCAGTAAGAATTCCTGGAGTATTTTTTAGAGAAATTCCTTGAGAAATCTTCAGAGGAATTCCTGGAGGAATCCCTATACGTAATTTCCATGTGAAAACCCTAGCGAAATCCCTGTAGAAATTCCTGGACGATTTTCTTGAAGAATCACTGGAATCCAAGTAGAGCAATACCTAGAAGAATCTCTGAAGAAATTCCTAGAGGAATTTCTGGATAATCCCCTGTAGGATTTTTTAGAGGAATCCCTGCAAGAATTTCCAGAGGAATCTTGCAACAATTCCTGAAAGATTTTCTGGAGGAATCCCTTGAGGAATTTCTGGAGGAATCCCAGGAAGAATTCCTGAAGAAATCCAAGTATCAATTGAGAGAATTCCAGGAGGTGTTTTTGAAGAAATCCCTTACTCCTGGGAAGAAGACTGAAGAAATCGCTGAAATTCTTGAGGAAATTCTGACAGAATCCTAAAAAGAGTACGTAGAGGAGCTCTTGGAGGAATCCCTGAAGAAGTTCTTGAGGGAATCCCTAGATGAGTTCCTGGAGAAACCCCAGGAGGAATCTCGGAATCAATCCCAAGAGGAATTCATAAGGCATTCTTCACATTTCCCGGAGGAAGCCTTGGATCAATTCCTGAATGAGTTTCTGAAAGAATTTCAGGAGGAATTCCTGAAGGAATCTCGAGAAGAGTTCTTGGAGGCATTTAAAAAAAATCCCGGAAGTTGATCTTGAAAGAATCGCAGAAGGAATTCCCGGGTAAATCCCTGGAGGAATTATTCGAGGAATTTCTATAGAAACTTTATGAGGAATCCCGGAAGCAATCCTTAGGGAATCTCACTTTCTTAACGAATTCCTGGAAGAATTTCTGCAGGAATCCCTGGATAAAAAAATATCGAAGGAATATTTGGATGGGCTCCTAAAGGATTATTTTTACAAATTGTTTAAGCAATTTCTGGATTAATTTTTGAATAATCCCTAGTAAATTTTTCTGAAAGAATTTCTGGAAGACGTTCCTGCAGAAATAATTCGAATAATTTAGGAAGAAATTATTCTAGCAATTTAATTTCAGGCGGAATTCTGGGAGGAATATATGGAAAAATACTTGAATAAACCTCTGGAGAAATACTTTAAAAAATCTCTGGAAAAAATACTAAAGGAAATCGCGAAAGCAGTACTGGTGCAATCACTGGAGGAGCCTCTAAAGACATCCCATTACAAATTCCCGAAGAAATCTGAAAAACCTAGATGAATTCTTGAAGGAATCTCTGCAGCAAGCTATGGAAAAAATCCTGGAGGAATTCTTCATACTCATATACATAGTTTACACTTCACGGTATTGTTGTGACTTTAGGTTATGATTTTTAAGACATTTTATGACGGATGGTTCTTAGTTAGGTTTTCCATCAAATAAACTTTCAATCTAGTTTTCAATTGAACCGCTCAACTTTTCTGAATTGGTTTCCCAATGAACCCATAACGATCGTTTGTCTGAGTGTGGAAGCTTCCTGCTCATAATAATCCATTTAGCGCATTATTCAGCACATTATGACCTTCTTACGTTTTTGCAATGACGAGTTCACATTACGGCCGTGGCCGCGGCGGTCGGGTCGGGCATGGTTTGTTGTTTTATGTGCCGCGTAATGTGCCTTGATTGGATGAATGGGCCTGTCTATCTACAGACAGTCTACCACCACCCCGTGATGGTTCAAGAACGAAGCGCGCCACAACAAACAAGTGGCTATAGAAGCGCGCTCGCGTAAAGCACCGGATTGCGATGACGAGTCAGCGCGTTATTGTTTGGTTGGAAAGTGCTGTTGTTTTACATTTTAGAATGTAAATAACCAATGTAGGTACCTATTACTCAGCTAGAGTGGAGGAGCATGGCGTAGCTTCATCGGTAGAATTAAGTTTGTTTTTGCATTTCTATTCAATTTTATTTGTTCAAGCTAACTAATTAGTCATTGTACAGCAGCTGTACCTACTCATCTGGCTTCTGGAAAAAGAGACATGACCTAATTATGTTTTTGACCAGATTGAAATGGCAACCACGTGTAAACGATCATTCTTCATCATCTCCTGCTAATGAATTCCATAATCAGAGAGAGATGTGGAATGTGATAGATTCTGAATTCTGCCAATGAAAGTTTTGTTTAACTTCTGATTTGTATTACATCAACAAAAATATCGCATCAATAAGGTTTGGATTGATTCAAATGTTTCTGGTAATTTCAGTTCACACAATTTAAAGGAACCCATCCCTCGTTAGTATAAGTCAGATATGTTTTTAAACAAAGCTTTTTTCATGTCAAATTTAGATGAGCTGATTACTTTTGTCTATACCGATTAAATCTCCCAGCTGGGATCTACTCCACGCAGATTCTCTCCGACATTGAGTGCAAAAGCAAACTGTTTGTGTATAATCCAAACGACTTCCTGCTTGCTGCTGTAGACTCCGAAAGGAACGGAAGAAAAAGCAAACTGGCATGCAAAAGTTGTTGTCTCGTCTTGTCTTGAGGATGGTGTGCAAATTGACTTACAAATTTTCCGCGAGCACATTGTTGGCGAATGCAAATCCTCTTTGCTGCCGCCACTCCGGTCATGTCCTGACGCAAGCCAAGTTTTGTTTATGTGCGAATTGTAATGGGCGCCGCAGTGCCATGGGATTTAGTCTTGATTTTTCTGTTGAAACTATATAGTAGGATTTTGTCGGTTGTATGGCTATATATCTGTAATTGATTTACTAGCTCTTCGAAATAAAACATACAACATGTCTAAATTACATTTTTCACCCTAGTTTCCGAAGGATTTGGGATACATGCTTTCAAGCAGGGTTCAGGAAAGTTTCAGGGCAATGGATGCGACGTCCCATGGAAGTTTGGAAGAGATTTCCGAAGATTTCAGGATACCCTCAAGGAGATTTTAGGAATGCTTTAGAGGGGCTTAAACGGGTTTCAAGTTTAAAAGGGATTTAGAAAGGGTTTAACGCTGCCGCAACCTCGCTGGCCTCGAACAAGTTTGTTATGCTTGGTTTCATTGCTGGCGTTATGTATTAACCTTCAGGCTCCAAAAAATTAAAGGTGTTCCAAGACGTTTCAGAAGATTGCTACGGACTTCAAAGCGGTTTTCTGGGGATTTTAGAAGAGTTTCGTGGTTTAAGAGAGGTTCAAAGCGTGTAAGGGTCTTTCAGGCGATGTCAGGTATTTTCAGGTTGTCTCTGGGGAGTTTCATGGAAGAAACGAGAAGCCACTTACAAATCCGATGGTTTGCTTTAGAAGGTTTTCAAGGGAGTTTCAGAAAGGGTTTCGTAACACAGCGATAGATCACTATACTGTCGCTTACCAGGTGATTCTGAAAAATGATAAACTCTGATTTATATTTGCAGCTTTATTATCAGGCAATTGAAATTAAGAAATAAGCAGTGAATTTGAAAAAAAACGCCGAACATTGTGTATGAGTGAAGCAATAAGAGTTCGGTTTTTTGTTGAAATCCTTTGGATATTATTTAAAAAATTTATTTTTTTTTTGTAGAAAGAAGAATCATATCCTGGTAATCATAACCTTTGACAATTATAGCTTGAAATTGAAACTTGTTTGATCACTTGAAAACTGTTACTGGACTTTAGCAGACGAATGTCAATATACCTACTTAGAAAAAGCATCGACAATGATAGAAGCCAGATTACTCTCGAAATGGACAGATCTAAGTAAATCCTTTAAAAAGGTCGTTTACGCCAGGACGAATTTAGTTGTTCACGAGGGGCTGACTGTCGTTGTTGGCAAACAACGCGTTTCTGGACTATATTGTTGAGGTCTTTGTCTAAGTACTTCCACCAAACGTGGCTAAGCCCCAACATTTTCATCATAATGTTTTCATTATGATTAACCTCAACGCAACCTCATTGCGAATGACTGCAGACTTCAAGCTAACGGGTCATTCATTTATTTAGTTCAACATCAAATTCATGATAACACTTAACCAACTATTTGCCGCCATAATACTCGATTTGCAGCTATAACTCTCCAACGTCGGTCACGCCCAACGCTCGCCAGATCACGCTCCACCTGGTCCGCCCATCGTGCTCTCTGCGCTCCACGCCTTCTTGTACCAACCGGATGGTTAGCAAACACCAACTTTTCAGGGTTGTTGTCTGGCATTCTTGCAACATGTCCTGCCCACCGTATCCGTCCAGCTTTAGCCACTTTCACCCGAACGTTACCTTGCTGCACCGTAGAGTGCAGCAAGCTCGTGGTTCATTCTTCTCCGCCACACACCGTTCTCCTACTCGCCGTCAAAGATCGTCCTTAGCACGCGTCGCTCGAAAACTCCGAGTGCTTGTAGGTCCTCCTCAGGCATGGTCCATGTCTCTTGTCCGTAGAGAACCATCGGTCTTATTAGCGTTTTGTACATGGTGCATTTGGTGCGTGGTCTAATCTTTTTCGACCGCAGTTTCTTCTGGAGCCCGACTTCTGCTGATGATGCGCCTCCGAATTTCGCGGCTTACGTTGTTGTCAGCCGTCAGTAAGGATCCGAGGTAGACGAATCCCACCACCACCTCGAAAGTATCCCCGTCTATCGTAACATTACTACCCAGACGGATCCGGTCGTGTTTGGTTCCGCCTACCAGCATGTACTTTGTTTTTGAGGCATTCACCACCAATCTGACCTTTGCTGCTTCGCGTTTCAGGCGGGTGTACATTTCAGCGCTTCAGCTCTACCACCGTTCCAAATGTTCTAGCAATAATGTCCATGTCGTCCGCAAAGCACACAAATTGACCGGATTTTGTGAAAATCGTTCCCCGGCTGTTGAGCCCGGCTCGTCGCATCACACCTTCCAGAGCGATGTTGAAGAGTAGGCATGAGAGTCCATCACCTTGTCGCAGTCCCCGGCGAGATTCGAATGAGCTGGATAGTTCACCCGAAACCCTTACGCAGTTTTGCACACCGTCCATCGTTGCTTTAATCAGTCTAGTCAGCTTCCCAGGAAAGCCGTTTTCGTCCATGGTTCTCCATAGCGCTGCGCGGTCGATACTGTCGTATGCCGCTTTGAAGTCGATGAACAGGTGATGCGTTGTTGGGACCTGGTATTCACGGCATTTCTGGAGGATTTGCCGTACGGTAAAGATTTGGTCCGTTGTCGAACGGCCTTCGATGAAGCCGGCTTGATAACTTCCCACGAACTCATTCGTTTTAGGTGACAGACGACGGAAGATGATCTGGGATAGCACTTAGTAGGCAGCATTCAAAATAGTGATCGCCCTGAAGTTCTCACATTCCAAATGGTCGCCTTTCTTGTGAATGGGGCAGATTACCCCTTCCTTCCACTCCTCCGGTAGCTGTTCGGTTTCCCAGATCCTGACTATCAGCCGATGCAGACAGGTGGCCAACTTTTCTGGGCCCATCTTGATGAGTTCAGCTGCGATACCATCCTTACCAGCTGCTTTGTTGGTTTTGAGCTGTTGAATGGCATCCTTAACTTCCCTCAGCGTGGGAGTTGGTTCATTTCCGTCCTCCGCTGCACTGGCGTCATCGTTTCCTCCGTTGCCGCGGGCTCCCGTGCCTACGTTCTCCACGCCGTTCAGGTGCTGATTGAAGTGCTGCTTTCACCTTTCGATCACATCATGTCCGTCTGTCAAGAGGCCTCCGTCTCTATCCCTGCATATTTCGGCTCGCGGCACGAAGCCGTTGCGAGATGCGTTGAGCTTCTGATAGAACTTCCGTGTTTCTTGGGAACGGCACAGCAGTTCCATTTCTTCACATTCCGCTTCTTCCAGGCGGCGCTTTTTCTCCCGAAAGAGTCGGGTCTGCTGATTCAGTTTCTGTTTATAACGGTCCACGTTCTGTCGAGTCCCTTGCTGCAGCATTACCGCCCTCGCTGCGTTCTTCTCCTCCAAAACCGTTCTGCACTCTTCGTCGAACCATTCGTTCCGTCGATTTCGTTCCACGTACCCGATGGTGCTCTCAGCTGCGTCGTTGATGGCTGCTTTCACTGTACTCCAGCAGTCCTCTAGAGGTGCCTTTCGTTCGTTTGCTGGTGGGCGCTGAACTTACCAATCGTCGGTCTGAATTCCTCCTTCTGGCCTACCTGAGCGTTTAAATCTCCTATGATGATCTTAACGTCGTGGATTGGGCAGCGATCGTACTCGCGGTCGACCTGCGCGTAAAATGCGTCCTTGTCATCATCAGTGCTTCCGAAGTGTGGGCTGTGCACGTTTATTATGCTGAAGTTGAAGAATCAGCCCTTGATCCTCAACCTGCACATTCTTTCGTCGATCGGCCACCAACCGATCACGCTCCTCTGCATATCACCCATCACGATGAAAGCTGTTCCCAGCTCGCGTGTGTTGCAGCAGCTCTGGTAGATGGTAGCGTGCACACGATAAGGGATCTCTACACACGCATTAAGGACCCGATACCCATGGATCACCACCATAACGTGGTGTATCGAATACAGTGCGGAAACTGCGACAAATGCTACATCGGTATGACCGACAACCTGCTGAAGAAGAGATTGTCGGGCCATCGGAGCAATCTCAACCAACTGGAGAACCTATTAGAGTCAGGCCGTACATATGCAGATGAACCAGTGAGAGCACTCAGAGAAAAAACAGCTCTCTTGGCCCACTGCATCGACCACGACCATAGGTTCATCTACGAGACAACACGAATAGTCGATCGGACGTACAAGAGAAACATTCTCCCGATTCTAGAGATGATACACATAAGCAACGACAACGATTCCATCAACAAACGGACAGATACATATAGACTCCAGGATCGTTTCGTAAAGGAAATTTCCTTGACTTCCTTGGGCATAGAGTATCTTCGTGCCTGCCACACGATATACACATGCAAAATGGTCATTGGCAGAGGAAGGTCTCAGTTAATAACTGTGGAAGTGCTCATAGAACACTAAGCTGAGAAGCAGGCTTTGTCCCAGTGAGGACGCTACGCCAAGAAGAAGAAGAAGAACATATAGACTTAGCAGTACGCTCTCTGGACTAATACACAGAATTAACACAGTCATGACAAAACACACTAATGGACAAAATAACAGAAACACCAACCACCCATCCGACTCCACCTAAACCATAACACAGATCAGTTACCAAACAGTCTACCGAAGCAGTGAGTGAAGCTGAACTTCAACGGTAATTTTCTCGTTTTTGATTAGTATATTTTTAACTATATTACTCAACATAATTAAATTTTCAAACAATAGTGATGCGACGAACAAAAATGGGACAGTAGATCGGCGAGTATGCGGGTGCTCCCAATGAAGTTGAGAGATCGGCAGTTCCACGTACCGAGTTTCCAATCGCAAGTCCTTTTTGTTCGCTGGGGTCGTTGCCGTTGGTCTTGGTTCGTATTATTCTGTTGCTGATTTTCCGTTACAATGTTTTTTTTTTCTTCCCTGGCACTCGGACGTAGATCAGCCGCCCCTAACATGGGGATCAGACGCTGCTGTGAGCCGCTCCTCCTGGAGAACAGACGCTCAGGTTTACCGAAGCAAACCCCCCGCCCCCTTCCCTGTCAGCCTACGACCAAAGTTCCCACCGGGGTTGGTTACCCGATCTTCTCTAAGGTTGCTCATAGTTTCCGGTCGGTACCGCGAGGAATTAAAGATAGGAGTTGCTGGGCAAAGGCTAGTGGATCACAATGGGATCTGAATCGCGCAGCCTTTACCGTGCCAAGCATGCAACACTCGAATAAATCACGCGCAACAAAAAAACTGACAGCTCAACTCATCAAAATTACTCATCAAAGACGTTTGATGATTTTACCAACGCTGCTTTGGTGACGCCGAACTCGACGGCCAAAACTTTCTTGTGCACCTGGGCGTAGTTTGCCTGAGCAGGTGTGAAGGTTGAGAAAGCAAAACACATTAGTTTTTCTACATGATTCGGTAATGACGGCTCCGACACCATATGAACTGGCGTCGACAGCTAAGATTATTGACTCCATGGGGTTAAACGGTTCAAGCAAATTGCTCTCTAAGAGAATCGACTTGGTCTTCTCGAAGGCTACTTGACAATTGGAAGTCCGAACAAAACGACAGTTTTGACGTAATGTAATTCAATGGACTGATTGGGTAGAACCCGATGATAGTAATTAACCAAACCCAGATAAGAGTGCAATTCAGCAAGGTTACTGGGTGCGGGGGCGTTGAGTATTGCCCTCCCGAGCAGAGGAAAAAGGCTCAATAATAGCATATTTTGATATGGAGAACAAAAAGTGATATTTGTTTGTTTGAGATAAGAGGTAAAAGTACTGAAAATAATATCTCAATTTTACTCCTGGAACATCATAATCATAGCACATTTAGCTCTTGGTAAGATCTAGCCAATAGCAGTGAGCTATTTGATTGATCTTCAAAAATCATATTTTGCTATTGGTTAGATGGTTCAAGAACAAATTTTTGCTATTATTTTCAGTACTTTTACCTCTTATCTCAAACAAATCAATATCACATTTTGATCGTCAGTACTTGAACTCTGCCCGGGCTGACTTTCAATTCGCTGGGGTGAATACCATCGCTTGCGATAGTATAACCAACATAGTCTATACACTTAAAAAAACGTAATCTGGTTAAAGATTGATTTTGACGTTGTGATCATAGAGCTTTTGAATCACTTGGAAACGATTTATTCGGCAGTCGTCTATGAATGATCCACCTACAGATAGGTATATCAACCAATGATCGTTTTTGAACAAAATTTCACTAAAAAATGATTTCTGCAAAAATGGAAAACTTTTTCCACCTCAAAAAAATTCAGAAGATACCTTGATCCATACTCTACATGTGCACGAAAACCGATTTTGAAGATATTGCTTTGTTATTCAATAAAAAATCAAAAACCAAAAAAATGAGGAAATCCTTCCAGTTTCACCTTAAGACCGGTGGTCCTACGGACACGAGGCATGGACCATGCTCGAGGAGGACCTGCAAGCATTCGGAATTTTTGAGCGACGCATGCTAAGGACGATCTTCGGCAGCGTGCAGAAGAACGGTGTGTGGTGGCGAAGGATGAACTACGAGCTCGCTGCAGTCTACGGCGAACCCAGCATCCAAAAGATGGCCAAAGCCGGAAGGATACGGTGGGCAATGCATGTTGCAAGAATGCCGGACAACAACCCTGCATAGTTGGTGTTTGCAACTGATCCTTGGACTGATGCGGTTGGCAGAGGAAGGCGTGGAGCGCAGAGAGCACAATGAGCAGAGCAGCGTTATGTCTTATCTTAACTGTAATATTGAGCAAATAGAGGTAGTCTCCCAGCTCTTCGCCATAGAGCCACTGTCGAACGTCAGCTGAGCTTCCGTGAGCAACCGTTTCCGTAGACTTTGGACATAAATCCCTGGTCAAAAAAGTGCGTCCGGTTGAAAATCTCCGTAATTGCAGGACTGCGACATTGCTTTCAATCGGATTATAAAATCGGTGATGGACTGAGACGAATGTTGCTCGCACTTCAGAAATTTAGACCTTTCGGCAACCACGTTGGTTCTAGGTGTGAGATGTTGCTACGATAAATCTATCAGGACTTGGTACGGGGGTCTTCTGGTGCACACAGCCTCACAGAGACGGTGTAGATACTATGACCAGCAACTTTGTAAAAAAAAAAAACATTTATTTACAATCAATTTATGATCAGTAGAGGATATCTGAATTAAATCTTTAGCGGTTATGAAAAGTAGCATTTAGGTCTCAATAGTCCACACAAAATGAATGTGATTTTTATACGTTTTTCGTCACAGCATTTTTTCTTCTGCCAAAAAAAAAACGATCAAGGTCGTCTGACAAACAGAACATATCTACGATAAAATGCCAAGACGCTAGTCTGGTTTCTGCAAATATGAATCAAAACCGCTAACAGAGAACCATTGCGATTTCAACAGTAGCAATACATGAATAGAAAACAATCTTCAAAACTAAAAACCAGTTTGAGTTCATTGTCAACCATTGCATTGCATTGGTCAATACAAAACGGCATGGCTAGTGGCGTTGTTGGTCTAATAGACAAAACACAAACTTGATAGCGTGGAACACCGAAACAAAATATGTGGAGAAAATTATACAAATTCCTTTCAAAGCAAGCGGCTCTGGCAATCGTTAGTACCTATACAGAAGTTGATTCATCGTATCATTCTAGCCGGATAGTGCATCGGTAGGTAGGGTGACGAATCGCTTCAACAAAGGCATAACAGTATCGTCCAATTGAATCACTGGTACGAATGTTATTTTTCTATACTTGTTTTTTTTTTGTGTACCGTCAAGGCACCATTCACCGTTTAGTGTCACCATTCACCACTTTAGTGTCAAAATGATACTTTTAAATGTTTCTAATGAGCGTTTTGACATGGTAACAATACATTAGTGTTGTATTGGTGAAATTGAAGGGAAATTGTCATATCATTCATTCATAATATGGAAATAATGAAAAAATATTCGAAAGCACACGGTGAATGGAGCCCCCACGGTGAATGGCGCCTTGACGGTATAAATGTTTTTGTAAAAATGTAATGCAGGGATTAACACCTATTGACAGCAGCATTTCGGTTATGCAGCTTCAATGCTGAAATATATATTTATTTATAACAAACTATTTACTATTTACATTTTTTACAACTTACATTTAAGTGTACAAATCCGCCGTTTGCAAAGGGATTCTACTTCCAAACTGCTCACTTCATCGCCTTCTTTTCTACTACTTTCCAATTTGTGCAGTGTTGCCAGTTTCACTAGAAAACCGCCCCAACATAAGGTATCCCGCAATATTTATCAAGTGAAATAGATGACCCGACTAGAAGATTCTAACAAAAATATGACATTATTCTTACAAACCATGATATTTGATATGATCATGTTTAACATCTTTGGTGTTAATGAAATATTACAACTCAATTATATCACATTATGTTATGAATGCTGGTTAAAACACATTGCGAAATAATTTAGTTTTGATTCTTTCCCGACTAGATGGAAGAAACAAAATTATTACAGGTAGTGCCATTTTGTTACAATGATTTATGTAACAACGGTTGTTATAAAACATGTGCTGCTAACAGTTAAACTCACAAAAAATCTAACAAAATTCGTTCCAATTAAAACAAAAAGATAACACGTTGAAGTATAATCATAACAAGATTATATCAAATTTTGTTAGACTAAGCTTGTGGAATCATAACAAGATTATAACAAGTTCAGTTATATATTTCAGAACAAATTTGTTACAAGTTTTATTATGAATTTCTTGGCTCGAGTGATCAAAATAATACAAATTATCAATCTTTTTCGCGACAACGCAAAAAGTCTTATAAATTTTCAATAATAATATGTTACAAAAAATATAACAAAGGTGGTAATAAAGGTGTTACGAAATTGTGTTACAGGCAATTATATAACAAATGTTGTTATACATCTGTTTAAATAAACTAACAAGTTTGATATTAGTTACTGAAATTATAACAAATGTTAGTATATTTTTGTTATGGATCTTCACTTGGAAAATCCTTATAACAGAATTATATAAACTATTGTAATTACTAACAATAGTTGTCATAATTTTGTTAGGATCTTGTTATGTGCTTCTGGTCGGGTTGATATTCAAAACATAATGTTAAATTTATATCCGATTTCGTTACATTTTTGATCTTATTATAACAAAATAGGTTATTATTTTGATAAGACTGGAGTATTTCTGTAAGAATTTAAGTTATTTTAACTTTTAACATCATCCTGCATCTAGTTTATTATATAATAAGTTAAAAATGTTAAAACTTTATAACAGAGTGTGTTATAAACTTGATATATTTTTCAAGTCGGGAAATCTATGATAAAGCACAAATCATTATCAAATTTGAAAATAAATTTGTCGAGTGGAAGCTTATTAATCATGATAGGAGACGATTTCAATTTTCGAAAAAAGCAACATGTTGAAAATAATAGTTCAGAATTAGTTCCTTCACCATACGAGAAAACATCGGAACGACGAGAAACGGTAAAACAGCGAAACGCCGACCATTGCCGATCTAATGAAGCAATAAAAAATAACAGCACCGAACTACCGGTCAGTTGTTGTCCGTGAAGTGAACCAGCAGCATCGTTGCTGCTACTCTAATCAAAGCGACAATCGAATATTGCCTGCCGCCAGTACAGAGAAAACACAAAATCGTAAGTGCGATAGTGTTCTTGGAAATTCCGAGTCGAAATTGAAGTCGATCTGTATGTACGTTAGTCCCAGTCCGTGAGATTATGATAAGCGCGCGGCAATGAAGAACGCAGTCAGTGGAAGAAAATATGCCTCAAGGCAGAAGCTGAGTGATGATGGTGGTTGGTTTTCGTTAGGGACGGATTATCGGCAGCCGTCTGACAGTCCACCCGAGCAGAGTCTGACAACAAAATGATAGCAAATCGAAAACTCGATTTGTATTCAACAGCAAATTGATATCACATTTTGATATCAGTTGGTCTTGACTAAATTTGATAACAAACTTAGATTTCGTTTTGCTGTAACTTCAAACTATTTAAAAAAATAAGTTTTTAAGTTATTTCATAACTTCTAGGCAATCTTGTATAATAACTTCAGGAATATACCATTAGTGTAGTTATCTTATGGCATTTAGGATTTGATGTCAACCGAAAAACCCCTATATTTAACGATTTTTTCATTATTTCGTACTGATAGCAAAAACAGTTATCAATTTGCTATCACTGATAGCAGGAATTGTTTTCAACTTGCTGTTACGGGAACATTTTTCTGCTCTCATTTTTAATGTTTTAACCGTTAAAACGACCAAAACGACAACAACCTGAGTAATCATAATTTGCAATATCACAACATCAAAGTTTGTTTTCAATTTGCTGTCAGACTTTGCTCGGGCAGCTTGCAGTAGTCGTTCGTTGTCGTATAGTATGAATTGAGTCGGGCCATTGGACGGATTTGTGTCAACGCGATCGGAGAAGAGATGCTAACAAACAACGCAATGGACGTGATTGGCTGTCAAGCTTAATTTACGTCTGGCTGGTCTGATCCGGTTGGTGACATTCATTGCAGACGGTGTTTCGATTTTGGGGATTTTAGCTACCTACTTGTCTTTTTTTTTATATTAGGTATCTTGTCTTAATTTAAGTCAGGTTTATTTACCTTGCCACTTCACATTTTTATTGACTAATTTAACATTTGTATTTTTTTTTTCAAAAACAGTACATTTCAATGTTTATTAAAAAGTCCGATGCATTTTTAAACTTATTAAGGGGGCATCCATAAAGTACGTCATGTTTATAGAGGGGAGTGTTTATAGAGAACAGCAACAATCAGACTTATGCAAAATGGTACAGCCCAAGTGACCTTGGTCCAAGCACCTTACTTCCATAAGGGGAATTTCTATCTAGGAAACCTTGTGAATCCAGTGTTTAATACTTTCAGTAAACATGAAATAGCAAACTCGCGTGTCATGCCTCGAGCCTGAGTGCTTGTCAACAACGCAATAGTTGCTACACTTAACTCTGAATTAACCACCAGAAATGTATGTGCTATCACAATGGATGTATCTGTTGGAAACCTCAACAGGAAATACGTAAATTGTTCGGTTTATTTTTCACATGATGAACCATCCCCTACGGATGCTTTGCAACAAGTCATCGCATAGTGTATACACTAGTCATCGCATAGTGTATACACTAGTATACTTCAAAAGGCCTTCCGCTAATTTTAGGCAGTGATGCTAATGCTCACCATATCATTTGGGGCAGCTCAGACATTAACTTGAAAGGCTCCAGTTTGATGGAGTACTTAAGTAGTACAGGCCTTGCATTACTTAACATAGGCAACCGCCCAACCTTTATGGTATCTGCTAGAGAGGAAGTGTTAGACATAACGCTTTGCTCTAGTAGAATTAGTCAAGAGTTGACTAATTGGCATGTGTCAGAATCTAAGAGGATCTACGTACTCAATATATGCACTATCTCCAGATGAGGTCCGACAAAAAACGCTACTTCTATTTCTGCAAGATGCAGGGCTGTGTTCCAAGTCGGGACTTGCACGGGGTTGAGCTCTGAGGAAGACCACACCGAAGGCGCTCTATTTGGTATCGAAATTGTAACCACAAACCCGGATAACGACCCAGCGCAACCCAGACAACCAGAAATCGCCGAATCATGCAGGTCGAAAGTTACTTAGGGGGGCATGCACAAATTACGTCACGCTTTTAGGGGGAGGGGGGGTTTTGCATAACGTGACGACCCATACAAAAATTGTCGAGGTCCCATACAAAAAGTGTGGGGGATGGGGGGGTTGAAAAAGGTCGATTTTAGCGTGACATGATTTGTGTATCACCCCTAGGGATAGATTTTGCATCACACCCGCAAAAACTGGCAGCAAAACTCATTTTATTGGTGGCTTTTCTAGCGAAGGGCGCTATTTTTCGATTTTATTGTGTGTATGTTGTCTTTCCCCGTGCATGCGCGCTGAATAACTCGGACTGCTGCGTTGCGTCTGTCAAAATCTTTTTGTTATCACACGTCACTTCGCAGAAGCCAACAACATCGGTTGTATCGCATACAATGTTGTGCTTCTTCGCATAAACTGTATTGCGAGGTATGCACTTCAAACGGAATCGCTGAAGTAATTTTCGTTTAGTGCAATATTTTTCCGTGACCGGAATGGTCAAGAAATTTAAAACAGTAAGCCCCATTTGATTTGACGTTTCGTTTCAGCTCCGTATTAGGATGCGGAATAAAGCGACGCTTTATTATTTCTTGAGCGATTCCTTGCCTGAATTTCCCACGCATCGAGATAGGCCAAGAAATTTCTTGCGATCAGCGTACTACCCATATAGCGGTAATTACACTCCCGATCAAAAGTTTGGGGTCACCCTCTTAAAAACATGTCATTTTTTTAGGCCCATGTCTCCGCCAATTTGCGTCCGATTTCAAAACCCTAGGTCTCATTCAAAAGATAATAAGTCAAAGAAACTTTGAACATGATTTAAAAGAAACTTTTTCAAAAAAAATTGCATGTAAACTTGACCCGATGTTCGGACAGAAATGCAAACGGTCCTCAAAGCAGTCTTGTTGTTGACAGCTTGAAGCTAAAATTAGGTTTTATTTTTAAATAGATGGTTAAATATTACTGTTTAGTAAAACTTACAACAAGTTTTTCTTCTATCTATCTCGGTCAACCGATGGTAACGATTTTAGCCGGATAGTAATCGCTCGTACCTTAAAGGTTCATATAATTTGCATATAATATAGTACATAAGTTGATATTGTATTAAACTTGTCGCATGTAGAACTTACTACGCTAGGATTTCAAGTATGCATGAAGAATTCAGCCGTAGCGGTATTTAGTTAATTCATAGAAATTAAGGTTACAAATTGTAGTTTAGCTAGGATAACAAATTATAGCATTAAATTCATGAAATTCAAGGCATGTTTTTCACTCAACTTACTAGTTAGTGTGCACAACGCTTAGTATACAAAATAGATTAAGTTCACTTGGATTATGCACAGATTTTGACAATTTAGATTATTTAGCATAGATAAACGTGTTTCATCCATATAGATTCTAGACGTTCTATTATCTCTTCATCTGCCTATTCCCTACAGCCTATCTGCATGTATAGGTAGTCTCACTGACGGTTCTATTGACATATGCCGACACTACCCACGTTGGTCGCAACTCGTCGCATCTGCAACAGGGGCATCGGTATGCTCGGCGGTACAGGGTTGTCCCGATATTCCGAACACATCCCCGGCTCGTAATCCTGTTCCGGAACCACAATCCGGAGCAGCGTTATTTCCCTCGATCTCCAGTACCGCCAGGTTAGCGGTTGCCCGTTTGACCAATCCGTAATTGGTCCTAACAATCGCTTGGCGAATCCTTCCATCACCTGCTGCAATCGGTTCTTCGACGATCCCTCTAATCCACGCTTTGCGCCGGTTTCCATCAACGATGTACACAAGATCACCTTTTCGTAACGGCGTTGATTCATCAAACCACTTACTGCGTCGATTGATACTCGGAGTATACTCTTTCAACCAACGTTCCCAGAGATTATTGGAGAGCTCTACAGAACGCTGGTACGTATCACGAAGTGCACTAGCTGGATCGGTAGGGGGTAGTACTTCGTGAGGTTCGTTTGCAGCCGTTCCTCGAAGAAAATGGTTAGAAGAAAGAGTCTCCTGAAGAGCACCTTGGGATGCGTAGACAAGTGGACGACTGTTAACCATATCCTCAGTTTCAGCTAATGTGGTGAGAAGGATTTCATCGTTCAGTCGACGTCCGTCGTTGAGCACCGCTATGAGGTTCTTCACAGTCCGGACCATTCGCTCCCATATGAGTAGCGGCAGGTGGGTTAAAATGCCATTTCGTCCTAGCACTAGTAAACTCCTCGGCACATTCTGCGCTGATTTCTTGCCATTACTGCACAAATTCCTTGCTTGCAGCTTTTAGATTGGTACCGTTGTCGGAAAAATACTCTGCTGCGGGGCCCCGTCGACAGATGAAACGTCTGATCGCCATTGTGCACGATTGCGCTGTGAGGTTGTGGGCCACTTCGAGGTGGATAGCCCTAACTACTAGACACGTGAATAACACTATCCACCTTTTTTCTGAACGTCGACCTACCGAGACTTGTACCGGACCTAGGTAGTCGATCCCAACAAACGTAAAGGGTCGCTTCACTTGTTGGGTTTAATCACCGTTAACTAGTATATATCTATTTTATTGATATTTATCGGTGAACGAGTAAAACAATATTGTTTTTTGCGTGACGTTTCGGCCTAATCACTTTTCAGCCATCTTCAGACGCAATTTGATCGCCGCAGCTGATGCTACCTCCTATCCAGCTGGGAGATCACGTACCACTCTGGTACGTGATCTCCCAGCTGGATAGGAGGTAGCATCAGCTGCGGCGATCAAATTGCGTCTGAAGATGGCTGAAAAGTGATTAGGCCGAAACGTCACGCAAAAAACAATATTGTTTTACTCGTTCACCGATAAATATCAATAAAATAGATATATGTAAAGGGTCGCTTGTAGGGCGTTAGACGTTGTACAGGAATGGACGCCATTCTGGGTACCTTCAGTAAGCTCTTGCGTACCTTGCACCAGTTGCAGCTTCGCTCGACTTTCGCCAACACAGTGTTCACACTGATAATGAGAAAGCGTTGTTTTATCTCATTTTTGACAGTTTCCCTAAAGGCATGACCATACGCTTCATGATAGTGGCGCACTAGAAGTTCGGTTACTGGTCCATCTCGGGGAAGGATGACTGGGAATCGCATGTCGAACGGTAGATTCTCGGCCCTATCGCACCGCCCATCCATTCTCAATACCTTTTCGCTATCTATGAGAGGCGTCAGCTTATAGAGTGTGCTGCTCTTTTCTAGGGTTATCCACTTCGATGGTTCGAGGTCTTCATTTTTCAGGAGCGTTGTAATTTCATCTCCAAAGTACTCGTATTGCGCGGATCAGAAAAGAAGAGTTTCAGCTCGTTGATACTCATTTTGCTTCAGAGGCACCCGAGTCGAATGTACGCCGGAGATTATGCAATGTTGTTGATTCTTCGTCGGTTTGAGTGTTTCGATGGACTCCCCCGGGCCTTCACAGTTTAAAAACGAAGTTTGTATGGAGAACTTGAGGTGTTCAATCGAATCCAAGCAACTGAACGGACTTCGTGGAAATCGTCCCACTCGTGTTTATCCTCGATCTCCTAATTACACCTTCTAACGCAATGTCGAACAGCAAGCACGAAAGACCATCACCTTGCCGTAACCCTCTGCGAGATTCGAAGGGACTCGAGACTGTCCCTGATACTCGAACTACGCACATCACTCGATCCATCGTCGCCTTGATCAATCGTATCAGTTTATCCGGGAATCCGTATTCGTGCATAATTTGCCATGGGCACGTTGTATTCGCGGCATTTCTGCAACACCTGGCGGGTGCTGAACATCTGGTCCGTTGTAGCGCGTTCACCCATAAACCCAGCCTGATCTTGCCCCACGAACTCTCTTGCAATCGGTGATAGACGGCGGCATAAAATTTGAGAGAGTATCTTGTAGGCAGCCCTTAGTAGTGTGATCGCGTGGTAGTTCCCGCAATCCAACTTGTCGCCCTTTTTGTAGATGGGACACACGATACCTTCCATCCATTCCTCCGGAAATACTTCCTCCTCCCAAATCTTGATAATGACCCAGTGTAGTGCTCTCACCAGTGCTTCTCCACCGAATTTTAAAAGCTCGCTTGGTAGTTGATCTGCTCCAGCGGCTTAGTTGTTTTTCAACCGGGCAACCTCCTCCTCAATCTCTTGGAGGTCAGGGGCCGGAAGTCTTTCGTCCTGTGCACATACTCCTAGATCTGTTACCACGCCACCTTCGGTACTTGCAACGTCGCCATTGGGGTGCTCATCGTAATGCTGCCGCCACCTCTCGACTACCTCACGCTCACTCGTGAGAATATTCCCGTGATTATCTCGGCACATGTCGGCTTGTGGCACAAAGCCTCTGCGCGAGCGGTTCAGCTTCTCGTAGAACTTTCGTGTGTCCTTAGCGCGGTACAGCTCTTCCATCGCTTCGCGATCTCGTTCTTTCTGCTGGCGCTTCTTCATCCGGAAGACTGAGTTCTGCCTGTTCCGCGCCTGTCTGTAACGTGCCTCGTTCGCTCTCGTACGGTGTTGCAGCATTCTCGCCCATGCTGCATTCATCTCGTTTTTGAACTGTTCACATTCGCCGTCGTACCAGTCGTTTCTGTGATTCGGAGTCGCGAAGCCTAGCGCTGTAGCCGAGGTACTACCTATGGCGGATCGGATGTCTCTCCAGCCATCTTCAAGTGTAGCTGCGCCAAGCTGCTCTTCCGTTGGTAATGCCACTGCTAACTGCTGCGCGTAGTCTTGAGCCACATCTACGTTACGCAGCTGCTCGATGTTGAGCCGCGGCGTTCGGCTTCGACGCGTGGTGCTAACTGTCGAATGTTTTGAGCGCATGCATGCAGCGACTAAGTAGTGATCCGAATCTATATTCGCACTGCGGTATGTGCGGACGTTGGTTATATCCGAGAAGAATTTACCGTCGATTAGAACGTGGTCGATTTGGTTTTCTGTGTGATGGTCGGGTGATCTCCAGGTGGCTTTGTGGATATCTTTGCGGGGAAAGAAGGTGCTTCGGACTACCATACCACGGGAGGCTGCAAAGTTCACGCATCGCTGGCCGTTATCATTCGATACGGTGTGCAGGCTGTTTCGCCCGATTACCGGTCTGCACATTTCCTCCCTTATTACAAAGATTGATCTATGGCAAGGGACAAAATACTGTGGTGGATGCTCATGTACCGTCAAACCTCTTTACTACCTTGCCTGCTGTCACATATTTCGCCAATTTCAGTCGAAGAAACTGTTACTACAGATATGTGTGTTTTGTGGCTCACATATTTCTCTACATGTAGATATTTTACGTCAAATTGCATAAATCACTCAAAATTGTCAAAAAAAAACCTCTATCGAAACAACGTCACACCAGCCAAGAATTTGAACTGCTAAATCAATCAGAAAAACAACTTGCTCTACCCCGAACGAACGCATGACTCAACCACCACAACAGACCGATCTTGTGTGTGTCAAAGAGAGTAAAGAAAGCCGTGAATCAAAATGATTCAACCTTACCGCAACCAACCACTACAAGGCGTGGAACGATCGTTCGAAGATCGGTTGATGGACAAACTCTACCGGTCAGCGTCTATAGCTGTGATGGCTGCCGTGCTGACGACTTACTTCAAGCCTCAAAGCTCGGTGATTCACCACCACCAACCACAAACCACCAGCCCCATTCTGCTGTTCATCAGCACGCGCGGAGCTCTATCAGTCCTACCGATTTACAGCATCTCTCTTCCCTGTTGATTATGCATACATACAGAGATACGAACGAATGCGGCTCGAGATAACGTCCGGACCGGTCGTCGACCAACCGCCTCAACAAACCACCGACCATCGCCGTCACTAGCTAAACTGGAAACTTGAAACTGTGATTCAATTTAAGTTTTACGCCGCGCTCGGAAGGATCGTCGGTCCGTCGGTCAAACTCATCCGCCGTATCGTGCATCGTAGCTACTGTTGTAGCAGAGAATTGTACTCAGATCAGCAGTTTTACAATCAGTGTCATTCTGTTCTATGAGTGAAAAGTTGCTTCTCTAGAAAATCCCCCTTCCAGGAAATTGTGTCCATAGTTTGTGTAAAAGTTTTACAACCACCAGCCAGCAGCTGAAGAAAATAATCCAAGAACGAGTTGTAATCTTCCGGTTTTGCCTGTTTGAAGGACATTCGAAAGAGTGCTGGTGCTATTGTAGTTTCGCAAGGACCCGCGAGTGTAGTGTGCTGTGCATTTGCCAAAAAGATGGCAAAGTTTCCTGCAATGTTGGCGATTTGTGCAATCGTTTGCGGTTTAGTCACGCTCGGCAGCGGACACACGTACAAAACTGGAGAATGCCCCACGGTGGAACCGTTGAGTGGCTTCAACATGCAGCAGGTAAGGAAGTTAGTCTAGCGCCAAACGGTTTGTTCGTTTAACTCAATTATAAGCTGGTGAGGTGCGAGCTGCGACCAATAGCCACTGGCCACAGCGGTGTTCTGGAAACGCAATCAAACGATGACGATTTACACCTTGAACACGATTGTATCGACCCCCGTCGCGGTATGCTTTCTCGGTGCAGTAGGTACAGCGAAAGCAAGTTTTCCCACAACAACGGCGAACGACAGCACGTTGTTTTGTGTGCAATCTGCTTCATAACATGCTAGGGAATCGCGCCACTTGGGCGGTGGCTTCTATTATCGTCTGTTTTCCACTATAACTTAGTCAAATTTGAACCAATTGACACCATTTTTGGAATGCAGTGAGATAGGTATAGTATCTACCCGTGTACAACATTTCAAGTCAATTGGTTCAAAATTGACTGAGTTATAGTGGAAAACAGACGAATATAGAAGCCACCGCCCAAGTAGCGCGATGCCCTATTTAATTCACCGCCACAGGAGGGTACCTACTGATTGTGTAAATGCAGCATTAAATACGAGTACAGTGCCCTTTGACCACCGGTCGGTATAGCTACGGTGTTTGTTACTCGCGTATATTTGCTGACTGAAATTGTTTACTTGAATGAAGTTGGCGTCACAACAGTAGAAAAGCACATCAATGCGGAAGTTACTGTTTGGCAAACAGAGGTCAGTACAGAGACGTAAGTTACCGTGACGTATTAACCCGTAAACACCCGGGACGATCTACTTTTGGTAGAAATGCAATATCTTCTTTGTTTGAAAACATTTCACCCCAGATTTTTTTTATAGTCAATGGGAATAGTTGCAACCTTCCCCCCTTTTCTGGAAGTCCTAAATACGTGGCTTTTTTGTATATTTTATAAATTCTTCTTGTGTTTGCTCACACTTCATCGTTTTGCCAATCATCAGGAACTTCTGGGGTATTTCCCGGAACAATTCCCAAACGATTTCCTGTAGTAATTCCAGGAGGAATTCGTAAATTAATTCCTGGAGAAATTCCTGGAATAATTCCTGAAGGAACTCCTGGAGTATTTGCTGGTGGAATTTCTGGAATATATCCTGGAGTATATCCAGGAAGAATTCCTGCAGGAATAACTAATGAAATTCCTGGACGAATTTTAGGAGGATTCCCTATGAGGAATCCGGGAAGAACCCCTGTTGGAATTGCTAAATGTATTCTAGGATAAATTTGTGGAGGAATTCCTGGAGGTATTCCTGGAGGAAGCCCTGGAAGAATTTCTGGAGGACATTGTGGAGGAATTTCTGAAGAAATCCCTTGATGAATTCATAGATAAATTAGCAGTTATTCATGGAAAAATTCCTGGAGGTATTCCTGAAGGAACTTCGGGAGAAATTACCCGGAAAAATACCCAGAGAAATTCCCTGGAGGAATTCATGGAGTAATCCCTGGAAGAATTCCTAAAGGAAACTCTGGAAGAATCCCTGGAGGAATTTCTGAAAAAAAAATTATTGAATTCTGAAGAAGCTGTTGGAGGAAATCTTGGATGAATTCCTAAAGGAGCTCTGGAGGAATTCCTGGAGGAATACCTGAATGAATTCCTAGATGAGTCCATGGAGAAATCCATTGAGGAATTCGGGATGGAATCCCTGGAGGTATTCCTGAAGGAATCCCTTAAGGAATCCCTGGAAGAATTTCTAGAGAAATCACTGAAGGATTGCCTGGAGAAATTCCTAGGAAAATTCTTCGAAGAATCCCTGGAAAACTTCCTGGAGGAATCCCAGGAGAAATTTCTGAAGGAACTCTTGGGAAAATTTCCTAGAGGAGGTATTCCTGAAGGAATCCCTTAAGGAATCCCTGGAAGAATTGCTAGAGAAATCACTGAAGGATTGCCTGGAGAAATTCCTAGGAAAATTCTTCGAAGAATCCCTGGAAAACTTCCTGGAGGAATCCCAGGAGAAATTTCTGAAGGAACTCTTGGGAAAATTTCCTAGAGGAGTTTTAAGGGAACGCCTGGAATGCTAGGAAATGCTTGGGAGACTCCCGTGGAATCCTCGGAGAATTTTCGGAGGAATTTCTGAGAAACTTCCGGAAGAATTCCCGAGGAACTCCTGCAGGATTATTCGAAAGGTTCTTAAAGTAATTTCTGAGGAACTCCTGAGGTAATTCCAGCATAGCACCTAAAGATTTTTTTGAAAAACTGCTGTCCCGAACAATTTCACGGGAAGTCCTGAGGCATTCCCTAGGAGCTGGTAGAGGTATTCTCGATGAATTTCTGAGGGACTCCTGGAGGAATCTTCGAGGAACAGCTGGAGGAATCCTTGGGTAACTTCCGACAGCTTAAAATACCATAAAGATCATTTGTATGTCAGTGGATGCACAAGTAACACTCAAAATACACAAAATATTGTGGCATACAACAGAGGTATTCGTGAAAGAATTACATCGATACAGTAAAGAGATATATGAGTAGAGCTTGAATGTCTTAATTCCAGAATAGTTTGGATGACCCAGATCACCAAGTGAATATTGCTCAGTTATCAGAATTGCCCTCTGTATGCCATTGGACATCCAAATAGCAACTAATATAGATACGCGTAATATAATGAGGTGCAACAGACACAATCGTGAAAGAATTATGTCGATAGAGTGAAGAAAAACTACAGTAGAGCCTGTACCCCTTGAAGTTCCAAATTCGGAATAGTTTGGGAAGCATGGAATCCCATGAATGTACCAAAATCATAATAACTGTTCACTGAGGTTCCATCAGCAGTATTAACTACATTATATGTAAATCTTTTACAACTAAAGCTAACACAGTATGTAGATATCGTAACCCAAACTTCAAAGTGTATTGGAGGCCATTTGTATTTCACAAAATGTTCAACATTGCGAGGTCTAATGGACATCAACGTGGCTAAATTTCTTGAACAGAGTTAACACAAACGATGGTAGATGTTGTAGATCTTAAGAAAATGAATTCCAGAGTAGTTTGGATGACCTAGATCACCCAATTCATGAGCCATGAATTTTCTAAGGGTGCTTTGGGATTTTTGAGTACCGTAGACTATGTTCTGTGATCATTCATCGTGCATTTTTGGTTGAGAATGTTGGATTTGTGTCACAAACTTCAGAGTACTTTCGGATAATAACTCTTGGATCAAAACTTTAACAGACTATGATGGATAGTAATCATTGCATGTCAAGGATCAGTGAAAACTAATCATCGCAAAACGATGAAATTTGAGTAAACACATGAAGAATTTATAAAAAAAAAATACTATAAAGCCACGTATTTTTGACTCCCAGCAAAAGGGGGAAGGTGCAAAGCGGGGAAGGTGCAAAAGGGGGAGTTACCATGCATTTCTTAGCACAACTATTCCCCTTGACTATAAAAAAATCCGGGGTAAACTGTTTTAAAACAAAGAAGATTTTGCATTTCTACCAAAAGTAGATCGTCCCGAGTGTTTACGGCTTAAAACATAGAAATAACGATGATATTTTTGAAAGAACTTGCTACAACGTTGAAATGTTTTGACATTCATGTGATTTCCACTTGCATTGGCTAGCATAAGTAAAAATCAAAAAATTGACATCAGCATGTGTTAGTCGACTTGTCTGGAGCAGACGTCAAATCTCTTCAACCTCTTTAAAATCCACTGGGAACCTCTGGAACCCCTCTGAAACCTCCTGAGACTCCACAAAATCTCCCGTGGTCCCCTGAAACACCCATGAGATCCTCGGTAAAGTCATGAGACCCCTGAAGACCTCTGGGAGCTCCTTGAACTCCCCTTAAGGCTGAAACACACTGAAACCTCCTCTATACCTCTTAGACTCTCTGGAACTCCCCTGGAAATCCCTTGTAACCCTTGGAACTTCCCTCAGACCACCTGGTATCCCCTTAAAACTCTTGAGACCTCCTTGAAACGCCCCTAAGATCTCGGAAATGTTTCTGCAATAACCTTTCTTTGCTCTACCATATAAACACACACTGGCACATCGCCGTTTCATTTTCTTACAGGGCACTGTATGCCGCGTTTGCTAAGGAAATGTTTTCTATGTCTTTGACGTTACATGCGTGGCCTTGTTGTTTACGATTTGGACTTGGAAATTTGTTGTCCACGCGCGCGTGGGGAAAATGATACAATTTAAAGTTGTTTGTTTGTTTTCTGATGGAAATTCAGCTCATGAGGCTCCAATGCAGTTCTGGGACGTTCGTTCCGAGGAAAATGCTGATAACGAATCGAGACATTCCGCTGGGATTCTGGTGGAACTTTTATGCGGTTGCAGTGGTGATACGATTTGTAAATTCTGGCAAAATTGTGGTTCAAACTAGGGTGAGAGAAATTCTTCTTGTACGTCGACGGTAACCCTGTTGAATTCTGAAGGAAAAACTATCCCATGGAACAAATATTTTCGGACAATTGCTTGTCTTTTTTTTTGGCTTTTTGGCATTCTGTTTGAATGTTCTTGAAGTTTCGCAGAAGATCACCTTGAAATTATTACAGGAGCTTTCCCGAAAAATCCATCAGGAGATCCAGTTGGGTTTGAAGTAGAATTTATTTGGAATTTTCGTAGAAGCTCTCCCAGGGCCAGGAATCCCTCTAGAATTTCTTTTAAATCTCTTGGACCTCCCCCCAGAACTACATTCACGTTTCACCAAAGGCTTCCTTCCTGGAATCCTTCAAGAAGAATATGGGGTTCCTCTTGGTAATCTCGTACGTACCTGTTGGATTATCTTTTGAAATTCGATAAAAAATTAAGTTCAGAAAGGTTTTTCTAAATTATCCAAATGTTCCTTTTAAATCAAGATGTTGTTTATAATTGTCAATGTTGCTATGTAATTGACAAATTGAGAGATGAAATTTGTGAAAAAATGCGTTCTGGTGGGATTCGAACCCACGACTCCGTATTCGCTAGACCGGCGCTTTAACCAGCTAAGCCACAGAACAAGTAATGATTCTGCGGAATAAAAAGCCAAATTGACACCAAAGCCGCACCGTAAACACTCCTATTTCACAAACTCATCTCTCTTGCGGCTTAGATGCCAATCCACAACACACTCCCTTTTGTGCCCACCATCTAAAGTGAGAGTGAATTACGGAGTGCGAAAGTAAGTTTCAGCTTCATAAAAATAATTCGCTCTCACTTGTAATTAGTGGGCACAAGCGGGAGTGTGTTGTGGATTGGCATCTAAGCCGCAAGAGAGATGAGTTTGTGAAATAGGAGTGTTCACGGGGCGCTTCGGAGTCAGTTTGGCTTTCTATTCCACAGAATCATTACTTGTTCTGTAGCTTAGTTGGTTAAAGCGCCGGTCTAGCGAATACGGAGTCGTGGGTTCGAATCCCACCAGAACGCGATTTTTCTTGACAAATTTCATCTTTTAATTTGTCAATTAGAAACATTTCGTGCCTTCCAATTACAAGTTTTTCCAGTATGTTTCAGACATACCAGTAAATCAGGTAAAATGCCAGTAAAATGGGGCAATATGTGTCATTGCAAGATGTTGTTTCTCTAAAATTTCTTAGGGGTTTTATTTGGGAATTCTTCCAGGATTTTTTTTAAATCATCCTTTTTTTTAGATTATTCCTGGAGTTCCTTCCGGGGTTCCCCCAAAATATTTTTCTACGGTTTCTCCAAAAGGGTATATCATCCTTTCTTCTGAAATTCTCCAAGAGTTACTTCTTCCAGCATTCTTTCAAGAAATGCTTATGGAATCCATCTAGAAATTTCTCCAGGAATTTTTCCATGAGTTCCTTCTGATATTCCAGAAGGAGTTCGTTTTGGAATTTCTATAGAGCCTTTTTCGTTCTAGAATATTTATTCACTTTGCTAGACTTTATCCAGAACGGTGGATTTTTTCCAGAATTTGCAACTGTATTTCCTCCATGAATTCTCTCTGGGAGTCCTCCAGGAGTTTCTTTTTGGTATCCATCTGGTGTTCCTTCTGGAAATCCTCTAGAAGTAACTCCTGGACCTGGAAATAAACTCATTCTTGAATTCTCTCAGGACTCCCAAGTAAAAATCCTGGAAGACAACAAGAATCAAGAAGAAATTTCATTAGAGAATCCTAAAGAAGTTTGAGAAGGATTTTCAGAATGTACTCCAGAAGCAGCTCTTGGAAAAATGCAAGGATGATTCTGGTAGATTCTTAAAAGCAACATCTGGAAATTTTCAGAGAGAATTTCTGGGGGAATCCGCAGAAAAGTTTTGGGAGAATGTATGTATGTACTCCGATATTATGTCCAGAAGTCAGCAGCCGATCCGGAGACGGCGGGATCGATTCCCTTTCCGGCCGGGAAAATTTTCTCGACTCCCCGGGGATAGTATATCATCCCTTCAATAAATAGCTGTGGAAGTGCTCAAAGAACACTAAGTTGAAGCGAGGCAGGCCAAGTCCTAGTGGGGACGTCGAGCCATAAAAAAAAGAAAAAAAAAGAATGATCTAACTTGTAGCTACGAGTTATTTGTCTGAGCTTCAAATATTAAACGTCCCAGATGTTCCACAGATGTTCACAGTCTTTTGATATTGGTTTTAGATCTTTTGTCGCTTATATCGATCAAATCAATTTGTATCACGTTTTGATTATCATTACTGCACCTCTACCCGCATACTCTAAAATCAGATTGATAAATTAATTGACTCTGCCAAATATTCTACGAGAAGTTTCATCATTAAATATATTTTTGGAAAATTTCATAAAATATTTTTAAGATTATGCTATTGAAATAAAATAGGAACTGCTGATGGTTTTTCCTGCTCTAGTTAGCGAGTCGCAATATGGAATTTACTTATTAAAACTATTAAAGATTTTCTAAAAAAATTGCTGCAAATGTTCTTCAAACAATTTTGGTCAACACATTCAGATCTTCCTGTTAAAAGTTTATTTCTGAGAAGAAATTTTCGAAGAATTTGTCGTAAATTCCGTATTCAAGTTTACAGCTGTCTGTCTGGTGGAATAACAATTGAATCCCTAGAAGGAATTCCAGGAAACAATTCAAATATTCTACTTAATGCCCTTTTTTTAAAAAATTCTCGGCTTTTTCATGAAATGTAACAAACAACGTTCCAACATTTGTTGATGATTTTTGGCGAACATTTCCGCAAAACATCTATCAGTATTCTCAACTTAATCTATCTTTGGAAACAAATATTCTCATCTAATTTAAAGAGATGAACCAGCCCAAGGCTGAAAGTCTCTGTAATAAAGCCAATTGAAACAATTTGAACTCATCAGATTTTTGTATTGGATACGAATGCCAACTTATCTTGTAAAGTATCATTAATAATTGCTCGCTACCCAATGAGATCTGGTCTGAAGAAGGCCTTGAGGATTCCATTACACCTGACTACGAGACGACGCGTCGTGGCAGAAACTGATTACTTGACACTAGGGTGGCTCAAGCTTGTATGGCAAAACCACATGTCAAAAAGTTCCTTGGGCCCCCTTCTCATTTCGTTCTTTATGACGCCACGATGCTCTGGTCAAATTTTCAGCTAAATCCGTTAACATTAGGGCGGTGCTAAACTCGTTTGAAGTTTGTATGGAAGTTTATATGGGAAAACATCGATTGTTGAAATTTTCTTCTGAGGGGTTGTAATTTTCCTTGAAACACGTAATCAATCCTATAGAAATATAGCCTGGGATATGCCGAAAAACTTTGTCGAAGACTGCAACGTAATCAGACACTTGAGAAATAAGCTATAGCCTAGATAGTACGGACCCATTCAATGAGATTTTATTGCTATTATTATTCCTTTACATGTTAAATGTTAAGCATCACCAGATGGTCGGATTGTTATATCTTTTCTTCCAAGCTTCGGATGACTTTGCGGTCTTCAACAAAGTTTTTCGGCACATGTAAGACTATAGTTCTGTATAATCGATTATGTGTGTTGAGTAAAAATAAAGTCCCTCATGAGAAAAATGCTAAAAACGATGTTTTCCCATATAAACTCCCATACAAACTTCAAATGAGTTTAGCACCGCCCTAATGTTAAAGGATTTAGCTGAAAATTTGACCAGAGCATCGTGGCGTCATATAGAACGAAATGAGAAGGGGGCCCATCGAACTTTTTGACATGTGGTATTTTGAGCCACGCTACTTGACACATAATAATTAGTTAACTACATGCGAATATCAAAACGGCACATACCACAAAAGTTCAGCTCATTAGACGCAGTGGTTTGATTTCCCCAACAGGGGAGAAAAAAAAATACCTCAGGAAGAATAAGACACGGACACTGTCTTCAGCCAGAGGCTGTACAGACTAAACGAAACTTAACACTAGACAACGGACACACGAAACATGCACCAGTGGATACGGAGAAGAAACTATTCTCACGTAAAGTTTCATCGCCCGGAGCGGGAAAAGAACCCTCACCCCACAGCGTGGTGCGATCAGAAGCTTGATGACCCTAACCGCACGGCTACGAGGCTCCACCTTTCCCAAATTTTGACCATCGATAGACAACTAGTTGACCAACATACACTATTTTTTTTTGAAATTACAGCTAGTTGACCTTTTTTTAAGTTAACAACAGCTTCAACAGTGGAGAATAGTTGGCACTAGATTTCTGAATCTACATAAGTTTTCTCGTAAAAATGTTATTATTCGGTTTTGAAAAAGAATCACCGTGTTTTTATGCGCCTTTGGAATTTGCCTTTGATAAATTTCCAGTTTCTTTTGTATGAGAAAACTGCAATTTTTAGTATGTATTTTTTTTTTTTTTTTTGAGAATGCCCCATTATGATATGCTCCTTTAGTTTCAAGAACCTATTCAGGAACTATCCAAAATGAAAAAAAAAACAGAATTTATTGTTGGCTCCACTCCAGAGTTCCAAACTCTAAAGTGCAATAGTTTCCCCCGCAGTCACCCTCTAAACTGCACACGCCTCAACGAACTTCGACGGTCTACATTCATGTAGCCCCGTTTAATTAAACACTATACGTCCAAAGTGTGTTATAAATTTCCGCCGCAGTGGTTCTGTGCAATGTCATTAAAGTTGCTCCTACACCAGCACGACCAGCAACAGACCTCTTGGTGGAACATTGGCAAACGTTTACGCTGCGCTGTCGTTCTGGTGATGGCTGCTTGCTGGGGGGAGGAAAACTTTCGTTCCAAACTGTGTGTGGTAAATGGCTCAGTGTGTTGATGCAGTGATGAAAATTATTCCCCAGCTTGCTCGATTCCCATCCAGCAAGGGCGACGATATAAAATGCGTCACCGAACTCAAATGACATAAAACATAATATGTTGTACATGCAACCAGAGATTGGCAGATTCTAATACAATGCTGCATAAGACATACAGGGGATGACCAAAATGTTTGGGATAGGCAACATTTTTTCTTTCACAAAAAAAAGTTCATCTTGCTATAACTTTTCATAGAGTGCATCAAAAAATCTCAAATTTTGACTGTTTGTCAACCTATTATATGTGCATCTATGGTACAAATTTGGGCTCGATTGATTATTGTTCCACAAAGTTAGAACCGTTTGGGTAAAATACTATTTTTCAGACAACTCATTTTTGAGCTGTCATATCTCAGAAACCAGTGAACCGAATTGAATGAAATTTTGAACGTACACTAATACTATGTAAATGCTTCACAAACTATTAAAACATTGGTACTTTTTGAACGTTGAAAAATGTAATCATTGAGTGACATTTTTTAGATTTTTTTCAATAAAATGTATTTTTTTTTTCATCAATGTCAATAAATTTTAGTGTTGATATCCAAAGATTTTCCACTTCTGTTCTCAAGTTAACTCTGATTAGATATATTAGAGCCTATCAAGATTGAAGGAAGAACACATTTAGTAATTTTTGTGTGGTATTGCAAACTTATTTTCCTCTATATGGGTAAAATTTTCAACCCGGTGTAACTTAATTCGCCGTGAGAAAATATTACATTTTATAACGTCGTATTAAGTATCGATAGATTGTTGATGAACGTAAAAAAATCATTCAATTCGGTTCACTGGTTTCTGAGATATGACAGTTCAAAAACTAGTTGTCTGAATAATAGTGTTTTGTCCGAACGGTTCTTACTTCGCGAAAAAATATTCAATCGAGCCCAAATTTGTACCATAGATGCACATTGCACATATAATAGGTTGACAAACAGTCAAAATTTGAGATTTTTTGATGCACTCTATGAAAAGTTACAGCATGTTGAATTTTTTTGTTGGAGAAAAAAAGTTGCCTATCCCAAACATTTTGGCCATCCCCTGTATTTATCTTGCAGTGCAGACTATACCAGGCTCTCCCCTGTATCGCAATGGAAATGGACCCGTCGCGTCGGTCAACAAGACGAAGCACTAGTTGAATGCAAACTTTCCGACTATAGTTTTCGTTCGTTTAACTGTGAAAAACGATACCCGCTCTAACAAACGAAATAAACGATTTACTTCCACCGGAAACGACGTAGGTGGTGTGAAGGTGTGAAGTAAAAATGATTGATGTTGCTGGTACTATAAAATCAGCTTTGCCAGTGCTGATTGAACTTCGGGAGTTGAAAGAATTGCTTTCGAACTCTTTAGAGCCCTAGGTTGCAAAGAAGCTGTCGAGATGGAAAGTGAAGCCGAAAATATTAGCAAACACCAATAAGCAAAATTTTGGCTGAAAAAGCTGTCGACACAATTTCTTCTCTTTCCAGTAGGGTGAACGAACGGGTGGTTGAGAATTGTGATCCGAGCGAGGAAGAAAGCACCAGCAGCCACGAGGCACAGCCTGAGTTTGACTTTGATTGATGATTCTTTGAGAGGGTGCTTTGCATCTTCTTAGATAAACATAAACATTGACGATTCGGTTCATTTCGCAGCGGCAGCAGCAAGTTGGAGTTCAAGCTGAATGGTGATGACGGTTATTTATATAGACATGTCACACGGGGCCCTTCTTGAGGAGTACACTTCAGAATTGAACGGTGATGACTTTTAAAGGAGATGAATCATGTTTGAAGTTTGAAGAGCGCTATTGATAGTTTGTCAAATTAGAGTTGGGTGATGAGAAAAAGCTGTAATTTGGAATTGTCGGAGCTCAAAATGGACAGTCGATTAGATACTCACGAGAAATGCATGAAGATATCTCGTACGGATGCTCCGTACAGAATATTTTCAGAAGATATCAGAGCACAGTTTGCCATCTATTTATTGATAATTATCCTTTTGACCAATTGACCAATTTACCTTTCAATTGCTTGAAAAACATATTTTTGTAATTACGTTGTAAAAAGATCCACTTTTCAATTGCCTGAAGTGTGCTGAAATGGCCTACTTTTCACCACTAATGCAAGTGTGCCGAAAAGTATTACTTTTCGGCATTCTTAAGAGTGCTGAAAAGTAGCACTTTTCGGCACCCTTGCCAGCACACACTTTTTACAGACTTCCGGGGCTTCCACAGATTCGAAAACTGATTCTGCACTCACTGTCCATCTCGAAGCATAATCTGGACGATTCCTATCCCGAATCGGACTGCAGGTCGGGTGAAAAAGCAGCAGCTGAAGCTACTTTTGCGCTCTTTTGCGACTTTTGCCGTCGCTTGTGCACAACTGTTTGACAACGGGGGCTCGATCATAGGCTACACCATAGCCTACCTGATTAAAAAAAACCTACACTGATAAACATGGTCGCACGTGGTTTCTCCTGATGCATAATTGTGTAGCGAGGAAAGATTATACTGAATGTATGTTTTTCGTAATTACAAAAAATGTTGTATGCAACTCGTTGCAAAACTCGATTTTTTCAGCACTCGTCGTATTTATCCAACTCGGCAAGCCTCGTTGGATAAATGTACGACTCGTGCTGAAAAAATCATCATTTTGCAACTTGTTGCATAAATAACTATTCTATGCTTTATGGCTTGCAGTCAAAAAAGCCCAAAATCGTATATTTTACCCTAAAATAGAGATACATATAGCTCAAAATTGTGACGTGCTGGAGCAAATCTGAGTCCGGATTCGGATTCAGCGGTCCAAAATCTGTCGAAAAAACATAAGTTTGCTCTTGAGACAGACCAATAGTTTGTTTTTGTTTCGTTGTGTATTTAGACGTGCCAGATAGAGAGTTTTGGGTTTAGGGGGGGGGGGGGGGGGGGGGGGTTGTTGGCTGGCAGGTAGTCCAGAGCCCCGGGCCCCCACATTTCAGGGGCCCTCACATAATTTCACTTCACGGAAAAAAATGTGAAGCGAGAATAAAAAGTAGTGCAAGAAACTCCTTATGTTTAAATTTTAGTCATAAGAATTTCAAATTACTGGCTACTGTCAAGGTGTATGTAATATGTCACGATCCCTACTATTTTGTCCAGCTATTTATAAAATTTTAAATTGTTACAGGTTAAATATTATTAATATTTATGTGTTTTGTGCAATTCCTTAGGAAAAATTACAGGAAATCCTAAAGAAATCCTTCGACTGAATTCTAGAGGAACTTCAAAACTCTGTAAATCACAGAGTTTAAATCGGTGATTCCCAAAGTGGGCGAAATCACCCCCAGGGGGCGAAAACTTGAAAAACCAAAATTGGGGGGCGAGAATACTAAAAATGGGGGCGATTTTTCAAGTGATTGAAAAATATCAAAAGTTTTGTAATGTATAGTATTTAATGTCAACTGAATCATTAAAAATCCATGACATTCAACACAACATTTTTGTTTCTAGGATTATTGAAAAATGTATGTTTCGAGATAGACTAAATATTACAGAATTTTTGATGTTTACGTGGATTTTTTGACAAAATTCCAAGAAAAAAAACAAATAAAACTGCTATACTAATTTCCGAGGGAATCTAAAAACACTTTTGGGATGAAATTCGCCACACATTGTATGAAAATATTTCAGAGAGGCTTCCTGGAGGAAATCCAAACGTTGCTTATTACTAGGAGCTTTTTTGATTTTTTTTATTTTTCATAAATTAAGCGCTGAATTTCCCCAGCGCTGAAAACCGAGTAATGAATGGTGCATGTCTTCTTATTTGACAATAACAAGTTTTCCAATTCATAGGAAGCATGTCAATTCGCATCTCTGGCTTTTTTATTTTCAATTACTAAGTAATGCTGACTACATTTGGAAATACACTAATATACAGCCATTCCATAGAAAAACGATATAGTGCATCTCCGATTGTCGTGAAACTTGGTGGGCTTGTAATTCTTCGGAAATAATTAGACCCGTATTTTTTTATTTCGTCATTAGGGTGACCAATTTTCATATAGGGTGGTCCAAAAAATCAAGGCTTCACAAAACTAAAAATTTTCAAAAAATCGAAACTTTTGAACCAGTTGACCGATTTTAAACTTCTTTTTTTTTTTTTTTGAAAGCTATTGAATTGTAGTTTTTAGGAAAAATACGTTAAAAAGGCTAAAATGTAAAGAGTACTATAAAATATGCACCCTGGTTTTATATTTTCATCAGAAAATTCAGGAAATTTGGCGTAACATATCAAAAAATCAGAGATGTATGTTTTTTTAGTTTTTGAAATATGATTTTTTTAAAATAAAAGGTCAAATTTTCCCATACAAGACACTTTTTCAAATTTGATTATATTTTGATTCCTTATAATATTATGGATACCAAAACCACCAGGAATCACTTTAAAAAGCAATACTATGCATAGTTTTATGAGAATTTGCAATTTCAAGCAATTTAAGAGTAACTAGTACTAAAATATATGACTCTCTATATTCAAAAAATCATATCTCAAAAACAAAACAACATACATTTCTGATTTTTTGATATGTTACGCCAAATTTCCAGAATTTTCTGATAAAAATATAAAACCAGGGTACCTCTTTGGTCCTGAGACCATAAAAACGTGAAAAAATAATATATTTGCATATTTTATAGTACTCTTTACATTTTAGCCTCTTTAACGTATTTTTCCTGAAAACTACAATTCAATAGCTTTCAAACAAAAACAAAGAAGTTTAAAATCGGTCAAATGGTTCAAAAGTTACGATTTTATGAAAATTTTTAGTTTTGAAACACCTTGATTTTTTGGACCACCCTATATGAAAATTGGTCACCCTAATGACGAAATAAAAAATACGGGTCTAATTATTTCCGATGAACTACAAGCCCACCAAGTTTCACGACAATCGGAGATGCACTATATCGTTTTTCTATGGAATGGCTGTATAGTGTATATGTATATTGGAAATACACCAAACAATCAATGCATTTAAATAGTGAGCTTTTGAAGGCGTCCACTAAGTAAATTTTTAGGAAAAATAAATATTACTTTGGACGGGGGGGGCAAGTTTTCCTCAAGCACCAAGATGGCGATACCTCATAAAAGTTTGAGAAACACTGGTTTGAATGATCCTGCTAAGTTCGTTTATTTTCTGTCTTAAGCTTCTGAAAACATTTCGAAGATTTTTTTATGGAATTCTTAAAAGAATTTAACGTTCATTTTTCGAAATTGAAAAGTATTTTTGGAACTCGTGAGTTTGATTTTACCTATGCAGCTTACGACTTATTCGAATAGGAGAACACCAAAACTGTTTAACATCTTTCTAGAAGAAATCTGGCATGTTTTTTGGATTATTTTGAAAAGTTTCAGTCCGAATTTTTCGTGTTGAGAGATTTGCTTAATAAAATAAGGATGAATCTATGGCGAACTCCTGGGAAAATCCATAGATTCCTTGAGAAAATTTTAGAAGAAATTTGTTGGGAAAAATGGCTTAAAATTTGTCCAGGTTTCCGCTAATGTTTTTTAAGAAGTTTAATAGGAAATTACGTCACAAATTCCACCATGGACTTGTAACACTAGTTTACAAAATTAAACGAAAGTCGTGAACTTCTGTCAACGACCAAAATTTTGAAGCATAATTTAGCGCTGATTTCGAAACTGTTCTTCAAAAAATTTAAAGTAGAACAGTTTTTGAGTTTTAGCTCAATATCGAGTTTTACAACTTTTTAAAATATGAAATTGAATAAAATTCAAATATTTTGCGTTTTGTTCAACCAATTCTAAATCTTTTTCCATAAATTAAAAGCTGAGATTGATGAAATTCAAGATTTTGGCGAGTTTTGGGGACGATCTCCTTAAATTTTAGCAAATTTTCCAAAAATGTATGAAGAAATGTATTTTTTTTGCAATAAGAAAAAAAAAAAACAATTTAAAAATTATTTCTCAACATTTATTTGACATATCATATGTAGGCGAGTTACAGTAAAAAATTCAGCTCAATCGGAGCATTGATTACGGAGAATGAGATGTGTGAAGTGAGCGACTTTGCTTAAAAATAGAACAAAAATCGATTTCAAATCATCAACTTTGTATGGAAAGTCGAAAAAAATTCCGCTGTACTGTATTTTTTTTCATTCGCGTTTTCGAACTTAGGGCATGATTTAACACCAAAAATGATCATCAGCTTACCGAGTTCAAAAATGCTGTAAACTAGTGTAATGAGTTCACTCTAAGATTTTTCGACATTTTCTATTAGAATTTATTTTTCGATTTCATAGTTTTGTGATTTTTTTTTTTGGGATCGCCAGTATTTCCCTGGCAGTCACGTGAGAACGACATTTTGTGAAGTGTTCATTTTTCATGGCAGTCGACAAGCCATTTTTTCAGAGGCTGCAGCAGGAATTTTTTTTGAATTTAGCAAAAACAACACCGATTGCGATACAATTTTTCTAAAAATTTCTTAAAAATTGTTTGCTATCAATTCATCTTGCAGTTTTTATGAACTCTAGCATGAATTTATACTAAGGAGTGTATCGGAAACAAACTATAAACCCAGCTAACGCAAAGTCTTATATGATGTTGCATAGGATGCTAAAGTGGAGGCCATATGCGTTTTTTTATTCCGGTTCTTCTATGATATCTTCACAATATAGTAAAGTTTAGAACAGTTTGAAGAAATTTGGAAAATGTTTAGTATTATTGAAAACATGGTTCTATAAGTACACCATACAAAATAACTATTTGTTCCAAATCCTTTTTTTATCTTTTCAACTTTTCAATTGTAGCGAAACAAAATAATCCGATACATTCCTTATATCTGGAATCTAATGCCGCGATTACTCTTTTGAAAAGCATTTTTTTTTTACTTTATATTTTTGTTTCATAATTGTTTTCACACTAGAATTCGTACTAGACGAAAAGGGACTTGCGATTGGAAGCTCGGTACGTGAAACTGCAGATCTTTCCACTTCATCGGGAGCACCCGCATACTCAGCGATATACTGAAGGACGGCGGGTTCGAAATCGTAGCGCTGCAGGAGGTGTGTTGGACAGAAACCGAATGTCATTGTCACCACTGCATACGCGCAGAATCTCGAGGCAGCGTTGCCGGGTACGTTGAACGGAGTGGACGAAATTATTGGTTCGACAAGGAGTGCAGAGCGATTCTGGAGGAGAAGGACGCAGCGCGGGTGGTAATGCTGCAGCATGGAACCCGACAGAATGTGGAGCGATACAGACAGAAGCGGAAGCAGCAGACCCGTTATCTTGAATTTGGTGTTGAATGAATATTATTCAATTTAGATTTTTTTTTCAATTTTTTTTTTCTTGATTAGAAAAAAATCGTTAAAGTCTTGTCCTTTTCAATAAAAAGTCTAAATAAATTTTGATGAATCTTAGTATGTAAAGTGGATTGTCTTGTCAAGGTCTACCAAACTCAGAAAGTTTTATTGTAGTCTGAGAGGCCTGTGAACTTCGAATACGATTAAGGAATTACTGGTGGAGGAAGAAATTATGCATTATATACTGCGATTTTTTTAAGTTTCTCTATGCGTCTCTTAGAAAAAAAAACCATTCGATAGCTACAGAATTCTAAACGCACATCATACTTGTTATCCTTACTCACAGACATTATTCTTACCCAAAAGTCCTCCATACCAGCCAGGCCCGTGCACAGAAGGCGACAAGGGAGGGTTTTTTTCCTTATTTTGGCAGAGGGAATAGGGGAGCCTAAATTTTCTGTTAAAAATATAATACCAGAGTACCCTTTTGATCCCGAGACCATGAAAACGTGAAAAAACTAAAATAATTGCATGTATTTTGCACCTTAACATAATTTGGCCCTTTCAACGTATTTTTCCTGGAAACTTAAATTGAATAGCTTTCAAACAAAAAAAAAAAGATTATTTAAAATCGGTTAACTGGATCAAAAGTTATGATTTTTAGAAACAAAATTGGCTTTAAAACACCTTGCTTTTTAGGACCACCCTATGAGAAAATTTTTCACCCTAATGACGAAATAAAAAATACGGGTCAAATTATTTTTTAAGAACTACAAATCCATCTAGTTCCACGACAATTGGAGTTGTACTAAATCGATTTTCTATGGAATGGCTGTATGTTTAAAATAATTCGAGAATTCCACTCAAGTCCGCATCCTGGATGGAAATGTGTACCTACACTCCCGATCAAAAGTTCAGGGTCACCCCCTCAAAAACATGTAATTTTTTATGCCCATATCTCCACCAATTTGCGTCCAATTTCAAAACCCCAGGTCTCATTCAAAAGATAATAAGTCAAAGTAACTTTGAACATGATTTAGGTGAAACTTTTACAAAAAATATTTGTATGTAAACTTAGCCCCAAAGTTGCCAAATATTCTAAAAAATGGATACAAACTTACGGCAGTTCCGCTGGAAATTGGGTCAACCAAATTTGAAGATAAGAGCAGTAATATAACCTGTTTTCTATTAGCTTTCAACTGCTTTTTACCAAACTTGGCTAAAATATCTAGGATAAAAGTTATTAAGTAAATTACCTATTGATATCATCGACCAAAAGTTTGGGGTCACCCCTCAATAAAATGTATCAGCCAAAAGTTTGGGGTCACTCTCGTAATACATGGAAAAATGATTTGATGATATCTTCGTCATCTTTCATTCAATTTTAATTCTTTTTGGCATGTTTCAAAAATAATTACCTAAATTTACGTTTGATGTCTTTAACTTATCGTATTCAACGATTTTTATACATAAAAATGTTATGTAAAGTTAACACCTTTCACCACATTTCAAAACAATGAGGCAGTTTTACGTTAAGTTTTAGTATGTAGTTTTTAACAAGTATGTGTGGTTCAATGTCAATGCAGTAAGTACCATTCATTATGTTTCAAAGCCAAGAAAAATGAAAATTGATTGATTAAGTTATCAACAAATCACTTTTCCATGTTTTACGATAGTGACCCCAAACTTTTGGCCAATACATCATTTTGAGGGGTGACCCCAAACTTTTGGTCGATAACATCATGAGTTAATTTACTCAATAACTTTTTTCCTTGATTTTTTAGCCAAGTTCGGTAAAAAGCAGTTGAAAGCTAATAGAAAACAGGTTATATTACCGCCCTCACCTTAAAATCTGGTCGACCCAATTTCCAGCGACACTGCCGCATGTTTATATTCATTTTTTTAGGAAATTTGATAGCTTTAGCTTAAGTTCACATAGCTTAAGGTACAAACAATTTTGAAACAAAATCATTGAAATCATGTTCAAAATTTCTTTGGTTTATTATCTTTTGAATGAAATCTTGGGTTTTGAAATCGGACGTAAATTGGCGAAGATATGGGCTCAACAAAATGACATGTTTTGAGGGGGTGACCCCAAACTTTTGATCGGGAGTGTATGTCACTAATCACGTCAAAGCATTGCAAGCCCAAAAATGTTATTTCAAAGCGCCTCGTTATTCCCACACCAAACTGATAAGAGCAACAATTTCTACAATTTCCACAATTCCTTGAATATCCGTAAAAACCGAAACTCACTCGAAAGTACTCGTCGTAAACAGCTATTAATCTCCTATTGAATTTAATCCGGGTAAGTTTTCCCTAAGAGAAAACACCTCTCGCATCATGGATTCTACTTAGTTGGAAGTCTGGCGACAAAGTTCCTTCCCGTCGTCATTCAGTAGGTATGGCGGGAAAACTTTTCGTCCGTTTGACGTTCACTGTATCGAAACCATGATGCAAGTCAACTATCCTTTATGAATCTGCTCTCGCTCCCTGGGAAAACGCCACCGCGCATCGGTACGGAGCCTCTCGTGGAGTATTCACGTTTGAGTTTCAATTTTCCGGTTCATTAATCGCTCAATTTGCCGCAAAATTCAATCAAGATGTCAGTTTGTTGGGCTCTGTGTACGTACATTCGTACGAGCGCACCAGGCGTCTTGACATTTGGAGTAGAGAGCAACAATCATCTGAAGAATGGCGAATAATCAACCTGTTGGGAGTTGTGCTGCCCGACAAAGCTTCTTTGGATTCGTCAATGTGGATGAACAGCTTTAGACGTCGGAAACGCTTTGACGTTGATTTCATTTTTTCCTATTTAAAATATTGTCCTATTGTGATCTTTTCTAGAGAAAATGTTAAGAGACAAAAGGTTGAATGAAAACTGAAAGAGTCTTAATAGAATTCTTATTAGATTATTAGGGTTTTTGTAGGTGTCGTCATTTTACACCAGTGAGATAGATTGATTCAAATAATTTGGTGAGCTCGTTCTATGCTATTGTTTTATTCTGAAAATTCAATGAATACTAATTGATGATGTTTTATATAATGCAACTGTACCAATAGTGACCTTAAGGAAGTGACTGTTCGATTAGCTTGGACTGCCTGTTTATTGCTCCTCGGTGATTGAACCGAACTCAAAACATATGAAAACTCCACTTATTCTCATAGGGTAAATTAACCAGCTTGTACACTTCTCATAGAGAATGGCCCCGTCAGTTAGTAAAAATCACCGACCAAAACAATCTCATCGAACAGGAAATGAAGCCGTAAATTTTCTAAAAAAAAAACACATTACCTCACCACCAGAAGCATGACTGCCAACTCGGGTAATATTAAGAAAGAATGACATGTATGGTACGTACGTACATATCTTCTGTGTACCCTATCTTCTGTGCTCCCAAATGACCCACATTCACTCACGTAACCGGAAAAGCATTTTCCATCGGGCACTAAAAGTGCAACACTTTGTATTGCGCTCGGAGGAACTCTATCTCTACCATACAGCTGACTGCCAATGCCGGGGAAAGCACCATCTTTGCATCCCCAAAAACCTGCATTTGGTGGTTCCAATACCTACCAACATAACACGAGAAACATAACCGAATTCCACCGAACAAAATGTTCATTTTTCTCACTCCCATAAGAGCAGCAAAAAAATAGCGCAATTTCTGTCACCGAAACGAAAACACCTTTCCACTGTTTGTTGCATTGCGCCCCATTAGAAGCCGGTTTGTGGGACAGTGGTTTACAATTTGGGGGGGAACCCATCCCTAATGGAAAAATGTGAAAATCTCGAACAACTTACCTTATCTTACCGATCAGACTAAGGCCCGATCAGCCTAGATAGCTGTGTAGTGTCGATAGCGGTTGGTTCAACTGGCTAAGAATAGCACTACGCACCGCCTGTTCCAGTGGTAGGAGTCCACTAATCAGGTGGCCCCTAATTCAAGGTGTTATGCGCTTTCCGTGCCTAGAAATGAATGGTTAGGGGGACGGAGCCTGTGGAGTACCAGGGCACCCTCCACAGTATTTGCCCTTACTGCGCTAACCGGAACAATAGCGCGGTGGACCTTGTGTTTCTCCGAGAAAATCAGCTGTTGCTGTTTTTTTTTTTTGGTGCTGTGATTGTTAAGAGTTTAATCTTGTCTAGTTTGGGTAGTGGCTATGGTTAGGATAGCTCAGATCAATCTTCAGCACAAAAGAACAGCAACGATCAATCTTTGCAGACTTATGCAAAATGGTACAGCCCAAGTGGCGTTAGTCCAAGAACCTTACTTTCGTATGGGGAATTTCTATCGGTGTTTGCTACTTTCAGTAAAAATGAAATGGCAAATTCACGTGTCATGCCTCGAGCATGTGTGCTTGTCAACAACACAATCGTTGCTACACTCATCTCTGAACTAACTACTAGAGATGTATGTGCTATCACAATTGATGTATCTGTTGGAAACCTCAACAGGAAATACGTTTATTGTTCAGTTTATTTACCGCATGATGAACCATCCCCTACGGATGGTTTCAAGCAAGTCATCGCATACTGCACTTTAAAAGGCCTTCCGCTAATTGTTGGTAGTGATGCTAATGCTCCCCATATAATCTGGGGCAGCTCAGACATCAATTTGAGAGGCTCCAGTTTGATGGAATGCTTAAATAGTACAGATCTTGGATTACTTAACATAGGCAACCGCCCAACCTTCATGGTATCTGCTAGAGATGAAGTGTTAGACCTAACGCTTTGCTTTAGCAGAATTAGTCACGAGCTGACCAATTGGCATGTATCAAAAGAAGAATCTTCATCTAACCATCGCTACATCTTGTTTGAACATGTGAATGTTACTTCGCAAACTTTGCGTTTCAGGAACCCTCGGTCAACCAAAATCAACTGGGATTTTTTTACCGATTTGGTTGCAGCCAAATTTAATGGATATTCACCATCCATTGACACTTCAAGAGATTTAGATGATGCCGTTGATACTACAACGGCCTTCATCATGGAAGCTTTTGAAGAAGCTTGCCCTCTGCGGTCTATGAAGACCACAAGAGGAACCCCTTGGTGGAACTCTGATCTGGCGAAGCTCAGGAAACAATGTAGAAAGAGTTGGAACAGACGACGTTCTGTTAGATCGGAGGCTCTCAGGTCGGCTCGCAAGGCCTACCAGAAAGCTCTTCGGTCTGCTGAACGATCCAGCTGGAAAAAACCTTTGTACAAATGTTTTCAGTCTGAGTGAAGCCAGTCGATTGAACAAAATCCTTGCAAAATCTAAGGATTTTCAAGTGAACGAACTTCGTTTGCCAAATGGTGATTTCACTTCCTCTGATCAGGAAGTTTTTGGAATGTTTGTTCAGTACACACTTCCCCGGATGTATGTTTTCTTGTAGTTATGATTCTTTAGCTTCGGCTCGGAGTATCATAACTTTAGAATCGATTGAATGGGCACTTAATAGCTTTGCTCCTTTCAAATCTCTTGGGGTAGATGGGATTCATCCTATTTTGCTTCAGAAGGGATTTGATCACTTCAAATATGTATTGAAAACAATACTTGTTTGCAGTTTTGCTACAGGGTATATTCCCAAATCCTGGCGGGATATTACTATGAAGTTTATTCCGAAAGTGGATCGTGCGTCGTATGAAGAAGCAAAGAGCTTCAGATCTATCAGTTTGACCTCTTTTGTTCTGAAATGCTCAGAACGCATTGTGGATCATCAAATCCGTGATGTTCATCTGGCCAACGTGCCTCTTAATGCGAACCAACATGCCAACCAATCTGGTAAGTCCAACCTTTTACACAAGGTTGTTTACGATATCGAGAAGGCATTCGCTCAAAAACAATCCTGCTTGGGTGTTTTCTTAGATATCGAGGGTGCCTTTGACAACGTGCCTTTCTATGCCATATTGGAAGCCGCACGGAGTCATGGTATATCTCCAATGATTTCCAATTGGATTCACCAAATGCTCAAAAACCGCCATCTCTTCTCGACATTGCGCCAAGCGGCGATTAGGAAATTAAGTGTTTGTAGATGCCCCCAAGAGGGAGTCTTATCACCACTTTTGTGGAATCTCGTAGCAGATACGCTAAGTATTGAGGCAACTCAATAATAGCGGTTTTCCTACTTATGGTTTTGCAGACGACTACCTAACATTGTTAGTGTTAGTCGGCATGTGCATCAGCACCCTTTTCAACCTGATGCAAAACGCTCTTCAGGTGGTTGAGGGTTGGTGTCGCCAATATGGCCTTTCGGTAAATCCGAGTAAAACATCTATTGTTCTTTTCACGGAAAAGCGAAACCGTGATGGCGTTCGACCTTTGCATCTCTTTGATTCTGAAATCAATGTGACTGAACAGGTAAAGTACGTTGGAGTCATTCTTGATTCCAAGCTTTCTTGGACACCTCATATTGAGTTCAGAATCAAGAAAGCTTGTATGGCCTTCGGGCAATGCCGGCGAACCTTTGGTATAACTTGGGAACTAAAATCCAAGTATATCAAATGGATTTACACAACTGTTGTTCGTCCAATATTGGCCTATAGATGTCTTGTGTGGTGGTAAAAGGGTGAAGTAAGACCGGTCCAATCAAAATTAGGCCATCTCCAAAGGATGTGCCTAATGGCGATGTATGGCGTTCTCTTCAACTCCCACGGTAGCGCTCGAAGCTCTCTTTGACGTTGCCCCACTACTCATTCATCTCAAACAAGAAGCATTCTCTTGCTCTTATCGCCTATGGGTACTCGGTTTACCAAAGGAAACTCCTGTGAATCGCAGTTCAACAAACACCTCGTTGTTTCCACTTTTGGTGAATTCGGACAAAGTTGTCCTTGCTCCAAGTGATCTTACAATAGCTTGTAATTTTCCATATAGGACATTTTCCATGAAATTCCCTTCAAGGGAAGAGTGGACATCTGGTTATCTGGAGAGTAGTATTTCAGACGGCATCGTATGTTACACTGATGGCTCCCTTCTCGAAGGTCGAGCAGGTGCTGGTGTTTATTCTCGTGAGCTAAAGCTGTATCAGTCTTACTCACTTGGTAGATACTGCACCGTTTTTCAGGCCGAAATCTTTGCTCTTATGTGCGGAGTGCAATCAGCACTTCAGCAGCACGTAATGGGCAAAGTAATATACTTCTGTTCAGATAGCCAGGCTGCTATTAAAGCACTTGCTTCGACCAACTCCAGGTCGAAGATAGTTATTGCTTGTCGAACTCAAACCGAGGATCTGAGTTCAGCAAATGCTGTTCACCTTTTTTGGGTATCTCGCCATTCTTCCATCGCTGAAAATGAATGGTTGATGAGTTAGCTCGCACTGGAGCATCATATGACTTCATTGGCCCTGAGCCAGCTATTATGATATCGAAGTGATGGGTTAAGCTTCAGATTGATACCTGGGTCAGCACAAACAATATTGGAGTAGTTTGGAGTCATCTCTTCAAACAAAATTGTATTGTACTGAGCCATATCCAGGGGTGGCGAAGTATCTAACAAATCTGTCCAAGAAGAATTTCAGCATGCTGGTCAAAGCATCGACTGACCACTGCCGACTCAGTTATCACCATTGGCGTGTCTAGGATTTTTTTTCCCAGGGGGTGCCTAGGGGGTGCCAGTTTCAGTGGCTTCTAGATTATTTTGCTTTTTTTTTTGTAAAAGGAAGTACCGATCCACCCTCAATTTCCTTGTATAATGAATGATACACTGCGTCACGGAAAAAAAATAGAACGTAAATTTAAACGCGCTATATTTTAAAGAACTGTTTTTTTTTTTAGAAAATCCAAACCGTTGTACTGATGTGAGGTTTGGAAACTTGATAACTTGATTGCGTATAATACATGGAATTTGTATTTTAGAAATTGTTTTGCAAATTATTTCAATTAAGACTTCTTTTGCAAATCTCTCAGAAATTCCTTTGGATTTGGCAAGTTCCTTCGGAAATATGTTTGGATCCCTTTCGGCAATTTCTTTAAGAATTTATTTGGTAATATGTTTAGAAATTGACACTAAACACCTTTCAAGCATCTTTTGAAAATTGTATCGGCAATAGCTTTGAGAATTTATTGGGGAATTCTTTTATAAATCTCTCCAATAATTGTAATGAAAATTCTTTAGAAAATTTCTTCTAGATTTCTTCTGTAATTATTTAAGGAATTCCTGCTGCAGATAGTTTTGGAATACCTTCGGCAATCCCGATATTACTTGCATTGAAAATTTATTGGGGAATTTCATCAGCAATTTCCTAGGAAATTTAGGTAACTTCGATTATTACTGTGGAAACTTTTTCGGTAATTCATTTGGAAATTGATTCGGCAAATTCCGTAAAGATATGCCTCGAAAATTTATTTGAAAAAAAAATTTTTGGTGGTTCTTTTAAAAATTCTGTCACGGCGATACTATGACAATTACTTTTGGAATTCTTTCAAAATTTTATTCAGGAACTCCTTTGATGATTTCGGAAAATTCTTTGAGGATTTCTACGTATTTTTTTGTGAATGTTTGTGAAAATTTTTAAAGAATATATTTCGGCAATTTATTTTGAGATTGCATGTAGCCAATTAAAAAAAAAGCCTTGATGTTTTCTTTAGGAATTCCACCGGCAATGAATTCCTTTGCAACTACTTTGAAAGGTTTTTTTTATCTGTATTAACGAGATTTTTAGCCCTTTTTCTAATTTCTGTGGTAGTTTCATTGGAATTTAATTTATTTAATTTCCTTAGTTTTTTATAATTTCAATAGCTATTCTTCTGAAATTATTTAAGCATTTTTTTTCCAGTTGTTTTGCAAATTTCTCAGGCAATTTTATCGTGATTACTTTTGAAATTTTTTATGATTTAATTCTAGTTATATCTATTGCTTCTGAAAATTGCTGAATTGAAAAATCAGAAATTCTAAACTGGGCTCGCTTGAAGAAAATTCTATGAAATTCACGGAAAACTTCCCGACAAATTCCAAAAGAAATTACTGGAAAAATTTCCATCAAAATTACCTTGCGAAGTTGTGGAGTGGACCTGGTGTGATGGTTAGATCACTTGACTATTACGCCGTGGACCTGGGATCGACAAACTCACAAAACAATGTGAGTTCTTCCTTCGGAAGGGAAGTAAAGTATAGGTCCCGAGATGAACTCTTCGTTTTTGGACGTGTACGAACAACGTACGAAATTCAACGCACATTGTCCTGTAGATGGGCTAGATCACGCCCGAAACCGGCAATTTTAATCTTTTCTTGATGATTGTAAGAACGATAAGTGTTATGTCTTGTCTCATGTCGCGTCTCGTGTGTGAAGCTGAAGGAACTTGCAAAGAATTGGCCATACTGTGGTCTAGCGAACACGGAGTCGTGGGTTCGAATCCCACTCATCTCTCAATTTGTAAATTAGCTATAATCTGTGCCTTCTAATTAATTATAAGTTCTTCCCGTACATCCCTAAACGATTTCACTAGAGATTTTTCTAGTAATACCTCCTGGAATTTCTCTGGAAATTCCAACTATTCCCGAGATTCGTTTAGGGAATCCTCTAGAGATTTATATTGGAATTTCTTCAGCTGGAATTCCTTGAAGAAGACCAAGCGGAGTTCCAGGAGTAATATCATGATTAATTTCTAGAGCAATCCATGAATAAAAACTCTAGAGGATCTCCTGGATGTCTTAAGAAAAATCCCTGGATGAATCAAAAGCATTTCTGAAAGTATCCAAGGAAAATTGCCTAAAAGAATCCCAGCAAGAATACCAGTGATGATGATTAACCTGGGCTTGTTAGGGGAATATCTGTAAATAAAAAGAAAATCGGGTTAAGTACGGTTCCTTTGAATTCCACTAAGAATTTGCATCCTTTGACAGATACGTATTTCGACCTCAACTGTAAGGTCGTCTTCAGTGTCTTGTACTTGACTCGACGACGACCGAGACGACGAGAATACCAGAAGAAATCCCTAGAGGGATTCCTGCAGATATCACAATAAGAATTTCTGGAGGAGACCCAGGAGGCATTGCTGACACATTAGAGGCAGCAGAAATCGCTTATGGAATCCCAGGAGGAGTTCCTGGATGAAAGTCAAGAGGAATTCCTGGAGGAATCCAATGACAAATATTTGGAGAAATCCCAGGAAAAAAATCCTTTAAGATTTCCAGGAAGAAACACTGAAGGCAATACTCCTATGAAGATTGGCTTGAATAATCCCAGCAAGATTTTGGAGGAATCCCTGGAGAAATTCTTAGAAGAATCCCAGAAGAATTCCGTGAGGTATTTCAGTAAGTATTTCAGGAGGAGTCCTAGGAGGAATTGCTGGAAGAACCAGAGCAGGAATATCTTAAGAAATCCAGCTGAAATTCCTGGAGGAAGATCATGAGAAGCTTATGAGAGAATCCTTGGTTAAAAATTCCTGGAGGAATCACCGGAGAGCTTCTGAAGAAATCACAAGAAAAATCTCAAGAGGTATTATTTGCAGGATTCTGGGATGTATCATTGTACAAATCTCAGCATAAATCCTAGGAGTAATTGCTGGAGGAAACTACACAGAAAATGCCGGGGAGAATCCAAAGAAAAAATCCTTGGAATACCTAGAGAAGTCCCTGCAAGAACCGGTAAAAGTTTTTTGAAAGAATTAATAACGAAGGCCCTGATTGAATCGCAGAAGGAATTTCTGAAGGAATCTCAGGAAGATTTTTCGGAAGAATTTCAGCCACAATGCTAGGATAAATTCGTATAGGAATCACTAGAAGAATTTCTGGACGTATTCTAGTAAGAATTTATGGAGGAATTCTTGGAGGAATTGCAGGAGAACCGCAGGAAAACTTGTTTGAGGCATCCTTGAAGGAAGGCCAAAAGAAGTTTATGCAGGAATTTCTGGAGGAATCTTTGGATAAAATCTCTGAAGGAATTCCTGGATGAGTGCTTGGAGAAATCCGTGGTAGAACAATCAAAGAAATTTCTGCAAGAATTCCAGGAAGTTTGCCTGGAAAGATGCCACAAAAGTTCAGCCTATTGGATGCAGTGGCTTAATTTCCCCAACAGCGGAGGAAAAAAATCCCAAAAGTAGTTCCCGTTAAATGCCTGGAGAATGCCTGGCAATCTCAGGAGAATTTCCCGAAAGTATTGCAGCAAGTAAGTATGCCATGAGAATTCCCTAGAAGTATTTCTGAAGGAGTTCTAATGGGGATTGCTTGAAGAACTCCAGCTGGAATTCATGGAGGGAGGGCAATAGAAGTTCTTGGAGAAATCTTCTGTGGAATTTCTGGAAGAAACTCTGGAGGAAGTCCTGGATAAACCCTTGAAGAAATCTCTGCAAGAATCACCGAAGGGATTTTTAGAAAAATCCAAGAAAGATTTTCCGGAGGAATTTCTGGAACTTCCCTAGTAGAATACCTGAAGGTACCATATTGAGAATTTTTGGAGGAGTTCTAAGAGAAATTGCTGCAAGAATCGCAGCAGGAGTTGCTTGAGGAATCCTAGCCACAATTCCCGGAGGATGGCCAATATAAGCTCCTGGAGGAATTCCATGAGAAATTTCTGGAAGAATATCTGAATAAAATCTCTAAAGGAATTCCTGAAAGAATCACCGAAGAAACGTCCGAAAGGATCCCAAGAAGATTGTCTTGAATAATCCCGCAAGAAATTCCTGAAGGAATCCCAATAAATTTTTTAAGAGAAATCCCTAGAAGAATTCCGAGAATTTCCTAAGAAATCCTAGGAGAAAATGCTGGACCAATCTCTGCAGAAATTTCTAGTATGTACAGGGGGTGGCCAAAATGTTTGGGATAGGTAACTTTTTTTCTCTCACAATAAAGTTCAACATGCTATAATTTTTCATAGAGTGCATCGAAAAGTCTCAAATTTTGACTGTTTGTCAACCTATTATATGTGCATCATTGGTACAAATTTGGGCTCGATTGATGAATCTTCCACAAAGTTAGAACCGTTCCGGTAAAACACTATTTTTAAGCTAACTAATTGTTGAGCTGTTATATCTCGGAAACCAGTGAACCGAATTGAATTTAATTTTGAACCCTCTGTACAACCCCATCAGGACTGCCTGGAGAATCCTAAGGGAAGTTTATTGAAAGAAAAACCGGTAGGAATCCATAAGAAAACCTAGAGAAATCACTGTATAAATAGATAGAGGTATTTCTGGAGAAATCCATAGAGAGTCTGTTGATTCTGACCAATAGGCGAAAAACATATCTAAAGGTCCAATTTGCAAAAGAGAGGCTCTCTTTGTTTCGGTTCTCTATAAATTATTACGATGTGACTGTGAACATATTGACAATTTGTGATGTAAAGATCGGCAAAGGATTGTTTAATCTACTTTCCGATGCAAGAAGTAATTCAAATTTTAGAAATACAAGCACGTAATAATCGAAAGAGAGGTGACTTAAAGAGAGCCTCTCATATGCACTTAGGACCTATAGAAATGTTTGGCCTGAATGTCCTAAACGCCAAAACGTACAACAAGTATTTAAGTAATTCTGAGCGTGCTTAAGTTTTTTTGAAATGTGCCATTAATAAATATTAGAATTATTGTGTTAAGTTTTAAATTTTAGGTGTCTGTCAAGAAAAGATTCTAGGGGATGTCAAATTTGTTCTAGGGAGTGCCAGGCACCCCTGGAACCCCCCCTCCCCTCTAGCTACGCCAATGGTTATCACATGACTAATATATATTACAGACCACCAGACGGACTGTAAGTTATATATTTTATCCCAAGCATCTGATGACTGTGGTCTTCGACAAAGATTTTCGTTACAGAGAATCATTACGTGTTGTTCCTTGACGTGCATGCATCGCTCTTGTATAGGACTAGTATCACAGAATATTCTATTCTATAATAGATGAGCGGGTGTTTTAATTGTGTTTTTTTATTCTTCATCTACTTATTTTTTTTTATTCCTGTTCGGGTTTGTCACTGCGACCAGTTTTTAGATCTATTGTGACCAAGGTTGTTAATCGATAAATTATCGTTATCGACGATAAAGTTAACGTCTGTTATCGTTTATCGTCGATAACGATAACGTCTTCAGGCGGAAACGTCATCGGCGATACAGTTAACTGTGGAAATTATCGACTCGATAACGTCTCCGAAAAATTTTCTTCGCGAACTGAACCGTTGTTGATGCCGTCACTAGGGTAACTAGATTTATCGCCAAATTATCGAAGGTACGTTGATCTGCGCGATGATTCATCGTTTGATTATCGTTATCGAGAGATTATCGAGTATCCTTTATCGTTATCGAGTTTGCGTTGAGTTAACTGTCGATAATTTATCGGTTAACAACCTTGATTGTGACATTACCCGTATCCTTAGTGTAGTGCATGTCGCATTACTCAATTGCCATTGAGGGGCAATAAAGTATCGATTTTGATACAGTTTTTGTTTTGTTTTCTTAGAAAACAAAATAAGAGTACTGATATTGGCCATGCATCGGAAACCTAGCATCACCCTTGTTTTACTGCTAAATTCTCCCCAGTAAGAAGTTTAGAACCCGGGTTTTAACATTAGCAGCAATACCATTCCAATAATGGAGCATATGTTCAATAATAAGGATTCTAGTATGTTCCTTGCATACCAGCACTTACCTGTCTTTGAAGAGTTAGTACATAACCCGATTTGATGTCCTTTGCATCAAGTTTAGCCTCGAACGGCGAGGTTTTTAACTATCTGCAAAGTAAAGTTGGTTAACTTAGTTTTATTACTTCCGGAAAAATTGGCTTTCTCAGTCTTGGACTATTCAAAACGGTGAGTTTTGCTTTGACCATATTTCTGGAAATGGTAGAACTCTGCATCAACAGCAGTTACTTCCGTTTCAGAGATAAGATCTATCAGCAGACGTTTGGGACTGCAATGGGTAGCCCCCTCTCCCCCATACTAGCAGATTACGTTATGGAAGATCTACTAGAATCCGTCACTAAAAAGCTGAATTTTTCGATCCGGGTTCTGAAGAAATACGTGGACGATCTCTTTCTGATTCTACCGAGATCAGAAGTGCAACGAACGTTGGACGCATTCAACGAGTACAATCCACACATCCAATTCACCATCGAAATGGAAAAGGATGGCAAACTCCCTTTCCTAGACACACTAACGATCCGCTCCGATAATCAATCCGTAAAAACACAATGGTATTCAAAACCCATCTCATCCGGCAGACTCCTCAATTACTACTCCTTCCACCCGATGTCAATGAAGATGAATGTTGCAGCCAATTTCATTGAACGTGTTATGCGACTCACCACTGACGGCTCCACCGAACAACAGAAACAAAAAATATTCCACATCCTACGCCTAAACAATTATCCGTCATCACTCATTAACCGCTTGATCAACCGCATCCCCATCAACCGCATCCACAACACCGCTCATCAAGCCGCTCATCCAACCGTCTCACCGAATGCCAATGACGAAGTGAATTCCGATTATGCACCGCTCACTCAACAACAAACGTCGATCCTGCCACCCACATCTGTTCCACCAAACTCGCCACCCCCTCGCCAAAACTCCACCGCCACCGCCTCACCACCGCTACCATGCTCGTCAACGACAACATCAGCTCCAAACATCCTCATAAACGACATTCCAGCACATCACCAAGCGACTACCACTCCAGTAGCAGAAGATCATCATCAAACCAATCCGGTCACCTACAGATCGATGCCGCACATCCCCATGCTCACTAGGACCATCTCGAACATCCTGAAAAAAGATTATAACAACGTAAAAATAGCCACACGAAACATAAAAACGACAAAAACGCTGCTCAAACCAGTCAAGGACCCAATACCCCCACTAGATCAAAACAACGTGATCTATAGCATTCCATGCAATGACTGTAATAATGTATACATCGGAATGACCACAAATCATCTGAAAAGACGAATATGTGGTCACCGATCAGATATAAACAAACTTGTAAACCTGGCATCGGACAACACACAAGCAAAAACAGCCCTCACCCAACACATAACCACCGAACAACACACATTTAACCTAGATAACACGAAAATCATAGATCGCACTTTCCGATCAACTGCCCTCCCCATGTTAGAAATGTGCCATATCCAAAACACTCCCAACACAGTCAACTACCGCACAGATGTGGATGGACTGAACACAACCTATGCCGGTATACTCCACACTATAAAAACAAATCTTTCTCGTAGAAAGCCAAGAAGCAATAATGACAGCACTACTACATACAACTTAGGATTTGACCAAAACGAACAGTCGACATAGTCGAAAAGCTTTTAGCTATCCATCCCGCCATCTTCAAACTCACCGTTGGCCATTGCTCAGTCTATCGTCCAGTGTAGTGCATGTCGTTGATAATTGCTATAGTGTCCCAGTGTCCCAAAATTGATAAATTAATGTGTAAAATTGTAAGTCCAGCTAAATTTGAGAAATCTTTGTATTTTTATGTTATAATTGTAAACTAATAGGTATACAAGAAGCTCCCCCTCAAAAATCCGGCAATACCCAATGTAACGAGAAACGGTTGACAGCGTAAGAAAATTATCTGTTATATGTAGTGCGAATAGTCGTTTTTTAAAATGTTTCTATGTTTATAGTATCCCCTTGAAAAAGGCCCAATAAAAGAGCCGAAACGTCGGGCAAAGCAAAACTCACCGTTTTGAATAGTCCAAGACTGAGAAAGCCAATTTTTCCGGAAGTAACAAATTTCCAGTCGCACTCACCCAGCACAATCCCTTAGTTTTATTCAGAGACCGTAAGCCACCACGATACCAGTGACAAGGACTAAATACTATGATTCCTTGAATTGCCAGAACGCATATTCCAAAAGTAGGACGACACTAGGTTTCGGTAGATTTTACTCCGTAACTCAACACGAAAAGGTGATCTACCCACGTTACGGGCTCCGTTAACGATCAAGCATCTTTGAAACCCCCTCAATCATTCATCCATCAGCACGGGTCGCCTGATACCTTGGATTGGGGTTCCCTGTTTGGTGGACTTTTACCCCCGGAACAGGGGGTCCGTAGTGCTATTCTAAGCCGGCAGCTTAGAACACGGGCTTCATCTACTTAACCTAATTTACAGCTCTTTTGTCCACTAGGGCACTGCATGAGCGATTCCAATTGGCAGTTGCACTTACATTTGTACAGCGCTTAAATGTATTCTATTCTAATTCTACTATATCGAACTGGTTGCCTTTGCGCTGCTGTCACTTTTCTACCCTGTCCATCGTAAAATGATGAGCACGAGGATGTTGAAGTTTGACACTTGTTCCTTTTCCAGCCCGATTGGGGGTTCATTATAAGTTGCCGTTAGCCCATATCCAAGTTCCCGGGTCCGTTGGAGCATATGCTCTGAAGAGGGTCAGGTGTCAGCCGCTCTCGGGAGAAAGAGCAACTGACGAAAAACTGCAAGTGCCGGGGCTGGGGTCGAACCCATGACCATCCACTTATGAAGTGAACGTGTAGCCACTACGCCAGGGCCTCGGCTGCGGCTAGTATTGTGTTATCCGATGCTTATAGAATTAATGAGACCAAATTAAATTCAAAGGTAAATATTTAGAATAAAGGAAAAGTTCGATTGAACACCACTGGCCCAGAAGGATGCCACAATGTGATACACAGTCTACCGGGGATCCGGTTGGTTGGTCGTACTCCAGGTCACGGTGGTTGTCCCACCCCGCTCGGGTGGGTTTGACCGAAAACGTGTTGCGCTTTCCCGGCTGGCATCGCGTCGGTCGTGTCGGGACATGGTGCAGCAAATTGATATAAATGGTTCCGCTTTACGACCTGGACTTGCCGGAGCAGTCCCAAAGGTATCTGTATTGAAATCCGGGGCGGAGAACAGGACGACTGCATTAGATTGCAACCAACAGAGGAAAATATTTCACTTAGCTTTTTGTCATTTGTAAATTTTAGCATTTCAGTATGGCACAACTCAGCACCACCGGTTTCTTTAAAATTACATTCCAACAGATTCCACAACGCTGCAACTGATTTGACCTTCTTGTTTCCTTCCCCTCGACGCAGTTCCTAGGCGTGTGGTACGTGATCCAGAAGACGGGCACCTCGTCCAGTTGCGTCATCTACAATGTCACCAAGACGGACGAACCGGGCGAGTACGACATCGAACAGGTATCCCAGCGGAACCCGCTCTCCGTCGGGCCGCTCAAGCACGAGTACAGCTACACCGGCAAGCTGACCGTGACCGATAAGGACGTCCCGGCTCGGATGACAGTTCGGTTCCCGTTGAGTAAGTTGTTCAGAGTTGATTTTTTTGTATGTTCTCGGATTGATAAATGAATGGGGCATTCTGTTTCAGGTGTGGCTGGTTCGGCTAAGTTTGTCGTGTTCATGAGCGATTACAGCACCTTTGCCGGAGTGTATTCGTGCCAGAAGATTCCATTCGGACATCGTCAGAGTGCCACTATCCTGTCGAGAACTCGCGATTTGGACAAAATCTACGTTGATAAGGTAAGTGGAATAATTTATCACTTTATAAAAAAGCTGCACATATATTTGATGACGTATGAAGTAATGATGCTGAAACTCCACCAGGAATTTCTTCAAAAATTCCATCAGAAATTCGCCTGCGAATTTCACCAACCATTTCCAGAAATACTGCCAGGAATTTCTTGAGAAATTCCTCCAGGAATTCCACCAGTAATTCCACTAGGAATACCCCCAGAAATTCCAACAAGATTTACTTCAGTTATTGCTCCTAAAATTCCTCTAAAAATTCATCGAGAATTTCAGCAGAAATTCCACCAAGAATTCCTCCAGGAATTTCACGAGTTTCTTCAGGAATTTTTCCTAGGTGTTTCTAAGAAACTCCTTGTGGAACTCCACCAGGAATTCTTCCAGCAATTTCACTAGGAGTTCCTCTTGGAATTCCACCAGAATTTTCTTCAGAAATTCCACCAGGTATTCCTTCAGAAATTTCACCAAGAGTTCCACCAGGAATTTCACTAGCAGTTTCTCAATGATTTTTACCAAAAATGTCTTCATAAATTCTTCCTGAAATTATTTTAGGAGTTTCACCAGGAATCACTCCCGAAACTGTACCAAGAATTCCTCCAGCAATTTTACTAAGAATTGCTCCTTGTAATCCCTCAAGAATTCCACCAATAACTGTTCCAGGAATTTCTTCAGGAATTCCACCACGAATTTCTCCAAGCATGCCTTCAGGAACTTTTCAGAAACTCCTTCGGGAATTCCATCAGAAATTCTTTCAAGAGTTGCTCCAGAATTTCTACCAGGAATTCCTACAGGAATTCCACCAGGAACTCCTACAGGATTTACACCAGGAATTCCTACAGGATTTACACCAGGAAATTCTACAGGATTTATACCCGGAATTCCTCCAAATATGCCACCTGGAATTCATCTGAGAATTCCACTATCAGAACTTCCATCACAAATTCATTCAGGAATTCCTCGCGGAGTTCCACAAGAAATTCTTATCCAGCTTTTTACGCTAGCACGAGGGGTGATTCGAATATGACGTTTCTTGCCGACGACCAAATTTCAGTTCAATGCTATCCTAGTAGACTGTTAGGACAGTTTGTTGATTGAAGTGTCAACATTTTTCACCTGATTCGTTTCACATCAAAAGCGATCCTCAGAGTACTTTGAAATGGTATAAACATAGTGATTATGTTGGAGAAATTAATCTAGATTGTTTTTTTTATTAGGTAAACAATGAAAGGGTTTAACGCACATTGATTACTGGAAATATGTTAGCATGTCCTATTTACACTATCGAGTCTCGACGAATCAATCTAGTCCGCACTTTCCTACACTATTCAGCTTTCTACTTGACGGCGTATGATGAATAAGAGCCTAAACTAATGTTTTTACGTTGATGATAAAGCAGAATGTCGTCTAAGTTTGAAGTCTGATACAAATTTTGTCTATGGTTAGGGAATGTCTAGATTCGGCAGCCATTAGTTCGTGATTGCAAGGAAGTAATTTATTCTAGGTCAAGCTAATACAACTATTTTGTTTGATAGTAAAAACACACAGGTGGTTCCATATGATTAGAGCATTTTGTATTGTTTCAGTTATTCAGGTTGCCAAAAACTAGAACCGTTTTTTTGCGAACGGAGATTGAGCCGGGGAAGTCATAAATGCTGAAAACGACTAGTCTTGAACCAAAGTGAAGATTATCAAAACTGTCCTGGTTATATTGAGCTATTTCGAGTCCTCAGCCTTCAAATTTTTGCGATAAAGCTGCTGGGCCTAAAACGAATTAAAAATTAATTACTTTGGAAAAAATACACATGTTATTCGATTTTAAAATACGCTGAGGATCACTGTTGATGCGAATCAAGTGAAAATTGTTGACACTTCAATCAACAAACTATCCTAACAGTCTACTAGGATATCATTGAACTGAAATTTGGTCGTCGGCAAGAAAAGTCATATTCGAATCACCCCTCGCGTTAGCGTAAAAAGCTGGATAGGAATTCCTACAGGAATTTTCAACAAGAGTTCCTACAGGGATTCCACCAGGAAATCCTCTAGAAATTCAAACAGGAATTCCTCCAGGAATTGCTTCAGGAATTTCACCAATAAATCGTTCAGTACTTGAACCAAGAATTCCTCTGGGAATTCCACCAATAATTCCTCCAGGAATTCCACCAGAAAGTGTTCCAGGAATTCCTTCAGTACTTGAACCAAGAGTTCCTGCGGGAATTCCACCAAGAATTTCTCCAGGAACTCCACCAGGAAGTCTTCCAGAAATTCCTCCGGGAATTCCACCAAGAGTTCCTCCAGGAATTCCACCAGGAAGTCTTCCAGGAATTCCTTCTAGAATTCCACCAGGCACTCCTCCATGAATTCCACCAGGTTTTTCTCTAGGAATTTTACCAGGAATTTAACCAGGGTTTTCTCCAAAAATTTCTCTAGGAATTCCACCAGGATTTACACAAGAAAAACCTCCAGAAATTCATCCAAAGAATTCCAACAAGAATTCTTCAAGAACTTTCACCATGATTTTCTAAAGAAAATCCACAGGAAATCTCTCAAGAAACTCCTTCAGTAATTCTTCAATGAGTTTCACAAGGATTTCTACTTAAAGTTCAATTTCTCTAGGAAATTCTTTTAGGATTCCCTCTTGAAATCTTTCAAGAATTCCTCTAGGAATTCCTCCAGGAATGCCTCCAGGAATTCCTCCAGGAAGAATTCCTCCAGGAAGAATTCCTCCGGAAATTCTTCCAGGAATTTCTCCAGGGTTTTGAGGAATTCCTCCAGGAAATCCACCAGGAACTCCACTAGGCATTCCTTCCGGCATTCTTCCAGGCATTCCTCCAGGAATTCCTCCAGGAATTTCAATAGGAATTATTAAAAAAAAAATCATCAGGAACTGCGGCAGGAATTTCGCAAGGAATTCTTCTAGGAATTCACCATGAATTCCTGTAAGAATTTCACACGGAACCTGGAATTCCAACATGAATTTCAACATGAATTCCAACACAAATTCCTCCAGGACTTTCTTCTGATATTCCACTAGAAATTCTTATAGCAATTCTTACAAGAATTCCTACAAAAAATTCAACAACAAAAAATCCACTTGGAATTCTACCAGAAATTCCTTCAAAAATTCCTTCAGGTATTCCTCCTGAAATTTTATCAAGCATTCCTCCACAAATTTAACAAGGAATTCCTCCAGGAGTTCCACCATGAATAACTTCAGGTAGAGACGAGCCAGCCAAGGGCTGAAAGTCTCTTTAATAAAAACAAATCAATAACTTCAGGAATTCTACCAAGATTTTTTTCATGAATTCCATTGCGAAATCCTCCAAGAGCTACACCACGAATCCTTCAAGGAATTTTTAAAAAGAATTCCGCAAAGAATTCCACCAGGAATTCCTGTAGGAGCTCCACCAAGAATTCCTCTACGAAATATTCCAGGAATTCCTTCTGAAATAGCACCAGGAATTCCATTAGGAGTTTCACCAAGAATTCCTCCAAGAATTCCTCCAATAATTCCACCAAGAATTCCTCTACAAATTCCAGGAGTAATCGCTCCAGGAATACCACCAGGATTTTTTCCAGGAATTCCACCAGGAGATCTTCCAGAACTTTCTTCAGGAATTTCATCAGGAACTCCTCCTGGAATTCCATCAAGGATTCCTCAACAATTTCCAGGAATTGCACCAGAAACTCCACCACGAATTACTTCAGAAAGTCCACCAAGAATTTATTCATAAATACCACCAAGAATTTCTCCAGAAACATAAATTCCTCCAGGAATTCCACCAGGAATTCCTCCAGGAATTCCACCAGGAATTCCTCTAGGAATTCCACCAGGAATTCTTTCAAGAATTCCACCAGAAATTTCTTCCAAAATTCCACCAGGCATTCCTCAAGGAATACCTTCTGGAATTCCATCAGGAATTTCACCAACAATTCCTTCAGTAATTCTACCAAGAACTCCTCCGGGAATTCCACCAGGAATTCCTCCAGAATTTCCACGAGCAATCGCTTCAGGAATTCCACCAGAAACTCTGCCAGGAATTCCACCAGAAATTCTTCCAGGAATTCCTCCGGCAATTCTTCTAGGAATTTCACCAGGAATTCCTCCAGAAATTCCTCCAGATTTTCTTCAGGAATTTCACCAGGAATTTCATTAGAGATTTCTCCAGATTTTTTTCTAGGAATTCCACCAGGATTTACACCAGGAATTCCTCCAGAAATTCCCCCTAGGAATTCCACCAAGAATTCTTCTAGGAATTTCACCACGATTTCTCAAGAAAATCCACAGGAAATCTCTCAAAAAACTCCTCCAGAAATTCTTCAATGAGTTTACAAGAATTTCTACTAAAAGTTTATTTTGCAATTCCTCCAGGAATTTCTTCTGAAATTCGTTCTAGAATGCTTCCAGGAATTCCTCCAGGAATTAATCTAGGAATTCCTCTAGAAATTCCTCTAGGAATTCCTCTACGAATGCTTCTAGGAATTCCTCCAGGGTTTTTTTTTTCAAGCGCATTACTCCTGGCATTCCTCCAGGAATTCCTCCAAGAATTCCTCCAGAAATTTCAATAGGAATTATTCAAAAAAAAAAAATCATCAGGAACTGCGGCTGGAACTCCCCCAGGAATTCTTCCAGGAATTCAACACGAATACCTTAAAGAATTTCACAAGGAGCCAGGAATTCCAACTTGAATTCCAACATGAAATCCAACATGAATTCCAACATGAATTCCAACATGAATTCCAACATGAATTCCAACATGAATTCCAACATGAATTCCAACAGGAATTCCTCCAGGAATTTCAACAGGAATTCCTCCAGGAATTCCTACCGGAATTCCATTTTCTCAAGAAAATCCACAAAAAATCTCTCAAGAAACTCCTCCAGTAATTCTTCAACTAGTTTCACAAGGATTTTTTCAGGCATTCCACCAGGCATTCGATAAAAATTATTCAAAAAAATTCAGCAAGAACTGCGGCAGGAATTCCCCAAGGAATTCTTCCAAGAATTCACCACGAATTCCTTTAAGAATTTCACAAGAGGCTTGGAATTCCAACATGAAATCCAACATGAATTCCAACATGGAATCCTACATGAATTCCAACAGGAATTCCTCCAGAAATTCCTACCGGATTTCGATTTTCTCAAGAAAATCCACAGAAAATCTCTCAAGAAACTTCTCCAGTAATTCTTCAATGAGTTTCACAAGGATTTCTACTAAAAGTTCAACTGGAAATTCCTCTAGATTTTTTTTTCTGGAATTCCCTCTAGAATGCTTTCAGGAACTCCTCTAGAAATTCTTATAGAAATTCCTACACGAATTCTTATAAGGATTCCTACAAAAAAATATTTTCCAAGAATTCCTCAAGAAATTCCACGAGTAATAGCTCCAGGAACTCAACCAGGATTTCTTCCATAAATTCCTCCAGGAATTTCACTAGGAATTGGACCAGAAATTCTTCCAGGAATTCCACCAGGAGTTCCACCAAGAATTCTTCCATAAATTCAACCAAGTTTTTCTCCAGGAATTTCACCAGGAATTTTGCTAGAAATTCAACCAGAATTTACACAAGGAATTCCTCCATGGAATTCCACCAAGAATTCTTTCAGAAATTTCACCAGGATTTTCTCAAGGAAAACCGCAGTAAATCCCTCATGAAATTCCTCATGCAATTCTGCAAGGAGTTTCACAAGGATTTCTTCTAAAAGTTCAACTGAGAATTCCTCTAGGAATTCCACCAGGAATTTCTTCTGGAATTCCTCCAGGAATTTGTTCTGGACTTCCTCCAGGAGTTCCACGTAGAATTCCTCCTAGAGTTCCTCTAAGAGTTTTTCCAGGAATTCCTCCAAAAAATTCTCCAGGAATTTCTCCAAGATTGTTTCAGGAATTCCTTCAGGAAATCTTCCAGGAATTTCAGCAGGAATTTTAAAAATTCCTTAGGAATTACGGGAGGAATTCCCTAAGTAATTTATCCACGAATTCCTTTAAAAATTTCACAAGGAATTCTAACTTTCAGGAATTCCTTATTAGGTGTTCTTACAGGAATACCCTCAGGAATTCCATCACATATTCCAACTCCGTTTCCTGGTTAGGGGTCGTACACAAATTACGACACGGCCCTAGGGGGGAGGGGGGTTTTGCACAACGTGACGACCCTTACAAACAATATTGAGGTCTCATACAATCCACAAGAAGTTTCTCTAGGAATTTCAACAGCTATTCCAACTGGAACTTCAACTACAAGGAATCTGATATTTCATAGCAATTGCTCCAGGATTTCAACCAAGATTTCTAACTACAAAAAAAAATAAAAAATAAAACTACCAGATATTTCTCCAGAAGTTTTACAAGCTGTTCCAACAGCAATGTCGGCATGAATTAAACCAGGAACTCTCTCAAGTGTTTATTTATTTCATTGCGTTAACCAACGTAAACTGTTTAGTACATAGACATAAACATCAATTATCGTTTACCATTTTTAATGATACGTTGTATTTGCTTTTTAAAAATATTAGAGTGGTGATTTTTATCTTCTTCTTCTTCTCCTTGTTGGCGTAACGTCCCAACTAGGGCAAAGCATGTTTCTCAGCTGTGTCCTGTGAACACTTCAACATTTGTTACCTGAGGGCTTCCTCTGCCAGTAATGAAGCAAATCATTATCCGATCTTTGAATTAAATCAATGAAAAATTGCCAAACGATCAAGTCATTGGGTCAATGGAGAACTGCAACAAGGTACTTTCTCTACAGTTGCTGGAGTTTTTGCAACACTAAGTGATGGTTTACGATGTCTATCAACGATTCCACCTATCCAACCAATAAATTTAACCAACGGCCTCAGAGAACAAAAGTAAACAATTTCAATCAAACTCAACAAACTGGTGCCCGTGAACAGTCCCAGGAGGCCTCCGCAGTTGGCTATCAAGTCCGTTAACTCGTACTGTTCCGATCGTGCCTTCGCAATGAAGTGTGGTTCCTTGAAGAAAACGCTGAGAGTTCCCAAGTAATCTCTGGAAAGAGTGGTTGAGGAAATGAAGAATGATTGAAATTGTTCCAGTTGTTGTCGTAAATGTTGTACATACGCTTGCACGCCGTCGATGTTCCCACTGCTGTTGAAACTATGCTGCAGAATCTCAAAATCGAACTGATAGGAAGTGCAGGATGGCAAACAGTTACACTTTTTTCGGGCGTCGAAGGCGTTTACTGTAGGTATTTTTCCTCCAGATATCCTTCGGTATGGATTTTCAATTGTCACGAATTCCTGGATGGCATGCCGGAAGCATGCCACAGGTTCACAAACTCGCGTTTCTTCGGAACGCACCATGCTGAATTTCACACAGCCGCAGCGGGAAAGTGTGTAGTTCGTTAGGCATTCGGCCAGGCAGTTGTTCTGGGTGTAGATTCGAAAGTATGTGAGGTTGCGTTCATTCTCGAAAAAACATTGGCGCTTCTCAGGTGGATGTTTGCGTAATTTTGGGTGAGTCTTGACGACGAGAGGTTTGGCAGCTATTTGGGTAACGTGTTCGAATGGAATCACAACCGAGTTTACCATAAAAGGATAATCCGCCGGGGAGTGCAAAATAATGCTGTGTCCTCGGATAGGCGAACTCTTGCATTCATAGCTCATATCTTCTTTGTAAGTAGTTAAGATCAAGTCGAATGCTCTGTATTTTCCTGCGCCCAACCCACGAAGGGGTAACATGCCATTGGTTTGACTTCTGATGTACCCTTCTTCCGGGAACCAAACGTCGAGATCGGACAATGTTGAATTGGAACTGCCGTGTAGCGATACATGCTTAGCGTTTAAATCGTTTAAACCGCCAAACGATCCATTCCGAAAGATCCGATGATTCTGAAGCAGGTTGAAACTTACACAAAGCCCCATATCCGTCATTACATAGTGGAGTAAATGTTCGCAGCTGGACGGACCATTGAAAGCACAACGTTCCAAAAACTTTTTCATGGGTATGGGTTTGAAAATTTGGCATGGATGACAAATAGTGAACGCAGGAAAGGGAAAATCCGTGACCGAAATCTGTTGGTTCTCGTAGTTCACCACTATTGGCATCGTATTCCACTGCTCCCAGGCACTGTCGAACGCATGGCACAGCCGCCCACCGAGGCAAAAAACACGACAATCCACAAAAACTTTTCGCACAGAGTTCGCTCCGGATCGCTGAAGTAACGCACTCCGTGCACTGAACTGATGTCGCAATATTCGCCGAATAACGTCCGCGATGGAGGTTTTGTTCTCTTCCTGAAGCAACCCATCGTTTCGGCGGTTTTTCACTAAGTGGTAAACGTGCAATCTTCATGCACAATGAAGATGGTTTTGGATCATAACAGTTGTTCCATGATTTGCATAAAGATATTAACCACGCCTTTGCAGCTTTATGATAATGTCTTCTATAACAATTAAACCACATTATAAGGGGATTGGCTAGCTAATTTTTGTTAATGCATGGAATATCTCTCACTAATTAGAGACATAAAAACAAGAACATAGCAACAAGACCGTTGCGTCCTCTATCAAAGTAATTATAAGGCTATTGGACATATTCTGGAGCAAGGCATAGACAAACAATCAGGAGGATGTGTAGAAGATCTGTTGATTTCTATGCTTTTTACATTATTCAACACTCAGCAGAAGTGCGTTAGGCTGAAGTACGATAGGCCGAAACGATTATAAAATGTTTTCGAAGTCCTAGATGATTTGTTTACTCATGCCTTATGACATTCCCTGAATGTTTCTTTAATCTATTTTTTATTTTTTCATAATAGATTCTTTCTTCTTTCAATCGGTTAACACCCGGGTCGATCCTCTTTTGGTAGAAATGCAATATCATTTTAGTTTTCGAACATTTTATCCTGATTTTTTTATAGTCAAGGGGAACAGTTGAGCTAAGAAATGCATGGTACTTCCCCCTTTGCACCCTCACCCCATTTACTGGTAACCAAAAATACGCGTTTTTTTAGTATTTTTTATAAATTCTACATGTTTTTGCTCAAATTTCATCGTTTTGCTAATTGTCAATAGTTTTTGACATGCAATGTATTACTACCTATCATAGTCTGTTGAAGTTTCGATCCCAGAGCTATTCTAAGGCCTCCAAAGTGCTCCGGAGTTTGTGTCACAAATCCAACATTCTAAACAAAGTGTTATGCACGATGAATGATAACAGAACATAGTCTACGATATTCAAAAAGCCTCTAAGCACCCCTAGAAAATTAGTGGTACATGAGTTGGGTGATCTAGGTCATCCAAACTACTCTAGAATTCTATCTATGTACTTTATCGGTATGGTTCCTTCAAAAAACCCTTCAGAAATTCCTCCAAGACTTTCGCCAACACTTTCTCAAAGAATCATTCTTCAAAAATGCTAACAGAAATTCCTACAAGAACCTCTCCAGGAATTTATCCAAGAATTTATTCAAAAATTCTATCAGAAATTGCTCCAAGAATTGCTCCAGGTATTCCTCAAAAAACTCTGCCAATTCCTCAAAGAATCTCTCTGGATAGTCCTACAAGAACATCGCCAGGAATTCCTCCAAGACTTCTGCAAAGAAAGATACCAAGAATTCTAGGAATTTCTTCAAAAGTCCCTCTAGGAATTTCTCCAGAGACCTGCGGGAAATCCTCCATAAATTAATCTAGTGATTCATCCAAGATCACTTTCAGGGATTTCTACAGGAATCATTCAGGAAATCCTCCATGAACTTCTTCAAAAAAAAAATCCTCAAAGACATCAAAGACAATTCCCCCAGTGTTTTTGAAGGCATTTTTTTTTTCAAGAATTCATCCAGAAATTCCTCCATTAACACCTTCAGGATCCTTCAGGAAACCTTTAGAAATTCCTCAAGAAAATAATCCTAGTACAACTTTAGGGATTCCTCAGAGAATTCCTTCAGGAAATCCTCCAGGAACTGCTCCGCGTCTTCTTCCGAAAATTCCGTCAAGAATTTCTCAAGGAATTACTCCAAGAATTTCAAGAATCATTCAAAAGATTATTCTGGGTTTTTTTTTTCAAGAATTTCTTCAGATATTCCTCCAAAACTTCTGCTAAGAATTCCTCCAAGAATCCGTCCAGGAATTTCTCCAGAAATTCTTTCAAGAATTCTGACAGGAGCTCTAATAAGAATTGGAGAAACCCTCTCCAATGCTTCTGTCCAAAAATTCCTCCAAGAATCCTTTGAGAAATGTTGCCAGGGATTCCTTCAAAAATTCCTCTAGGAATATCTTCAGATTTTTTTAATAAATACTTTCAGGAATTCTTCTAGGAAATCTTTCAGAAATTACTCCAGAAATGCCTACATCAATCCCCCCAGGAATTCCTCCAAAAATTCCTCCAGGAATTCCTCCAAGACACCTGCCAAGAATTCCTTCTACAATCAGTTCCAGAATTCTTTTTCATGAATTCCTTCAGGAATATCTCTGACTTCTTTGAAGAATTCCACCAAGAATCTCCCTAGAAATATCTCCAGGAATTCCTTGAAGAATACTTTTAGGAATTCCTTCAAGAACTCCTACAGGAATACTTCCAGGAATTTCTTCAAGAATTTCTTGAAGAACATCATAGAGGTATTCCTGGAGTAACTCCTGGAATAATCCTTCTTTTAAAATTTTATGATTCGGCACCAACATTTTAAATCCCGAAAAGAACCCTGGGACGATTCCCGGAAGATACCTCTGAAAATCCAAGAGCAATCCCGGAAGAAAAACCTGGCGCAATCTATGAAAAAATCTTAGAACAATCTCTGGAGGTGTTCCAGAGGATATCTAACAACGAGTCATAAAAGTATTCCTGGAGAAATCGTTTAATGAATCTCGGTAGGATTCCCGATTACTTTCGGAAAATCGAATCATAGAACGATACCCAGAAGAATTTTTTTAAAGGGAATCTGGGAAAAATCAATGGAGAAATTTTGGTAGAGGACGGTTCACAAATAATGTCCAATAGGGTGCCAATGAAAATCGAATTTTCGAATTTCAAAAACGGGTAGTGCTCAATAGTTTCGTCTCCTCAAAAAAGTCCCCATGCAAAATTTCAGCTCAATCGGTCTTCGCTAAGGGGTGGCCCAAAGCGGTCAAAGTTTGGCTGTTTTGAAACACGAAAAATATCCCAAGGGATACATGAAAATTACGAAATCGAAATTTTTTTTTGATGCCAAATGCCTTAAAAGTGCATGAAACGTCGAGATCTGGTGTTATCTCAAAAAATTTTTTTTGGAAAAAAATTGACTTTTTGGACTTAGAAAATTTTTATTTGGGGGAGTGAAACTAATTTGAAATGGAGGAATTGAATTTAGTGGCTGAAATATTCATAGCAATAGTACTGGAACATGTCTTATATCATCGTTGGCAACTGCTAGCATATTACAGTCGAACCTCCATGAGTCGATGTTCCTTGACTCGATATCGACTCATGGAGGTATTTTTTTCCATACTGAAAAATAATTTCTGGGTTACTATGATGGTCCCCCAAAAAGCTTCCCAAAGGATTTTTGTTCCACTATTCGATATTTCCTTGAGTCGATGGTCCCTTCATTATCGACTCATGGAGGTTTCACTGTATATATCATATATCGTTAGGGTGGTTCACTTATTTTGCATTAGGGTGACCCTTTTTGTAGAAAAATTTAAAAAATAAGATAATAGTATTAAAAAATCTCTTAGAAAACTGAAAGTCATTTTCAATGTTGAATATATGTAATATTTCATTAGAGTGGCTCATTTATTTTTAATTAGGGTGGTTCTGTTGAGATGAAAATTAAGAACAAAAAAATATTTCCCGAAAATATACCACTCATATTTTTGTATAGTTTAAAATCATGATCCTTTATTGGCATGTAACACTTTGTTAAGATATTCCTAGACCAACATGTGAAAAGGGCGTAACTACCATTGCCAATTTCTGCTTCTCATGTCCCTGGATTCTTTTACCAGTAACAGATAGAGCTGACTCTCCTCTATATGTTAATGGGAAAAGTTTGCATAAAATATTGAGATACGCCCAGGATGGACGAGAAAAGTAAGCGTTTGCAATGGTTGTTCCACAACACAAATGTTGGTCCAGATTGTTATTATGGTTTAAAATAAGGAATAATAAACTGATTTTAAACGTATCCAAATTATGACAGCTTGATAGGCGATGATGATGTGCAACAAAAGTTTCCTGTTTATCTTTTCTAAAAAGATTCTTGGTCTTGGGCAGCTTCATTTCCGAAAATACAGTTACGTTGCTGGAGAAAGAACAACAGTAGGTTGCTTTCTATCTATCTAAACAAAATATACCTTAGCTACAAGATTACCATATAGCATACCGAAGTGGTGAGTGAACCTAAACTCTAACGTGATACAAAAACATACAAAAACATTCGTTGGAATTAAACACACGATGACAAAAGAAAGGAAGATCACTGCTTTCCATAATACGAGATAGATGGGAAAAAATATTTATTCACTAAAAATGTTCCTTTACCGACACACTTTTGCGTTACCTGAGCCAGCTTAACAAAAGTTAGCACGATTTATCGTATTCATTGTAAAAATATATTGAAAAACTGGTTTCTGTCTTCGTGTGCTGCAATTTCTGTAAACAATGACCTCAATTTGATAAAATCAACTCGAATGTAGATTTTTTTTATATATCTTTATTATCGAGATTTTCAGCCTATGGCTGGTTCATCTCCTCGAATTTTGATGTTTTTCGGATAACCAACCGAAATGGTATGTTCGACATACGTAATGTCTGAAGTTCATAGGCACAAACATGTTTGATAGGATCGCTCAAAATCTACAAGGCTGTTAACGAAGAAATTGCCAAAGCAGTACATAAAAGGTTCTTGAAGCATCTGTAGTTTTTGGATAGTAATCGCAACATCTTTTCAGCCATATTTTGATATCATGTAATCAAAAAGTGTGTCTGGTAAATCCATAATCGAATCAAACGACATTTCTACACTTGAACTGCACTCATTTGTACAAGGCAGTCAGCACACAAAAGAATTATTGCACAGCGAAACATTTTTTTTTTCTTAGAAGCGAACTTATTTAAAAAAAAAATAAATTTTGGTCTGTCTCAAAAGCAAACTTATGTGTCTCTGACAGTTTTTGGGTCAGATTTGCTCTAGCACGTCAGGATTTTGAGCTATACCTCAATTTATACGGCAAAATATGTGATTTTGGGCTTTTTTTACTGCAATCCATTAAGTATGGAAATTATGTTTTAAAGCAAGTGTAAATTCGTCGAATAACATCTAAACTAACGATTTATGCCATATATTTCGTTTAACCTAAGTTTGCGTTTGAGACAGACCAAAATTTAATTTTTGTTTCGCTGTGTTATGTGCTCTCTCTCTTCCGGAATGCTTGTTGGAAACTGATATTACGCAGAGGAATAGCAAAAAAGAAAATGGAAATAAAAGTTCAAAAAAATCAGATGTAATTTAAGAACATATATTCGATGTAATGTACCAAAAACCTATCAGCATGAATTTAGTAAATATCACAAAACCGTTCCCACTCGTTCGTAACGTCCCTTTTACTACGACCAGGCTTGTTCGCACTGAGCGTAAGAAAATTATGCTCTATTGATTTGCACTACCGAAATCATAGTATTTATTAAATATTCCTAACTTAACTGATAGATGGATGTTAAAATAATTTAAATGTCTTTTCGAACTGTCAAAAAACCGCACCGCAGTACCACACTGAGCACACGGAGAGAATTTCACTAGGGTGAATTTTAACGCTCCTTGCGGAACTGCGAGCATAAATTTCATCCGCTCAGTACGAACATGCTTGGTCATGACCATTGCAAAAGTAAATTATATCTGCAAATACCGCATTAATGAAAAAACAAAAAACATTACTTTTCAAACCAAACTCTTTTTCCTCATAGAAACAGCTGAATAAATGTTTAGTCGAATTTTTGAATTTAGTCTCACAAAACTTTTCAAAATGTTACAATGAGATGAACCTCTCTAGTAAATTAATCTCTTTAGTAGTCCGTACCACAATATTTAATTCTGTAGATAGAAATAGGTTTTAATCACTTTGTGATTAATGAAATAGAACGAGAGGAGAGATAATAATTAGAGAATATCTCATTATAGATAAGTCACCGAAAGATTTGTAGGAAATCATGGCTTGAAGCTATACGAAAAATATTACCTGGTTGAATTTCTGGAAGTATTTTTACAAAAAGGAGCACCCTTATGCAAAATAAGTGAAGCACCAAAAAAATAAACAGATTCAAAATTTAAAAAAGAAAATAAAATATTTCATGAACAATTGGGGATACGCCCGGGAGGGACAGGAGAAGCAGAAATTTGCAATGGTTGTTGCGTCCTTTCAACATGTTGCTCTAGGAATATCTTAACAAAGTGTTACATGCCAATAAAGGATCATGATATTAAACTATACAAAAATATGAGTGGTAAATTTTCGGGAAATATTTTTTTGTTCTTAATTTCCATCTCAAAGAACCACCCTAATTAAAAATAAATGAGCCACCCTAATGAAATATTATATATATTCAACATTGAAAATGACTTACAGTTTTATAAGAGATTTTTTAATACTATTATCTTATTTTTTAAATTTTTCTACAAAAAGGGACACCCTAATGCAAAATAAGTGAACCACCCTAACGATATATGATATATAATATGCTAGCAGTTGCCATCGATGATATAAGACATGTTCCAGTACTATTGCTATGAATATTTCAGCAACTAAATTCAATTCCTCCACTTCAAATTAATTTCACTCCCCCAACTCAAAAATTTTCTAAGTCCAAAAAGTCAATTTTTTTCCAAAAAAAAATTTTTGAGATAACACCAGATCTCGACGTTTCATGCACTTTTAAGGCATTTGGCATCAAAAAAAAATTTTCGATTTCGTAATTTTCATGTATCCCTACCTTGGGATATTTTTCGTGTTTCAAAACAGCCAAACTTTGACCGCTTTGGGCCACCCCTTAGCGAAGTCCGATTGAGCTGAAATTTTGCATAGGGACTTTTTTTGAGGAGACGAAACTTTTGAGCACTACCCGTTTTTGAAATTCGATGGTCAAATTTTTCCCATACGTTCCATTGGCACCCTAAGTCCAACACTAGGGAATGGTGGGAATGGCTTGAAATTCCGAAACACAGTGGACGTAATGAATGAATTCTCCCGAGGAATCAATGATTATCATCATCATCATCATCATAGGTGTAATCCCTAGAAGAATCTCAGGTAGAATCTCTAACGTTCACCTAGAAAGGCATTCGGAAGATATCAATGAAGGTATCTAGAGAGGAATTCCAGAAGTAATCGCGGAATAAATCAAGCCCGTTGGAAGTTTCATATGGAATCTCTAATAGAATCTTCGGAATACTCGAAGACACTTAATTTTTTTTTAAAGGAGCCCCTTTGAGACCCTATCCAGAAGGAAGTTCTCAAAGAATCCCGGAACAGATCTATAAAGGAATCCTGAAGGAATCCTAGGAGAAATCCATTAAGGATGGAATCATTAGTAAAATCTTGGGGGAAATCCAGAAGAAATACCGTAATAACTTCAAACAGACAACCAGATTTTTCAATCACTCGAGAAATTTCGATGGAATCCGTTAAAGCATCCAGGAGAGATCTCCTTATGAAATCCGGGAGGAATATCTGAAAGAATACCGAAAGAAATCTTGGGACAAATCAATGACGGAAGGAATGCCGGAAATCACTAAAGGAACTGCAGAAAGAATCATGGAAGTGAACCTGAGAAAAATCACTGAAGAAATCCCTGGGGGAATCAATCAGTGATTCATAGGGGGCCGTTCATAAACCACTTAGACTTTTTGAGGTTTAAGGGGGGGGGGTCTGGTCAAGGTCTACGCTCCAGACAAATTTTATTTTTTTTTTGTATGGAAAAAAAGTCTACGAGTGGGGAGGAGGGTGGGTCTGAGATGACCAAATTTTGGTCTAAGTGGTTCATTTATTATTATTATATTTTATTAAAGACACTTTACCATATAAGTTGGCATTCGTGTCCAACGTGGTTTATGAACAGCCCCTAGGTAACCAATAAGAATTAAAACAAGCTGTGTTGAAGAATTTAATCACATTCCATCTGCTTACTGGTAGCAGTTTGACTGCAAAACTGTCATAAATTAGCAACTAAACAGCTAGTTAAAATTTGACAGTAGTTGCGTAGCCTTTTCTAGTCTGTAAACAAAAAAATCTGTCCATTACTTCCGAACTTGCTTGAATTATCTCGTTTTGAAGAGCAAAGTGAGAATAAAAATTGAACAGGAGAAAAAGTGTGCAATTCTGAACATATTTTTATTTTCATTTCCGATAGTCTGAGGGATAAGCATTAAATCAGCCGCATATTGGGCCAAAACCTGCATTTAGGCTGCACTTGAGACGCTTATTAAATGACCTGCTGTAAAGGTGCATTTTATGAGAAAACAAACTGTTGGCACAGCCCCGTACCACCTTTCGACAGCGCAACCATTGCGCAGCATACGTTCCACACAGGGCAAGACAACACCGGTGGACGGATGAACGGTGTGCAGAGCATAGATGTCAGAAGGTATGTTGGGGAGAGAGAAAGTGAGAAGGCGAAATGTAAATAAAATCATAAACAATAACAGAATGAAGATTATCAAAATGGTTCAGATCTTTTTTGAAGCAAAAAGTACAGTTTGAAGTTGAGTAAGAGTTAGTGAAATAATTTGCGAATAGTGCGATTAGTGCGAGTAGTTTTTGAGGAAATTGCGATTCCAAAATAAATCTAGAGGTAAGGTTGATTTGAGGTAAACGTAGACTTGTTTCTAAGAGTATTTTGGTGATAGGTGAAATCGCCGTCGATCAGACCGTAAGCCGCCATACCCGTGGGAAAACCCAGGATTACTGAAGAATACTATAAAATGTAAGTAAAGATAATAGATATAGCTAAAAAGAACGATAAGTAATGTTGCAAAATTGTTTATTCTCCCTGTTTAAAATAAATGGTAAATATAGTTTCAAGCTGTTGCAAAGTAAATTGCCTGCTTTGAGAATTGGTTTTCATTAGGGTGGTCCATAAAGGAACACAAACCATCATCCGTATTGAAAAACTCGAAGGCAGTTTTTTTCGTTCAATTTTCATCCAATTGTAATACAAATTTATCACTGCACTCTATTTACTATCAACTATCTAGATAATAGTGAAATAAATTTCAACAGTGGCTTTGTGAATTTGAGCGAAAAAACTGTTTTTTAATAGTTGATGGTTATTTGAACCTTACCTTCTCATTGTTTATTTGGGTTATCATCATCATCATCATCATCATCATCATCATCATCATCATCATCATCATCATGGGAGGAATTAATTAAAGTATTCTTGTAGAAATCCCTGAAGAAATCTCAGCAGAAAGCCAGCGAAGATTTCTGGCGGGGTCCCTGAAAGAAACCTGGAAGGTATCCTGATAGACATTTCTGAAAGAATTTTTGAAGCAACCTATGAAAGAATCCCGGGAGAAGAATCCAGAATAAGATCCTGGAGAAATCATAGACAGAACTTTGGACAGAAATCCCTGGAAAATAACCAGGAAGGATCAATGAAGAATTCCCGGGAAGAATCTCGGGAGAAATCAATGTACAAACTTCGGGGGGAATATCTGAAACAATCCAGAGAGCAACCTTTGGTTGAGCGCTCAACGCGGACGGACGCACGGCCGTCCAACTGAGTTTGCACCGATCATATGGTCGGTGACGAAGTATGTGTCAGTCGAGCTTCAATATCAACATTCTTAAAACAATACGAGCACACTTGTTGTTCGTAGGCCGCGAGAGTGCGGGAGATTGGCATCTAAGAGCCGAAAGAGAGATAAAGTTGTGAAAGACGGACCCGGTTTAGGGTGGTGCTTCGAATCCAGTTTGACTTTCTATTCTGCAGAGTTGTAACTTGTTCTGTAGCTCAGTTGGTTAAAGCGCCGGACTAGCGATAACGGAGTCGTGGGTTCGAATCCCACCAAAACAAGTGGTAATTTTTTCACAAATTTATCTCTCAATTTGCCAATTAAACGTACTTTGCCTTCAGGATATCATCTGAATTTTTTTTGTGATGGAAAATGTTTTCCATTTTTGCAGAAACCATTTTTTGTGAAATTTTGTTCAAAAATGGTTTCTGCAAAAATGAAAAACATTTTCCACAACAAAAAAAATCAAGAGATACCCTGATCCATACTCTACATGTGTACGAAAACCGATTAATTAATAAAAAATCAAAAACCAAAAAGTGAGGAAATGCTTCCAGTTTCGCCTTAAGAATTAGAGGCGTTTTTTTATGAAATCAGAGTTTTTGGAATGCTGATAGGGTATTGGTTCCCTTATTAAGCATGTGGCTCCCATTTTCATCCTACGAAAAACAAAGGATTGAAGCGCTGTTTGTTTTGTTTCGTATTTTTGTATTTTTTGTTAGAAGTGAGCACGCATGAAAACAAAAACAACGGAATCGATCGGTGCCGTAATCGCTTGTTTTCGAATAGGATGAACATGGGAGCGTGAGATTACTGATGGCACACATACCCTATTATGAGTGGAAGCAAAACTAAAAAAAAAATCTCTCGTGGTTTTCAATTTTTTCTTTTTTCTAAAATTTTCATAATAATTAGAGAGGCGTTATTTAAAAAAGAGTATTGAACCCCGACTATTTTTTAGAGAAAATAATCAATTTCTTTTGAACGGAATGACACAGCAACAATCTCTGCGCACGAAAGTCTACAGTTTTGAAAGCTCTCAAAGTGGTTCATAAGTAACTTTGATGAGAAATTTGAAATTGAAAACACATTTTTTACTCAATATGCATTGTATAGTGAAACATCGAGAGCTTATCGTTATCGCTCTAAGTCTGTCGTCAGGTCCTGGATGCCAGTCGTTTCCATATTTTTATTACTTTAATTTGTTAATTAGAGCTTTATTAACACCCATTAACAACCAATCTTATCGTACTTTGTATTCTCATAGCCTACAATTGTGTCTCCCGTTACGACCTGCCATCCATTTTACCACGCCCAAAAGTAGTAATAAAATAATGCAAATCGTCGAAATATGTTACTCAGGCAGTAAACGCCCATATGTAAATTACGTGGAAATTAGGAAACAAAGCCTTATTTATTGTGAATCAGTACCATACAGCTTACCCATTCAGTATCAAACCGCCGAAAAGATGCGTTGGTTTAGGAAGAAATCGAAATCGCCATCGAAAACAATATTCAACGAATATTGTGCCACCAGCTCGGTGCACGGAGTGCGTTACTTCAGCGATCCGGAGCGAACCGTGTGCGAAAAGTTTTGGTGGATAGTGATGTTTCTTGTGTCGGTGGGCGGCTGTGTCATGCTGATTGGGAGTACCTGGCAAAAGTGGAACCTAACGCCGATAGTGGTGAACTACGAAAACCAACCGGTTTCGATCACGGAAATTCCGTTCCCGTCGATTACCATCTGTCCACCGGGAAGGATATCCAAGCCGAGGTACAACTTCGGCAAGGAAGCTAATCAGATCCAGCAAAGCGAAGCATATGAAAATGCGTAAGATATTGAAGATTGTTTCAACGAAGTGTACACTCCCGATCAAATGTTTTGGGTCACCCCCATAGCTTAGTGTTCTATGAGCATTTCAGCAGTTATTAGCACGAAGATACTTTATGCCACAAAAAAGTCAAGGATATTTCCTTTATGAAAATATTCTGGCTTCTGGAATCGAACCCGTCACCCTCTTGTAAAGCTCATAATCTCTAACAAATTATCTTATGAAACAGAATAAGTCGATGAAGCTTTTGACAGGAGGGATTTTTTTTATATCGTACAAATTGGGCCAAAGGGTCTCAGATTTTCATGAAACTTTTTCCAAAGGCAAGGTTCATGGATATATGAACAAAGAAAAATCAGCATCTAATATTTTCTCGAAAAACTCAGGTGGATTTTTTTGTTTTCCCTTGGCACTACAAACTTTGAAAAATATTAACTTAAGAACGGAGCATCATAGAAACATTTTTTTTTTTTAAGAAAATGAAAGCAAATTTTCTCAAAAATAAAAAAAATATGAACTTGAAAAAGTTTTTCACAAAATTTTGGAATGCCCTTTTTTCGTTTTTTAAGTTATGGCCAATTTTGTTGAAAAATGTCTAAATGTATGTAAGCCTTTTTTTTAATCATAGCTCAAGAAGCATCGTAAAAACAAGTTTTTTAATAAAAATGAAATCAAATTTTCTCAAAAGTAAAAAAAAAATGAAGTAGACAATTTTTTCCCTTAAATTTTCCACCGTTGAGAAAATTCATAAAGAAAAGCCGAAAAAACTATGCTCGAATTCGCGGAATATTTTCAAAAAAATATTTCATAAGCTTTGATCGCTGAATTGTTTGGAATGCACTTTTTTCCCTTTCCTGAGCTATGGCCAAATTTGTGAAAAATGTCCATGTAAGCCTATATTATATGGTAATTTTTCATAAAATTGGCCATAACTCAGGAACGAAAAAAAGTGCATTCCAAAAATTTCAACGATCAAAGCTTATGAAATTACCTTCTCAAAAATTTTTTTTTTTTTTTTTCATTTGTCGCGAGATTGAGCATAGTTTTTTCCGGTTTTTCTCTATGAATTTTCTCAACGGTGGAAAATTTTGTGGAAAACTTTTTCCAGTTCATATTTTTTTGTTTTCTTATTGGATTTCTGAGAAAATTTGCTTTTATTTTCATTACAAACTTTGTTTCTACTATGCTTCGTTATTGAGTTATGATATAAAAAAAATGCATATGCCACATTTGGACATTTTTTAACAAAATAGTTTTTCCGGCATTTCTTTGTGAATTTTCTCAGCTGTGGAAAGTTTGTGGAAAACTTTTTCCAGTTCATTTTTTTTTTGAGAAAATTTTTCTTCCATTTTCTAAAAACAACTTTGTTTCTACGATGCTTCGTTCTTAAGTTATGAATTTTTCCAATTTTGTTTTGTTCATATATGCATGAGCCCTGTCTGTGGAAAAAGTTTCATGAAAATCTGAGACCCTTCGGCCCAAATTCGTACGGTAATAAAAAAAAATCCCCAGGATTTAGCTGAAACCTTTCCATTTTTTTTTCTTGATAAAAAAGGGGCGACTTTGAAATTTTCATCGGAAGTGTTTGTTATTGATAATTCTTTTGACCGTTGATTTCAGGTCGGACCACTTTCTGGCGGCAGTTCAGCTTTGCCAGCATATTCTCAAGCTGAGTAAACTCTATAGCAAGGATCTGCCGGAAAAGAAGAATCCATTAAGTTATTCGTTGGTAGTAGCGAATATTTCTGTCCCTATGGAAGACTACATAGGGAAATGCGATTTTGATGAAAGAAGTCAGGTGATATATTACCTCCAATACGTTATGACAGACATGGGTTTATGTGTCAATTTTAACATGCTCCGTGAGGATCGTATGTTACGAGAGGAATCATTTCCCGTGAGTGATCCATATATGTTCCTTCGCGGCTACCCCCTCCGTTTAGGTTATGACGAAGATAGAAGTGTTCGGGAAATAGATGAGCTTTTGCGGCGAGCTAACCAACAAATCCGAAACACCACTTCAAATGTAACATTGGCTAAAGATTCTCGACACGCTCGAAAAAGATCTGGTACTAGAAAACGTAACGATTATGATGTCTGGTTCCCCGAAGAAGGATACGTAAAAGAATATACGAAGGATATTGTACCCTATCGTGGATTGGGAGTTGGAAAGTACGCGGGATGCAACTTAATCTTAACTGGGCGCAAAAACGATTTGAGCAATGCATGTGAGGATTCGCTAAACCGAGGACACAAAGTACTGCTACATTCTCCGGCGGATTATCCACAAATGATAAACTCGGTCGTGATCCCATTTGAACACGTTACTCAGATTGCTGTCAAACCTCTCGTCGTCAAAACAAGCCCCAAGCTTCGTGGCTATCCACCTGAAACGCGTCAATGTTACTTCGAGGATGAACGCTATCTGAAGTACTTTCAAATCTACACCCAGAACAATTGCGAGATCGAGTGCCTATCGAACTACACATATGAGCGTTGCAAATGTGTGAAATTCAGCATGGTGCGTTCCGAAGGAATGCAGGTCTGCGAAACACGAAATCTTGGCTGCCTTCAGCAAGCCATGTCGGAGTTCATCAAAGTTGAGTCCTCGTCTAGCCAAAAGTATGCAAATGCTGTACCCGAACTAAATGCCCTAAATTTCCGGGCAAAATGTAGCTGCTTTCCATCCTGCACTTCGTATCAGTACGATTTTGAAATACTGAAACAAAGTTTCACGAGTGGAGGGAACGTCGAAGGTGTGAGAGCGTAAGTATTATGCAAGTCCCATGATCCAGTTCATCCTTTCATCGACCTCATCGTTTTAGAGATTACTTGGGAACGCTCAGCGTTTTCTTCAAGGAACCGCAGTTCTTTGCGATGGTTCGATCGGAGCTGTACGGATTGACGGACTTCATTGCCAACTGTGGAGGACTGCTGGGACTGTTCACGGGTACCAGCTTGTTGAGCTTGATTGAAATTGCCTACTTCTGTTTCGTTAGACCCTTGAGCAAAAGAAAGCAACACTCCAATCGGGTCAGTGATGTGGAAAAACCTACTCCAACTGTGGATACGGTTTCATCGGCTGTGAAGAAAGGCGAAGATTTGAATGTATAATTATAACGAATAGTAAACAATGTGTTTCAATAAGTTGGGAGAACAATTTAAAAAAAAACCCTAATTAATCCACCTAGCGGTGATGGCGCCTTCCTCGTGCCTTCGAAAACACATTTTAACAAAACTCAAGTCACATGTAGATGAATATCGCACTTTCATACGTTAAACAAAAATCCATTACATGCCACCAGAAATCATATCGTTTATGTAACTTTGATGTTTGCGCCTATATGTCTTAAGGACATATATGAGCGAATCCACAGATGGCTGTCACAATGGCTGCCTTGCAAATACCGAAAGCACGGATCTCGTCATCTAAACAACAAACAGAGCTGAAGAAGCAATGAGTAGCCTTGCACACTCGTGATAAACATTGAGTAGCATTTTCGTTTTCGGGCGTTTTGTGGATGACGAGATCGGTGCTCTCAAAAATGCGAGTCAAAAATGTACCTGGACGCTCTCCCATTTCACCATAACAAAAAGCCGCTATCTTGAACTTTGAGCCGCAATTTTGGATTTAAGTCCGCCATCTTGACTATTCTGGTCTTTATTTTTAGACTCCACATTTCTTCCCCATACCAGATATACCCATATTGCATGGTTTCAAAGCCCAGAACTCCATAGAACAGCCACCATCTGGTCACCATTTTTTGGAGTCCACAATTCGTCCCTATATCAAATAAACCCATATGACACGGATTTGGAGCTCAAAACGCCATTAAACAGCCACCATCTTGAATTTGGAGCCGTCATCTTGGTGTTTGGGCCACCATTTTGTATATTGCGGTCGCCATTTTTGACTCCAGACATCTTCCCTATACCAAATATACCCATATTACATGCAGTTAGGGTCTCAAACTGCTTTAAACAGCCACCGTCTTGAATTTGGAGCCGCCATTTTGGATTTTAGATCGCCCTCTTGGAAATTGTGGTCGTCATTGCTTGACTCCGGATATCTTCCTTATACCAAATATACCCATTTTTCATAGTTCTAGGGCCTAAACTCCATTAAACAGGCTCCATGTTGATTTGAAGCCGCCATTTTGAATTTAAGACCGTTATCTTGGATATTCAGGTTGCCATTTTTGGACTCCGGACACCTTCCCCATACAAATTATAACCATATTACATGGATTTAGAGTCAAAAACTCCACTTTACAACCACCATCTTGAATTTGGAGCTGCCATCTTGGATATTCAGGTCACCATTTTTGGACTCCGGACATCTTGCCCGTACAAAATATACTCTGATTGCATGGTTTTAGAGCCAAAAACTCCACTAAACAACCGCCATCTTGAATTTGGAGCCGCCTTCTTAGATTTTAGACCGCCATACCAAATGTACCCATATTGCATGGTTTTAGGGTCTAAAACAGCCTCCATCTTGAATTTGAAGCCGTCATCTTGAATTTTAGAACGCCATCTTGAATGTTCAGGTCGCCATTTTTGGACACCGGACATCTACCCCATACAAAACATACCCTTATTGCATGGTGTAGGGCCTCGCCATATTGAATTTGAAACCGCCATCTTGAATTTTAGACCACCATCTTGGATACTCAGATCGCCATTTATGGACTTCAGACATCTTCCCCATACAAAATATACCCATGTTACATGATTTTAGTGCCTAAAACTCCATAAAACAGCCGCCATCTTGAACTGGAGGCGCCATCTTGGACTTTAGACCGCCATCTTGGATATTATAGTCGCCATTATTGGACTCATCTTCCCCATAAAACATATACCCATATTGCATGGTTTAGGGCTTAAAACTCCATTATACAGCCGCCATCTTGAATTTGGAGCCGTCATTTTGGATTTTAGACCGCCATCTTGAATTTTGGACCGACATCGTAGAATTTTCAGTCTCCTGTGTTAATATCCGCACAAAATTTGTCAACCATGCTGAAAGTTACAAAAATCGCCGCAGTTCGATGTGTCGCATGATTGGGCTTGGTCGGGGACTTGGTTCAGTTTTATATGTGGCCAGTTCTACCGGTGCTGGTCCGGATCACTCAAATGGCCATAACTCCGGAACGCCTTGACCGATCCGGACCATTTTTAATAGCAAACAATGCGGTAAATTTCCGGTTCGATTCGAGCTATAATCCGAAAAATCGGCCATTGGGAAGTGCCCTAAAAGTGAGTGACCTTTTTGTACACAGACATACATACACACATACACACACACAGACATCACCTCAATTCGTCGAACTGAGTTGATTGGTATATGTGACTGGACCCTCCTGAAATTCGTTTTTTGAGAAAATATATAGCCTTTCAGTACACTTTGGTGTACGAGAAAGGCAAAACATATTTTTAATAATTTACATTTCTTATATTTATTTTTTTTTTATTTTGACCCAAATATCATTTTTCGTCGTCTCAAATCGATTTAAACGTGTTTTAAAAGATGATTCTTTTTAATTTTCGATTTTGTGAATTTTGGTTTTTGATTTTTCTTTTTGCCTTTCTCGTACACCAAGGTGTACCGAAAGGCTATATGTTCACTCCAAAAACGAAAATTTGATAGAGCCTCCGGAGGGGTCAAGTGTTATATACCAATCGACTCAGCTCGACGAGCTGAGATGATGTCTGTGTGTGTGTATGTATGTGTGTGTGTGTATGTATGTGTGTGCGTATGTGTGTGTGTGTGTGTGTGTGTGTGTGTGTGTGTGTGTGTGTGTGTACAAAAAAGGTCACCTAACTTTTAGATAGTAAACATCAACCGATTTTAACGACCGACGGTTCATTCGACGTGGAATCTGGTCCCATTGTTCCTTATTGAAAATGGTTCGGATCGGTCCAGCCGTTCCGGAGTTATGGCCATTTAGGCGTTCCGGACCGGTACCCCAGGAAGGGGCCAGATATGAAAATGCAACAAACCCATGCATGCGATCCATCAAACCACGGCATTTTCGATTATCTGATGAACGGGAAGTAGGGAAATAGTCTTAGACTATATCTGAACCGGTAGTGTTCCGGAACCGGTTCCGGGTGTCCTGCCGGAAGTGGCCAAATATAAAAGTGAACATAACCCATGCATGCGACACATCAAATAGCGGCTTTTTCGATAACCAGTTGAATGGTAAGCAGGAAAGTAGTTTCAGACCATATTTGAACCGGTAGTGTTCCGGAACCGGTTCCGGGTGTCCTGCCGGAAGTGGCCAAATATAAAAGTGAACATAACCCATGCATGCGACACATCAAATAGCGGCTTTTTCGATAACCAGTTGAATGGTAAGCAGGAAAGTAGTTTCAGACCATATTTGAACCGGTAGTGTTCCGGAACCGGTTTCGGGTGCCCTATCGGAAGTGGCCAATAAAAATATTGAACCAAACCCATGCATGCGACGCATCGAAGAGCAGCTTTTTCAATAACCAGGTGAACAGTAGGCAGGAAAATAGTTTCATACCTTATCTGAACCGGTTGTGTTTCGGAACCGGTTCCAGGTGTCCCGCCGGAAGTGGCCAATTAAAAAAGTGAACCAAACCCATGCATGCGACCCATCAAACCACGGCATTTTCGATTATCTGATGAACGGGAAGTAGGGAAATAGTCTCAGACTATATCTGAACCGGTAGTGTTCCGGAACCGGTTCCGGGTGTCCCGCCGGAAGTGGCCAAATATAAAAGTGAACATAACCCATGCATGCGACACATCAAATAGCGGCTTTTTCGATAACCAGTTAAATGGTAAGCAGGAAAGTAGTTTCAGACCATATTTGAACCGGTAGTGTTCCGGAACTGGTTCCGGGTGTCCTGTCGGAAGTGGCCAATAAAAATATTGAACCAAACCCATGCATGCGACGCATCAAAGAGCAGCTTTTTCAATAACCAGATGAACGGTAGGCAGGAAAATAGTTCCATACCTTATCTGAACCGGTTGTGTTCCGGAACCGGTTCCAGGTGTCCCGCCGGAAGTGGCCAATTAAAAAAGTGAACCAAACCCATGCATGCGACACATCAAAGAGCGGCTTTTTCGATAATCAGATGAACGGTAAGCAGGAAAATAATTTCAGACCATATCTGAACCGCTTATATGGATATTAAACTAACGAAGTTGAAGGGGTGAATCCAACTGAATGCGTCTGACGATAACCGAAGAATAGTAGGTCGAAACGCGTAACGCTTAACAAGCTGTTTCCGATATTTGTCACCGATAATAACCAATCCATGCATTGGCGTATCTAGGATTTTTTCCCAGGGGGTGCCTAGGGGGTGCCAGTTTCAGTGGCTTCTAGGTTATTTTGCTTTTTTTTTGTAAAAGGAAGTACCGATCCACCCTCAATTTCTTAGTATAATGATATACTAATGATAAACCGTTGTACTGATGTGAGGTTTGGAAACTTGATAACTTGATTGCGTATAATACATGGAATTTGTGTTTTAGAAATTGTTTTGCAATTTATTTCAATTAAGACTCCTTTGGCAAATCCCTCAGAAACTCCTTTGGATTTGGCAAATTTCTTCGGAAATTTCTTTGGATCCCCTTCGGCTATTTCTTTAAGAATTTATTTGGTAATATGTTTAGAAATTGACACTAAACACCTTTCACGCAGGGCCCATATAGCCGAGGCGGTAAACGCACGGTTATTCAGCATGACCATGCTGAGGGTGATGGGTTCGATTCCCGGTCGGTCCAGGATCTTTTCGTAAAGGAAATTTCCTTGACTTCCTTGGGCATAGAGTATCTTCGTGCCTGCCACACGATATACGCATGCAAAATGGTCATTGGCAGAGGAAGCTCACAGTTAATAACTGTGGAAGTGCTCATAGGCTTTGTCCCAATGAGGACGTTACGCCAAGAAGAGAGAGAGAGACCTTTCACGCATCATTTGAAAATTTTATCGGCAATAACTTTGAAAATTTATTCGGAAATTCTTTTATAAATCGCTCCAATCAGCGCCATCGAAACGTAATTGGTTCCACCCACACCCGTATTTCTAATAACGTGTTCATTTGTCTCACAGATTGTTTCTATGAGTCGGTTAGAAGTTAGAAATTTGACGGCGATGAGAAGAACTTGAAATGTTCATCACCTGGACCAAAACTAAAATATTTCGCTGATTCTATCGAACGGTTTACAGTTCACTCTGGTTGGATGCAAAATGATGTTTTGTATGTTCCGTCAAACAGAAATTTTGAATTTACTCCACGAAGAGCTGTCAGAGCTACTGGATTTTACATGGAAGAAACATCATCATTTTCTTCACTTAATGGTTAAGAAAACTCAATTTTTCAAAAAATGGTCTTTGGTGGTTCGGTTTAGCAGAACCCCGACCAATTGTAATAAAAATTCTTTAGAAAATTTCTTCTAGATTTCTTCTGTAATTATTTAAGGAATTCCTGCAGTAGATAGTTTTGGAATGCCTTCGGCAATCCCGATATTACTTGCATTGAAGATTTATTTGGGAATTTTATCAGCAATTTCCTTGGAAATTTTGGTAACTTCGATTATTACTGTGGGAACTTCTTCGGTAATTCATTTGGAAATTGATTCGGAAAAATTCTCAAAGGTTTCCTTCGAAAATTTATTTGAAAAAAAATCTTTGGCGATTCTTTAAAAATTGTGTCACGGTCATACCACGACAATTACTTTTGGAATTCTTTCAAAATTTTATTCAGGAACTCCTTTGATGATTTCGGAAAATTCTTTGAGGATTTCTTCGAAATTTTTGTGTGAATGTTTGTGAAAATTTTTAAAGAATATATTTCGGCAATTTATTTTAAGATTGAATTTAGCCAATTAAAAAAAAAAGCCTTGATGTTTTCTTTCGGAATTCCACCGGTAATGAATTTATAACTACTTTGAAAAAAAAATTATCTGTGTTAACGAGTTTTTTAGCCCTAGGCTAGATGGGCTAGATCACGCCCGAAACCGGTCGACGTAAAGGTAATTTTAATCTTTTCTTGACGATTGTAAGAACGATAAGTGTTATGTCTTGTCTCATGTCGCATATCGTGTGTGTCGTGAAGTTCTTACGTTAGCATAAACTGTAAAAGTTTATAGTTCCTTCAGCATGTTTTTTTTTTTTAATTTCTGTGGTAGTTTCATTGCAATTTAATTTATTTAATTCCTTTAGTTTTTTTTTTTTCATAATTTCAATAGCTATTCTTCTGAAATTATTTTAGCATGTTTTTCCAGTTATTTTGCAAATTTCTCAGGGAATTTCATCGTGATTATTTTGCAATTCTTTATGATTTAATTCCAGTTATATCTATTGCTTCCGAAAATTGCTGAATTGAAAAATCAGAAATTCTAAACTGGGCTTGCTTGAAGAAAATCCTATGAAATTCACGGAAAACTTCTCGACAAATTCCAAAAGAAATTACTGGAAAAATTTTCATCAAAATTACCTTAGAACTTTCGAAGTTGTGGAGTGGACCTGGTGTGATGGTTAGATCACTTGACTATCACGCCGAGGACCTGGGCTCGAATCCCACTCCCGACAAACTCACAAAACAATGTGAGTTCTTCCTTCGGAAGGAAAGTAAAGCGTGGGTCCCGAAATGAACTCTTCGGTTTTGGACGTGTACGAACAACGTACGAAAATCAACGCAGTCAGTCGGACATTGTCCTGTAGATGGGCTAGATCTCGCCTGAAACCGGCAATTTTAAACTTTTCTTGATGATTGTAAGAACGATAAGTGTTATGTCTTGTCTCATGTCGCGTCTCGTGTATGATGCTGAAGGATTCCACCCATCTCTCAATTTGTCAATTAGCTATAATCTGTGCCTTCTAATAAATTTTAAGTTTTTCCCGTGCATCCCTAAACGATTTCACTAGAGATTTTTCTAGTAATACCTCCTGGAATTTCCCTGGAAATTCCAACTATTCCCGAAATTCGTTTAGGGAATCCTCTAGAGATTTATATTGCAATTTCTTCAGCTGAAATTCCTTGAAGAAGACCAAGAGGAGTTCCAGGAGTAATATCATGATTCATTTCTAGAGCAATCCATGAATAAAAACTCTAGAGGATCTCCTGGATGAGTCTTAAGAAAAATTCCTGGAAGAATCAAAGGCATTTCTGAAATTATCCAAGGAAAATTGCCTAGAAGAATACCAGCAAGAATACCAGAAGAAATCTCTAGAGGGATTCCTGCAGGTATCACAATAATAATTTCTGGAGGAGACCTAGAAGGCATTGCTGACACATTAGAGGCAGCAGGAATCGCTTATGGAATCCCAGGAGGAGTTCCTGGATGAAAGTCAAGAGGGGTTCCTGGAGGAATCCAATGATAATATATTTGGAGAAATCCCAGGAAGAAACACTGAAGGCAATGCTCCTATGAAGATTGCCTTGAATAATCCTAGCAAGTTTTTGGAGGAATCCCTGGAGGAATTCTTAGAAGAATCCTTCAGAAGAATTCCGTGAGGTATTTCAGCATGTATTTCAGGAGGAGTCCTAGGAGGGGTTGCTGGAAGAACCATAGCAGGAATATCTTGAGAAATCCAGCTGAAATTCCTGGAGGAAGAGCATAAGAAGCTTATGAGAGAATCATTGGTTAAAAATTCCTGGAGGAATCACCGGAGAGCTTCTGAAGAAATCACAGGAAAAATCTCAAGAGGTATTATTTGCAGGATTCCGGGATGTATAATTATAGAAATCTCAGCAAAAATCCTAGGAGTAATTGCTGGAGGAACCTACACAGGAAATGCCTGGGAGAATCCAAAGAAAAAATCCTTGGAATACCTAGAGAAGTCCCTGCAAGAACCGGTAAAGGTTCGCAGAAGGAATTTCTGAAGGAATCTCGGGAAGATTTTCCTGTAGAACTTCAGCCACAATGCTAGGATAAATTCGTATAGGAATCACTAAAAGAATTTCTGGACGTATTCTAGTAAGAATTTATGGAGAAATTGTTGGAAGAACCGCAGGAAAACTTGTTTGAGGCATCCTTGAAGGAAGGCCAAAAGGAGTTTCTGCAGGAATTTCTGGAGGAATCTTTGGATAAAATCTCTGAAGGAATTCCTGGATGAATGCTTGGAGAAATCCGTGGCAGAACAATCAAAGAAATTTCTACACGAATACCAAGAAGTTTGCCTGGAAAGCCAGCAAAAAAGCCAGGAGAAAGCTCTAGAAGAATCCGTAGCATAATTTCTAAAGTTCCACAGTTAGAATTTCTGGAGGAAGAATAGCTTGAATGATCGCAGGAATAGCTTGACGAATCCCATCTGGAATATCTGGAGGAATTCTTTGAATCAGGAATACCAGGGGTATCCTAAAAGTAGTTCTCCTAAAAATACCTGGAGGATGCCTGGAAATCTCAGGAGGATTTCCCGAAAGTGTTGCTGCAAATAAGTATGCCAGGAGAATTCCCTAGAAGTATTTCTGAAGGAGTTCTAATGGGGATTGCTTGAAGAATTCCAGCTGGAATTCATGGAGGAAGGGCAATAGAAGTTCTTGGAGAAATCTTCTGTGGAATTTCTGGAAGAAACTCTGGAGGAAGTCCTGGATAAATCCTTGAAGAAATCTCTGGAAGAATCACCGAAGGGATTTTTAGAAAAATCCAAGGGAGATTTTTCGGAAGAATTTCTGGAACTTCCCTAGTAGAATACCTGAAGGTACCATATTAAAAATTTTTGAAGGAGTTCTAAGAGAAATTGCTGCAAGAATCGCAGCAGGAGTTGCTTGAGGAATCCTAGCCACAATTCCCGAAGGAAGGCCAATTTAAGCTCCTGGAGGAATTCCATGAGAAATTTCTGGAAGAATCTCTGAATAAAATATCTGAAGGAATTCCTGAAAGAATCAACGTATAAGAAAACAAGCAGCAACGTATAAGAAAAAGTATCATCGCAATCACTGTGAGTGAGCATATAGGATGATACTTTTTCATACGAATATTCACTTTGGTGGCAAAATTTGAAATTTCGAGCCACAAATCCAACATGGCTGCCGATGCTGCAACATGCTGCAACATGGCTGCAACATGCTGATGATGCCGTAAGAAGTCAACGAGAACTGTGATAAAAGAAGAAGATGAGATTTGTTACGTTCTAGAGTATTCTCAGAATTCAGGAACCTTCGGCTTATGGCTCTTGAGTACATATTCGACGAGAAAGGCACTATCACCACTAGGTGGATTAATCTAGGTTTTTAATGAAAATTTTATTTTTCGTGTTATTATTGTAGTGTGTATTCAACTCCCTTAAACTTTTTTACATTATTAGAATGATTGAGAAAAAAAATAAATACGTTAAAGGTTGCGATTAAATACAGAAGAAATAATGACATCTGAAAGGTGACCAAAACATCAATTTTTCAATGATTTTAAAAAAAGTTAATACGCTTTAAAAGACACCAAAAGCCATTTTGAGATATACAGGGGGTGGCAAAAATGTTTGGGATAGGCATCTATTTTTCTCTCACAAAAAAGTTCAACATGCTGTAACTTTTCATAGATTGCACCAAAAATTCTCAAATTTTGACGGCTTGTCAACCTATTCTATATGCATCATTGGTACAAATTTGAGTTTCGGTTAACTTGTTTCCAAGATATGACAGTTGAAAAATTAGTTGTCAAAAAAACAGTGTTTTACGAGAACGGTTCTAACTTCGCGAAAGGTTAACTAATCGAGCTCTGGAGATTTCTTGATACATGAAAAGTTACAGCTTGTTGAACTTTTTGTGAGAAAAAAAGCTGCCTATTCCAAACATTTTGGCCACCCCCTGTACAGAACAGTCCTAAATATCAGCTATTAATATAAAAGTTTTAATTTTCAAGAGCACAAATCTGAAGAACCAAATGTCACACCGCACTGAAAAGTTGATCGTTTGGTCACCCGCTGGTGGTGACCAATTGATCAACTTTTCAGCGCGAACCGTCATTCGGTTCTTCAGATATGTCCTCTTGAAAATTCATGGTGTGGCTTCGTCGTATCTTCTCCTTGAATTTTTTTTTTTTCAAATTGCTTGTCAACAAGCTTCGATCAGTTGAAAAAAAAATATGATGCAGGATAATTGGCTCTAAGCTGGTTTGAGGTTCTTTGAAAGGCTGATTTACGGCTTAATATGCACTTGGTCAGCAACAAGGGGGAAGACAGCTTTTGCTCTGAAGCCTACTCTGGAGCTAGATTTTGAGCAGCTCCGAGCAACTCGTGTAACTCGATTTTGGAATGTGCTTAGCAACCTGCTGTTACCCTGAGACGGCAGCTGTCAATAAACAACTTTGAATGAGAAAATAAATCTGCCAGAAGAGAGAATATTGACCTTCCTTTGACGTCACGTCGGTGCAAGCTCGCTGGCGTAGTGTAAGGTTTGGGTAAAAAATTACCCCAATGCCAAAGGAAGGTTAATCAAATGTGTTTCACTTCACTGGAACAAGTTGAGCCCGGCCTCGGATAATATAGCAAAATTATTGCGACGTTGTAGGTGTGCTTTTCTTCTTCAGGCTTGTCTGGATCCGGCACGGCTTAGTGGGAAGAGTGAGATCTAACGGATTCATGTGCGTACTCTAAAACACGGGGTTACTGGTACTTGTCCCGTGTTGTTTCCGTTAAGATATAGAGCGAAAATTTCATTAAGCTGTTCCTGGTCTTAGAGTAATCGTCTCCAAAAGAATATAGTTGATCTATTCCGTAAAGTAGATTGTAGATTAAGCAATAGCGGTGTCTTCACATCATGATTCCAGGAGTAAACAAAACGATTTTCTTAGGTGGTGGAAAAGTGGCACAGACCTTGTAAATCCATATTTGAAAAAGTAGCCAAATTTTGACTACAAAAATTCAAACGTTGCTTATAAGTAGTTATAAGTTGAACAAAAACTGCAAATCCATTGTTTACCTATTTATTAAAAATATTCTTAAAATATAATTACAATAAATAATTAATAGAAAATTTAGTCAGTGGCCAGTGCTGTTCATGAATTTTTCGTTTCCTGGATATCGCTATTTGGTATCATCTGAAGGCGTATCAAAGATTCTTCCTACGGTTTCGGTTCCTTCTGACTGGACCCTGGAAATGTTTTAGTCGAATTATATTTGTTGAGTATTCAAAATTGGTAACTAAATGTAAGTCATTTCACTTCCCGCAAATCTCAGCTTGGCTTCAGATTTCACGATGCCACCGCAACACGGAGCTTGCATTCTTGCATTCGTTTCGACTGGGTCGTTGCGGGAATCCTCATACTCGGTAGTCATCCTTGTTCCGATCGGTGATGACTGCTGCTATCTAGAGGACTATACTCGTCTCGATCGTTCGCATATTCTGGCCATTTTTCGAGGCAACGGTGTTCTTGCCGAAATAACAGTTATTAATTTAATAACTCCCGGTCAGCGAGAAGCGTTCAATTTTTGCTCTTTTTTTGCTGCTTTGCCTTAGCTTTTAGAGACACCGCGGTGTAAGGCGGTGGTGGCACAGTTATTGCGATGTTCCGGAGGTGCTGCTATCCCTTCTTCACTGTAGTAGAACTGCTCCGCAAAGGCGTTTCCGGAACCACCATTGATTTGCATAAATCATGATTTCAAGCCGACCAAACATGGGGAACCAGACTCATATTTGATCGCATCTTCACCACAACTCAAGTGAAAAATGTCATTCTTGTCCCTGTGGTTCAACAAGTTTAGATCGAAGTAGCCATATACATCGAGCTTTTCAGAGCAAAATGTGAGTAGCTCAAAGTTGCTCGAGCTACAAAGTGTTGCTCTGTGTCGAGCTGTCTTCCCCCTTGGTCAGCAATTAATTAATTTTATGAAATTTTATTAGAAATTTAAAAAAACGTTTTTCAAACTTATTTTTACCATCTGCGGCTTTCCATTTCCAGAAGACATGCTTTGGGATGTATAAATTAATCAATGCGAAAACTGGAAATTGAACTCGGAACTCCTGGTTTATAGTCACTCACCTTATCACCTACATCACACACGAATGTATACATATCCTCGAAAACGAGAACAATGCTTGTTGTATCTGAATAATCAAAAGCTTAAGTTGAACTAATGCTGTATTGAGGCAGAAGAAGCTATGTGGACTCTGTGAAAACACCGCTTGGGTCAGCTGTCAAAATTATTTGATTAAAGGTTGAATCACAGATGATGAATTTTGCATATTGGTGTACGTGTCAAAGCTGGTTATAGAGATGAATAATATTCTGTTCAACTTGATATTCAGCTATCTATGTCTGGCTGATTAAAGAGGTTGAACAAGCAATACTTCAGACCAATATTCAGCTGTCATTGTATTCAGCCACTACCAACAACATTAACCAGCCAATGTTCAACTAATACTCTCATTGTTCAGCATTCATTGTTACTTGAGTATCTTCACCAGTTGGTCGTCGGTCATATATCGCCAACCTTTTTGGCGAGAGCTTTCCAAAAAACATCACCTCAAACATTGTAAATAGTGAGCCGACTATCCTTGGCTACCTCCTAACATTCCTTTTCGGAAATTTGTTCAAAAAATCTTCCAACACATCCTTTGACAATTTCATCTATTGTAAACTGTTTCAAGAATGCTTTAAGAAGTAAACTTGACGATTGTTTTAGCAATTTCATCGGTAAATCTTCCAGAAGTTGTTAAGAGAGTTATTTTTTCTGTGTTTACTTCAGCAATTCTTTGACGATTTCTTGGGAACTGTATTTTTCTAGAATGTATCCAGCAGTTTCTCTGGCATTTCCTTTATAAAATCTTTCGGTAATGTATTTAGTAATAAAGTCAGAAATGCCTACGGGAAATCCTTTGAAAATTCTTCGAAAAATCCCTTTGCAATTTATTCGGTTAGGTTTTTTTGTATTTCCTTTGAGAGTTTATTAATCAATCTTTCTATAATTCGTTTTAAAACTCCTTCCAGAATTTTTTTTTGTAAATTCCTTCTGCAATTCTTATGAATGATATCTAGACTCTTTGCTCTTGATGTTTTAGTGATGCTATTGGGAATGCCTGCGACGGTGTCTTTTAGAATTTCTCCAAGAAAAATCCCTTGGCAATTTCATTACTTCGAAAGCTTCTCAGGCAAATATCTCTGATATTTTTTCGATAATTTCTTTGAGAAAAAATCGGCAAATTTTCAGAGCTCCTTCAATAATTCCTTACATTTGGAAATTCCTTTGGCAATTTCTTTGAGGGTTTCTTCAAAAATTCCTCCAGCAAGTGCTTTAAGGCGTCCTTTACCATTTTCTTTTGAAATTTCTTTGGCATTATTTTAAGAAAATCATTCAGGAATCATTTTCGAAATTCTTTCGCCATACTTTCCGAAAGGTCCTTAAGATTTTTTTTTTAGTTTTTTTGGACAACGTTCTCTTTTTTCGGCTATTTTTTAGGAATTCCGTTTGGAGGTTGTGGCTCTCAGACTTGGGAGAAACAACTCATCAACGGATTCTCAAGTTTTCATCCAACATTTCGGTTTTCACGTTACAAAGACCCACAGCATAGGCCAAATTTGGCCCAAACGAACCTATCGCGACGGTGGTTCGGTATAGCAAAAATCATTAAACGATCCGGGTCGCAAAACTTCGATCCAGTTGTCTGTTAGGCGTAGCTTCTACTCTTGTTCAGTGTGAAGAGTACATCGTAATTCCTTCTAAAACTGTAATTCCAATTGGGGATTTCAGAAATTTCAAGTGAATTACCTGAGAAATTGAAAACAATGGTTAAAGGAATTAACAAAAAATATGCCGAAAGAATTGTGGATGGAATTCCTAACATAATTGCATGTAAAATATCCAAATCAATAACCAACAAAATGCAGGTGCCTATTAAGTGTTCGGAGGAAATTTGAAAGAAAGTATCAACGGATTTTCAACGGAATTGCTGCATAAATAGCATTACTCAAGTATTATATAAAGCATTTTTAGAAGGGATTCTCAAAGAAGTCACCGAAGGAATATCCTGAAGAAATTGCCGAAGCAGTTTTTGGAGGAATAAATATAAATGCAATGCAATGCAAAGAAATTACAGAAGAAATCTCAATAAAATTGCCAAAGAAATTTTCAAAGGCATTGACACAAAAACTCTCATTGTCGCCGAAGCAATGTGAGAAGTCTTTGAAAGTTCTGGCCGTGCTGAATTTGTACCCAAATCAAAAACCTTAAGTTTTGACGTACCGTACGTCTGTGGTGAATTTTCTCAACTTATTTTTCTTCTTTCTGTCCATTCATCAAACGAATTATATTTCTTACATCATTCAAACCAATATCAATTTTTGATTTCCATATCAAAATATGCTATTATTGAGATCTTTTCCTCTACTCAGGCATATCAATACAGAACCACCCCCAAGCTGCACCTGTAACATCATACAAAATTTGACTTTGTATGCTTTGTTCTAAAGGAGTTGCGCTGAAAGAACACGCAACTTCTATCTTGTCAATTGAGTTGCATTTGAACTCCAAATTTCGTAATGTTTCGGTTTTGTTTCATAGATATCACCAAATACTCACGTGTTTGACATCGATTCGTGGAGGCGGAGCTTACATATTCCTCACAAGTGATAAACAGTCAGCTTGCATTGTATGTGCTATGTTACAGTCATGCAACATCTGACTCTGGTTTGTTTGGTCAGATTATGTTCCAAATGTGTTGCGAAAACCTTGCGCGTCTTTTCATTTTGACAGTTCTCTAACTTGCGACAAACTTGCGACAAAGAAGATGCAATAATGTAACAAGGAACTTCAGTAGCTTTTAAGGTGTGTTGAGCAGCAATTCTCTCACAGAGCGTTGGGCTTGGGCAAATATAATAAATTAAGAATATGACCCACTCTGGCGCCGAACTGGCGAACGCATTTTACCGACTGCAGCGACACGCTTGACTCGCGGTCGAACTAATTTACTGCCGCAAACCGACGGGTGACTATGATTGAAAAAGAAAAGGATAAACAATGAAAATTTTGAAAAAGTTCCAGACGTCATCAAGTTGTGAGTGCGACTAGATTGAAATGTGTTACTCTCCGATTAGTTTTATGTAAATGCTTACACCAAGCTTTGGCGTAGCCAGAACTAGTCTCTGGCATAGCAAAAACTCACATCCCAACCGAGATCGCTGAAGTTTCTTCTCAGGGCCTGTCCATAAACTACATAGGCTCTGTTGGGGGAACGGAGGGGTCTGGCCTACGGTCTACGGTCCATATAAATTTCGCAAAATTTTGCATGGACCAAAGTCTACGAGAGGGGAGAGGGGTGTAGGCTGAGATTACCAAAAGTGAGTATACGTAGTACTTCTAATTCAGTGAGTGTTCTGATGATCACCACAGTGTAAGCTGTCCGGACCTCACCCCGTGCATCAACCATCATAACGGTTTATAAAAAAGCTTACGATAATTCCCATAAACACCAGAAACAAAACGAATTTTATGGTTTGTTTCAAAGAACTTTGACTTTTTGCTACGTTAACCTCCGACTCTCTCAAATGACGTCTACTACGCAGCAAAAACCATAGCTAACTTGATTATTTTTGTTCAAATGGTTCGATTTCCCGCTGCATGTGACGTTGTCGTCGAACGAATCTGTTCGCCAACAGATGGTATGAGAAATGGAAGAGTGGGTTATCTTGTACTTAAAAATCTTTGGCTTGGGTGAAGTATGTAAGGTGAGTAGTTAAGCTCGCGGCACGAAATGTGCTAAGGTTCTGGTAAAACTTCCGTGTATCTCGAGAATCGAACATCAAATCCATTTCCCTCATACTTCACTTCTTCCAGGTGGTGCGGTGTTCTGGGTCCACTTGTACCGATCCACGCTCTGCCGGGTTCTATGTTGCAGCATTACTGCCTACGCTACGTTCCTCCTCTCCCCAAGCACTCTGCCCTCCTCGTTAAACCGTTCGTTCCATCGCCTCCGTTTCACGTATCCGATGGTGTTCCTGGCATCGTCGTTGATGGTTGCTTTTATTGTTATCCAGCAGTCCTCTGGAGGAGGCACATCGAGCTCCTCCTTGACGTACAACGCTTTGTTGACATTCTGCAAGGCGGGATCTGGTTATTTCAGTCGCTCTAAATTGTACCGGGGTGACCGTAAGTAGTTGATTACGGAAATTTTTGGACTAGTTTCACCATCACCAGGTAGAAGTCTATGTTAGCGCCACGATAGGTCCTGACGTTGAATATCTTAGAGTAGTGCCGTCCATCAATCAAAACGTGGTCAGTTTGCGATTCCGTCTGCTGATAAGAGTTGGAAGAAGTGCTATGTATGATCATTAGCGTGGTTCAAAAAATCGTTTTTGCTTCACACCACTTATTCGATTCCTAGCCAGATTATATGCCTTCTCACAAAATTTGAGCTCATTTGGTTGAAAATTGAGACTGTACAAGCCCGTCAAAGTTTGTATGGGAATTACTATGGGAAAACGATGTTTTTCATTCAATCGACCGTAGCATTTCCCAAGTGCCCTATTGGGTTAGTCGACCCTTGATAATACTAGGCTACTCTATATGCTACAACTTTGCCGAAGACCGCATTCAAATCGGACGCCTCATTAATTAGTTATCCATTTGTAATCCTCAACTTCCAATCGCAATTCCGTTCTGTTCGATGGGCTCGTTGCCATTACTTTCGGTTCGTATTATTCTGCTGTTGGCTCTCCGTTAAAATGAAACAGGCTAGTTCGCTAGGCTGGACACTATCCCTCTAACATTCCAGTGAACCATGCTGTACAGTTGAGCGTAGAGTTCTTCACTGGCATGTGAAAGTCGATCATCCGCTCCGAAACTGAAGAACAGAACTGAACAGGTTTGCAGAACCAAGCCACCCTTTCGCTAACACATAACCCACCGGAGTTGGTCTCTCCATTTCCCCTAGTAGGAAGTAGTAATAGGAGCTGGTGGGTAAGAGGCTATGGACCTCAATGGGGTCTATAGTATTCCTTTAGGTGTGCGTTCTTCATCCAATCTAAGCTGTACATGCAACTTTAGAAACATTCCTAACTGCTTCGCAGAATGAGCCCCTGTTGCTATCACACCCATTCCCAAAAGGTTAAAATTTCATTCACGAGACCATTTTCCCTAGCAGAGACCACACAACATCCCAATCAAGAGCAAAACAAACCACCGTACCTCGGCTAACAGAGTTCACTCCTACTGAGTAATAGCTGCAAAAAAGCACAGTTATGGTGGCATCCACGATGCCACAGCGAACATCGGAATGCATACGAACTTTTGCGTGCGGTAAGTGGTGATAAAATATTCATTTTTCCCTGCCCCTTTCGTGGGCCACAGCCCAAAACCACGTGCTTCTCATCGCAGTCGGTATATAGGACAATTTTCGTCTCGTCGCCGAAAAAACACCAAGGGCCTGTCTGTTTGCCAGAATTTAGTAGTCCTTTTTCTGATATGTATCTAACACGGACCGAGCCCCACGAGGGCCATGGCTACACGCCCAGCCATTGCAGCAGCGGGGACCAATGGCAGTGCTTGGGGGCTCTCCGTGATCTAAGGCGTAAAAACTGGAGGGACTTCAATTAGGGATCAATTGGAAGTCTTGGACATTATGCAGAAATTGCTTTTCGTGTAGTTTGCCCATTTGAATGTCTCATTTCAAAATTATATTGGTTTTGCTCAGAAATCGACAACTTCCATTGAAACATTTTGCCATCTCATTTTTTATGTAATTTTAAACACCATTCCTACCTTCTATAGTTCTCTGTCTGAACCTGAGTTTTCCCGTGCAATTATTATCGAAAAATGAAACGGATGTAAAAATTTTCCACAAATAGATTTACAAGATTAAAAAAAAACTTTGATAATACACTCCCGTTCAAAAGTTTGGGGTCACCCCCTCAAAAACATGTCATTTTTTTTAGGCCCATATCTCCGCCAATTTGCGTCCGATTTCAAAACCCTAGGTTTCATTCGAAAGATAATAAGTCAAACATGATTTAAAAGAATCTTTTTCAAAAAATTTTGCATGTAAACTTAATCCAAAGTTGCCAAATTTTCTAAAAAATGAATATAAACTTACGGCAGTGTCGCTGGAAATTGGGTTGACCAAATTTTAAGATGAGAGCGGTAATATAACCTATTTTGTATTAGCTTTCAACTACTTTTTACAGAACTTAGCTAAAAAATCTAGAAAAAAAAAGTTATTAGGTGATTTAAGTATTTTTAGAAAATGTTGTTAAATTAAAACTGACACAAATAATTGGCGGTATAGTTTTTTGAGGGGTTTTCTTCATAAACCAGAAAGCACTTTTGATTTATGCACCTTTTTTGCCCCTTTTTTTAGCAGGAAGATCTTCTCAGCACCAATACAGTCAGATTTTTTACTCCATACAAAAAAAAATCATTGCCTTATTTTTGCATGATTCGTCGAGAATTGGCGAGTTTTTTTTACGCGGTACGTATCCCCCGCGTAAAAAAAACCAGACTGTATTTTGCATAAGAAAATGTAATAATGACAATCACAATAGCAACGACGACCAGGAGACGTATGTAGGGGAAAACTGAGGGAGGTTGTGAGATTGTGGGGTGTATTGATTTTAGGAGTAGGTTTCAGGGGCGTTTTGGGTGGTTTCGGAAGCTCTCAGGTGCACTACATGGGGTCCCATGGGGTTTTTGGGGCATTTTAGAAGCCTTTCATAATGTTTTAGAGGATTTTTAGAGACACCATCACTAAAACCCTTGCAATCTTTTGAAACGTCTCTGAAATGCCTTGAAACACCTCTGGAACACCCATTACCCCATTAAAATGCTGAAAGCCATTGGGAGACAATCCTCTATTAGACCCCTGATTGGTCCCTGCTCCCTGTTTTCCAGAGAACTCCCTTTGAAATCACAAAATAATTGTTGAATCTTTAGATAGCTCTTGACTACTTTAAGAACTTCGATTTATCGACTGTAAAGTTTTCAATCAAATATAGTTTGGCTTGCAGTCACTCAAATCAAAAGGAAACAGAGGTTAACTATTTTCCGACGTTTCGGCGCAATGTATTTTGCCTCTTCTTGGGAACTTTGCCAAAGACGGCACTTATATATCTGCTCTGGATCACGAGTCAAAGAAGATTAATATTTTACTTGACAACTAGTGCCACCTAGCGGCGAAATCACCAACTAAATGTTGAATCAACAGATAAGTTTTGATTTCCTGAAGAACTTTGTCGAAGACGACACTTTTCTATCCGCTCTGGATCGCGAGCTAGAGAATTTTAAAATTTTACTTGACAACTACTGCCACCTAACAGCGAAATCACAATCTAATTGGTGAATCACCAGATTGTTCTTGACCTACTGAACAACTTTGTTCCAAATTTAGTAGATCTTGAGATATTGAATGTGATAACTTATGAGTGCTTCTATTAAAGAGTGAACATGAACATCCACTTCTACATAGCGCCTCTATCGACCAAATTGTCAACTTATTGGATCTTAGTTTGCATTGTGTGGTAGATCTATTAAGTAGGGGAGACTGAGGAGACTTGATCCCTGGGGAGACTTGTTTCCCCCATATTTGCTCGGAATCAAAAACATTTTTCTTCTAGCATACTTACCTTACCGGTCAGGCTAAGGCCGGGGTGGCCTCTGCTGTACATAGTAGCCGCCTCCATTCCACTCGGTCCATGGCTGTTTGCCTCCAGTTCCGCACTCTGCGTAGGATCCGCAGATCGTCCTCCACTTGGTCGACCCACCTAGCTCGCTGCGCTCCACGTCTTCTTGTACCGGTCGGATGACTCTCGAGAACCATTTTAGTCGGGTTGCTGTCCGACATCCTGATGACGTGACCCGCCCACCGTAGCCTCCCGATTTTCGCGGTATGGACGATGGTTGGTTCTCTCAGCAGCTGATGCAGCTCGTGGTTCATTCGCCTTCTCCAAGTCCCGTCTTCCATCTGCACTCCGCCGTAGATGGTACGCAACACCTTCCGTTCGAAAACTCCAAGGGCGCGTTGGTCCTCTGCACGTAGGGTCCATGTTTCGTGCCCATAGAGGACGACCGGTCTAATCAACGTTTTGTAGATGGTTAACTTCGTGTTACGGCGAACTTTATTCGATCGTAGAGTTCTGCGGAGTCCAAAGTAGGCACGATTTCCTGCCACAATGCGCCTCTGAATTTCTCTGCTGGTGTCGTTGTCGTCGGTCACCAGTGAGCCCAAGTACACGAATTCTTCAACCGCCTCGATTTCATCACCGTCGATATGAATTCGGGGTGGCGGGCGCGGTGATTCCTCCCTGGAGCCCTTTGCCATCATGTACTTTGTCTTCGACACATTAATGACTAATCCGATTCGCCTGGCTTCACTCTTTAGTCGGATGTACGTTTCCGCCATCGTCTCAAATTTACGAGCAATAATATCAATATCATCGGCGAAACCAAGCAGCTGAACGGACCTCGTGAAAATCGTCCCACTCGTGTTTATCCCCGCTCTTCTTATTACACCCTCCAAAGCAATGTTGAACAGCAAGCACGAAAGACCATCACCTTGCCGTAACCCTCTGCGAGATTCGAAAGGACTCGAGAGTGTCCCTGATACTCGAACTACGCACATCACTCGATCCATCGTCGCCTTGATCAATCGTATCAGTTTATCCGGGAACCCGTATTCGTGCATAATCTGCCATAGCTGTTCTCGATCGATTGTATCATACGCCGATTTGAAATCGATGAACAAGTGATGTGTGGGCACGTTGTATTCGCGGCATTTCTGCAACACCTGGCGGATGGCGAACATCTGGTCCGTTGTAGCGCGTTCACCCATAAATCCAGCCTGATATTGCCCCACGAACTCTCTTGCAATCGGTGATAGACGGCGGCATAAAATTTGAGAGAGTAACTTGTAGGCAGCGCTCAGTAGTGTGATCGCGCGGTAGTTCCCGCAATCCAACTTGTCGCCCTTTTTGTAGATGGGACACACGATACCTTCCATCCATTCCTCCGGTAATACTTCCTCCTCCCAAATCTTGGTAATGACCCAGTGTAGTGCTCTCACCAGTGCTTCTCCACCGTATTTTAGAAGCTCGCTTGGTAGTTGATCTGCTCCAGCGGCTTTGTTGTTTTTCAACCGGCTAACCTCCTCCTCAATCTCTTGAAGGTCAGGGGCCGGAAGTCTTTCGTCCTGTGCACATACTCCTAGATCTGTTACCACGCCACCTTCGGTACTTGCAACGTCGCCATTGAGGTGCTCATCGTAATGCTGCCGCCACCTCTCGACCACCTCACGCTCGCTCGTGAGAATATTCCCGTGATTATCTCGGCACATGTCGGCTTGTGGCACAAAGCCTCTGCGCGAGCGGTTCAGCTTCTCGTAGAACTTTCGTGTGTCCTTAGCGCGGTACAGCTCTTCCATCGCTTCGCGATCTCGTTCTTCCTGCTGGCGCTTCTTCATCCGGAAGACTGAGTTCTGCCTGTTCCGCGCCTGTTTATAACGTGCCTCATTCGCTCTCGTACGGTGTTGCAGCATTCTCGCCCATGCTGCATTCTTCTCGTTTTTCAACTGTTCACATTCGCCGTCGTACCAGTCGTTTCTGTGATTCGGAGTCGCGAGGCCTAGTGCTGTAGCCGAGGTACTACCTATGGCGGATCGGATGTCCCTCCAGCCATCTTCAAGTGTAGCTGCGCCAAGCTGCTCTTCCGTTGGTAGGGCCACTGCTAACTGCTGCGCGTAGTCTTGAGCCACTTCTACGTTACGCAGCTGCTCGATGTTGAGTCGCGGCGTTCGACTTCGACGCGTGGTGATAACTGTCGAAAGTTTTGAGCGCATGCATACAGCTACTAAGTAGTGATCCGAATCTATATTCGCACTGCGGTATGTGCGGACATTGGTTATATCCGAGAAGAATTTACCGTCGATTAGAACGTGGTCGATTTGGTTTTCTGTTTGTTGGTCGGGTGATCTCCAGGTGGCTTTGTGGATATCTTTGCGGGGGAAGAAGGTGCTTCGGACTACCATACCACGGGAGGCTGCAAAGTTTACGCATCGCAGGCCGTTATCATTCGATACGGCGTGCAGGCTGTTTCGCCCGATTACCGGTCTGTACATTTCCTCCCTTCCTACCTGCGCGTTCATGTCGCCGACAACGATTTTCACGTCACGCGGCGAGCAACCATCGTATGTTTGCTCTAACTGCGCGTAGAACGCTTCTTTCTCGTCATCGGGTCTCCCTTCGTGTGGGCAGTGGACGTTAATGATGCTGTAGTTGAAGAAACGGCCCTTAACTCTCAACATGCACATCCTTGCGTTGATCGGCTGCCACCCGATCACACGTTGTCGCATCTTGCCCAACACTATAAATCCTGTTCCCAGTTCATTGGTGGTGCCACAGCTTTGGTAGAAGGTAGCCGCTCGATGCCCGCTTTTCCACACTTTCTGTCCAGTCCAACAAAGTTCCTGCAACGCCACGATGTCGAAGTTGCGGGGATGTAGTTCGTCGTAGATTATCCTGTCACATCCTGCGAAACCTAGTGACTTGCAATTCCATGTTCCAAGTTTCCAATCGTAGTCCTTATTTCGTCGCGTGGGTCTTTGCCGATTGTATCGAGTCGTATTTTCTCCTATGTTATTCGCAATGGGGATTTTTACGGGTGGCTTATTGGGCCTACGCCAACACTCCTGTCTCGCCGGAGGGCCATCGTGCCAGTTCTGTTTAACGTCCCAACCAACACTGGGACGACCACGCTGATGGGGCTACCACCTTGGATCTAGCTGGCCGTGGTGCAGCGTTTCTTACTCAGCCGCTGGATGCCAGAACAGACGCTGTTTGAGCCGCACCTCCTTGGTGAACAGACACTCTTCTAGCATATTTTTTCCAAAACAACTCCTTGACAAACGACTATGTTTTGGCTACAAGTGATTTCGATTGTACACTGCATTACTTTTTAACGGCTGATGGTTTGTTTTCAGTCCTTCAGAAATCTTTTAAGCGATTCCCAAAAATCTCAATAACTTTGTGAAAATTGAACCAAATCGTGTCAAAATTTCACAGCACATAGTTTAAACAAAATACTTTTAAACTTATTTATCAAAATAAGGCTGTTGTTAACATATTTTAATTAATTCAGCTTAGTATACACAACCGTGACATGGGGAGACTTGATCCCTCGAGGATTACACACACATTATACATGTGAAAAATAAAATTCTATTCGGAAGCGCTATTTACTTGGAATTCTAGTCTACTCAACGATAAAGTGTGTCAGATAATTATAGCTTTAGTACAAACCAAGAAAAGGGGGATCAAGTCTCCCCATTTTGAAAATACGGCATATCCTTAAAAATTTAAGGAAATCTTACAATTTCAAACACTCCATATTCATCGAAGATACAAGAAAACTCCAAAAGAAAATGAATAGGAAGACTCTGGAATTATTTTCCCTTTAAATAAACCATGTGCTCAAAGGGGGATCAAGTGTCACCCATTTTTGAAAAATACATCATAAGACATGCATCCATAAAAACACAGTTTTGAAAACTTTAACAATAATTTAAAGGCCTTCTGTTGTGTATTAACTTGCAATAGCTGTTTACCTGCCATTTTGTACGGAAATCCGACCTAGTTTTGTGCCTTTTCAAAAAGTCTCAGGTTAATTAAGAAAAAGGGATCAAGTCTCCCCAGTCTCCCCTACAGTACTATAACTTTGATGATGATGAACCTGGGCTTGTTAGGGGAATATTAGGGTAAGTAAAAAGAAAATCGTGTTAAGTACTGTTCCTTTGAATTCCACTAAGAATTTGCATCCTTTGACAGATCCGTATTTCGACCTCAATTGTAAGGTAGTCTTCAGTGTCTTGCACATGACTTGTTTCAAGTACAAGACACTGAAGACGACCTTACACAGTGCTGTCATGGTAAAATCAGAGCTGGTTACTCAAGGTTTACAAATTTTAGCGCCCCCTATACTGCCCATGATCGCATATCAGTCCCATATTTGCTGGGTTTCTTATTCATATGGGACAGTTATGCGATCATAGGTAGTATACTGGTACGCCTACAAGAAAATAACTTTACTATTGCGCCTTATTAAGAAATATTCCGAGAAAACTGTTCCATGCATTCTTATTTCACGAAATTTTCCTGTAATTATCGCAAAAGGGACATTCTCGCTGGAATTCCTTTTATGAGTTTCGCAAGAATTCTTCTTGAAACTACAAGTAAACTCTCGTTGATTACTTCCAGAGAAACCAACAGAAATTCCGTTTGGGATTCCTTGATAAATCCTCAAGGAAATCCCAAAAGAATTTCAAAATTAATCTGAAATGTTAACAGAAACAAGATTCTCGCAGGATTACTTAAAAAACCTCGTAGTATTCCTTCAAAATGCATCCCTGCCCATAGGTTTCTTTGAAAATTTCTTTAAATTCTTCTCAAGCTTTTCTTTCAGAAATTCCCACAGACATTTACTTTTGCACTTCTTCAGGAGTTTCTCAAAAAAAAATATATAAAAAGATTTTTTTTGAGACGGGTTTCCACAGAAATTTCTTCTGAAATTCCTCTTGGGATTCGATGATGGATTCTATAGGAAATTTATTAAATGATTGCTGCATTAGTACATGCTTGTCTTCTTTCTTGTATTTATTCAAACATTTCTGAAGGAATTCCTCCAGAAATATTTCCAGGATTTTACTACGAGATTTTCTTTGAGATTTCTCCGATATTTTTCAACAAGTTCTGCAGTAATTCCTCCACACGTTTCTCAAAAAGATGCAGTTCTAGGAAAAAAAAATGCACAGTTTCGGAGATTCTTTCGAAATTTTCTCTAGGGTTTTCCATTAGAAATTCAAATTTTTATTTTAGAAACTTTTTTAGACATTATTGCTTGAAAAGCACCCCAGGTCCCACCGGTGTTAATACATTTGTTCAGAGTATTTCTCGGGCATGTATTTGGGAATTCATCTAGCAAATTCTCAATAGATTCTTTAAAAGTTCCTCCAAGGGCTACTCCAATATTAGGTCTAGATCCAGGCATTGCATTGGATTTATTCAGACCTTTCTTCTGGAATTCTCTCAGATTTTTTTTCTAAAAATTCTCTCAGCAATTCCTGCAGAAATTACTCCAAAATCTATTACTTGGAATTTTCCATGATTTTTTTTTCAAAAAATTTCTCTATGTATATTTGCAGAGGGTTCTACAGTTCTTCCAGGTATTATTTCAAAGATTCCTTTAATCTCAACCATTCTTTTTTATGTGTATCTCTGAAGAAGTCCTTCATTTTTTTAGTTTCTGCAGGATTTGATACAGACATTTCTCCAGTAAGTATTTTAGGGATTTTTGTGTACAAATGCCTTCATTGATTGTGTAAGAAATTTAATCAGAGGTATCTCCTGGAGTTTTTCCAAGGTTTCCTTCAAGAAATTTTTCAAAAGTATCTCCAGTAGTTTTTGTTTTAGAGATTTCTTGAGTTAATCATCCAGGGATTTCTCAGAAATACTTTCATGGATTACTTTAAGAATTCTTTAGTAATTTGGTGGAATTTTTAGAAGAGCTACTAAAAATCCACGGAGAAATAGGGTCTGGGACCATTTGGGCAGGAGCACCTATTTTGGGCACTTGCTGCTACAACTCAGTAAATTTCAAACCGATTGACTTGAATTTTTGTACACGGCTAGATACTGTGCCTAGCTGATCGTGTCACAAAAATCAAGCAAATCGGTTGAATATTGACTGAGTTATAGCAGCAAGTGCCCAAAATAGGTGCTCCTGCCCAAATGGTCCCAGACCCTATCAGAAAAAAATGTGCAGAGTTTTTTCAAGACTTCCCACGAGATATTTCTGATGGAATCGCTGGAATAATTTCCAAAAATCACCGAACGATTTTTAAGACAATATTTGTAGAAACTTTGAGATGCTCCTTCAGAAAAGCTAAGAAGAAATCGCTTGCTGAAATTTTTAAAGAAATCTCTAAAATTCTGAAGAATTCTCTTGAGATAAAAATATCTCCACAAAGGAAGTTCAGAAGGAATCCCAGCAGGAATATATGAAAGAAACCCTGAGGAGTTCTGTAATCAGGAAGGCGGACTCTCCCCTGAAGTGTCAGCTTGAACCTATCATTCCATGAACGGATGAGTACACTTCATCGAAACTCCACATTTGGATGCTTGTATTTTTGGTAGTGAAGAAATCTTCTGTAAAATCCCTGTAGAAATCATAAGAAGTACTTTTCAATCTCTGGAGTAATATCCGAAAAAATCCCCGGGAAACTCTTGAAGGAATCCAAGGAGGAATATCTTTAAAATTTCCTGGAGAAACTTCTCGGTTAACCCTTGGCTGAATTCCTAGAAAAATAAGAAATTTATATAAATTCTTAGAGAAATCCTTTAAAAAAATTCTTGGAGGATCTTCTTGAAGCATTTTGCAGGAATCTTTCTTTAAAAATCCGTGGAGAAATTATTGGAGTTACTCTTACAGAAAATGCTAGATAAATTTCTGGGATAATACATCGAGAAATATTTGACGGAAGTTTTGAAGGAATCACTATTTAAACTGCTGCAGGAATTCCTGTCTGAATCACTGAAGGAAATAACACCAAAATCTTCCTGGAGGAGTTTCTGCAGGGTTTTTGTAGGAATCTCTTCAGAAGTTTCGGGACACATTCTTGTGAGAAATTTCAATGGAATCTCCAGCACAATTCCTGAACAAATCTGTTGGAATTTCTGAAGGATCATCTGGAAAATTTTTCTGAAGAAACCAATGGAAATTTTACTACAAAACCATTGAAATAATTTCTAATCTCTGTAGAAAACTCTGAAGGAATCTTTGGAGAAATTTCCGATGATTTTTTGAGTGAATCCTCCTCTTCCCAGTGAAATTTAAGAAGGAACCCATATAAATCTACCTAAAACAATATTTCCCAAAAAATGGCCGGGGGTGTTTGGAAGAAATTCATAGAAGTTTTCCGTGGACTTGGAATCCTTGGACAAATTTTTGGAGGAATCTCATATGCAATTTTTGAGAAAAAAATTATACGAATCCCTGGAAGAATATCTGAATGTTATTTATCTTTTTATGAACTTCTGGATGTCTCTGCGAAAGATTTTCTTAAGAAATTTTTGGAGAAATTTATGGAGGAAAATTTGATTTTTTTTTTTAAAGTCGCTGAATGTATTTCTGCTGGAATCCGTGAACGATTCCCAGAAAGAATTCTAGTTCGGATTCTTAATAGTTTTTTCTTAAGAAAACTTATGTAAGCTGTATTTAGGTGCATTTTTGGAAGTGTAGAATTAGCCTATGGTTAAAATACACGTAAATAAAAATTTTAAAAAGAAAATGCATTTTTGGAGAAATTTCCGGAGAATCCTCTATCGTAAATTCTGGTGGAAATTCTAGAGCAAATTCTAAAGCGATACATGACAGCAAAGATGTTCTAATGAATTTTCAAAAGAAATCCGTGGAAGACTTTCCGAAAGGATTTCCTAGAGGATTTTTTGAAGAGTTCTATGGAACAATATCGAAAGGAATGCAGGGAGGGCTTTCTAAAAAAAACTGGGGTAATCTCTAGAAAAAATTGGAGAAATTTTTTAATCTATGAATTGGATGCCAGATAACTTTTTGAAAAATCTGAGCGACTCTTGAAAAATGTATGTTCCATGCAAAATCTATATGAAAAATCTGTATCCCAAACTAAAATAAATAACTAGACTGGTTCAAAAAATCTGTATTTCATACAAAACTATACGAATGCTCGAATATCTGTATAATACATAAATATCAGTATATATGGCAACTCTGGTTAAAAATTGAAATGCAAGTTGGATGTTTAGTGTATTGTAGAATATTGTAAGTGTTGTAAGTATTGTAAGTGGTGCTACAATTGTAGCAAATTATAGCAAATTATGCACAACTTGGATGAATTTGGGGATGTCTCGAAGAAGACGATCGATCGTTTGGCCCAGATCAAGACCTCGAAGAGCTTCTAGAAAACTTTCATGACGAATATTAGATCAAAAAATCAGATGCAAAATCCAGTTATACATACATAAATTGGGAATTATTGAGGTAATTTAATATTCAAATTAATTCTGATATTTCTGAAGACTTTGACATTCCCGTAAACCAAGATCCCGAGGCCCCTTCCAGAGAATAATCCCCACTACACCAATGTCTATGACAACATTATGCACTTCCAAGCCCAACCGCATCGTCTCCGTCGTCGTCGTCGTCGACCAAGATCGCCAGAGCATAAATAGTCAAGAGGATATATCAACACACCAACGCGAGCCTGGAACCTCTAGAAAGTGGCATAGCACAGGACAGTACCGAACACATAGGAAAACCAGCAGCTTTTCTGAGTTATACACTGACGGGAGGCTTCCTGCTGCTGTAGCGATAGGTATCATCTCTCTCTACAAACCGCGATGAGTGTGGATCGCAAAAGCGTGTTGGCTTGTGGTCGGCACGGTCCCTGGAACACCTAGCTTCCGTTTGAACCTCGATGGGAAAACAAACCACACGTGCTCTGGATGGAGTTATACAACCGACGACGATGGGTAGAATGTGGAGCTTTTGAACGAAAGAGAGATAAGGAAAAAATGGGCAACTAAAGGTGTTGACTGACAGCAGAAAGTCACTCGAATAAATTTAAAAATACTTTTGTGCGGGTATGCTAGTCATTTTTTGTGTTTGTTTTAGAAAAAATATGTTAATTTACGTTGACCGAAAGTTTTCCGTGGGGACCCCACAGTGGTTCGAGGGTGGCCAAAACCTCATAAATGAAAATACGTTTTACGTATGTAATTGTAATGTTTCTTGCAGCTCGAATATCGGAAGAGGTTTTTTCGCGGAGGCTTAAGGAGACGCAATTGTCTTTAGCTGGTGCGCTTAGTGCTTGCACATGACTTGGTGAACTCGTTTCATGCTACTTTAATATTTTTGAATATGTCTACTACGACATTCGTAGAATTTAGAAAATTTTGGAAAAAAATCGACACTCCTTTGGGGTGTCACAATTTAGAAAATACGTTACACTATTCCATCTCGTGAGTAACCATTTCCTTCCCAACAACATTTCAGTCTTTTTCATATATTGTTGTGGTTTACAAGCCACGGCTTTTCACTGACGTTTGTTCCACAGCAAACCACTGTGCGTAATGGTGTGTTTCCATTAGAAATGTTCGTGTCACATTAACATTTGATTCAATTACTAACATCGCATTCGTCCTGAAGCATACGAGATAATTTTCACGGTGAATTCTTTTCAACCACCTTCATCAAGACCGTTGCTACCCGCATAATCTACAAGGGAAGCGATTGCAGCACTATCGCCCCTGTGGACACCAACGACCAATGCAAAGTGCTATCACAACTCACGCTGTTCCACCCATCACTTGAACCGTATTCAAATTGCAAACGGTGTAGCTTCTGGCAGTGCTGCAGTGTAATACCACCCAGCATTACCTTGGTAGATAGTGGAAGAAAAACTGCTTCGCATTCTACGCGGATTATAATCATAATGCGACGGATTGTCGCCATCTGGTGAGGACCCAGCGAGCGAGCGTGCGAGTAAGCTAGAGCGACGACCCATCATCAGCCTCCAGCAGTGCGCCGAGATGCAATATCGCTAAATTGCACTTTAGCACCTTACCACGGGCTTTTGGGATGCCACATAGCGGAGGCGATAAACGTGTTGATATTTGGCAAGAGCTTGTTCAGGGTGGCTAGGTTCGAATGCGAAAATAATCAGATGGTAATGAAAGCTCTTAGCCAAACCTTTCGAAGTGTTCATAGAGCACCAAGCTGAGAGCAAGCTTTGTTCCATTTGGGAAGTTACACCAGAAAGCATCACCGCGCGTTGGTGCTGTCTTTCGGTGCCCATTTCTGCGATGGTAGATATTACTCGGATGCTGTCTAACGCGACGACCGTGTTGATAGCAAACGGGTACCATCCTAGATTTTATTTCATCAAGTCTAAATGTGGAAAGGATTAAGTCGCTGACCCGAATGAGCAAGAAAATATGCGATTATTACGACCTAAAACGATTTCCGTGTCCTATAGCAAATCACGGTTACCCACTGTGTTAAATGAGCTTTTATAAGTAAATGGCTCAGTTTCCTGAAAAGATATTTTCGCTTTCTTTAAAAAAAACTCATAATCAAAACTTTCATAGGTACACATTAGAGGGCATTCACTAAACAGCTAATCCCAAGCTTTCACATTTATTGATTCCTGGTGCTTCGATTGTTCTGGTCAATCACGGAGTAGCAACTACGTTATCTTTGCTTTGCTTTGCTTTGCTTTGCTTTGCTTTGCTTTGCTTTGCTTTGCTTTGCTTTGCTTTGCTTTGCTTTGCTTTGCTTTGCTTTGCTTTGCTTTGCTTTGCTTTGCTTTGCTTTGCTTTGCTTTGCTTTGCTTTGCTTTGCTTTGCTTTGCTTTGCTTTGCTTTGCTTTGCTTTGCTTTGCTTTGCTTTGCTTTGCTTTGCTTTGCTTTGCTTTGCTTTGCTTTGCTTTGCTTTGCTTTGCTTTGCTTTGCTTTGCTTTGCTTTGCTTTGCTTTGCTTTGCTTTGCTTTGCTTTGCTTTGCTTTGCTTTGCTTTGCTTTGCTTTGCTTTGCTTTGCTTTGCTTTGCTTTGCTTTGCTTTGCTTTGCTTTGCTTTGCTTTGCTTTGCTTTGCTTTGCTTTGCTTTGCTTTGCTTTGCTTTGCTTTGCTTTGCTTCGATTTAATTCCAATTCACTCTCGCATTGTTTATCGTTGTATTTCGTGTCGTTCAACCCCTAACATTCGTTTGATTGCAAATGAACAAAACACTCAAATTAATCAAAGACAAATTGTTTCCGTCCGGCAGTTTGCGGTGGTGGCCTGGGAGACAAAAACAGCTTAGCCATGCCCTCTGCCTACTCAATACCCATAAGAAAAACAGAATGAGCTCCGAATTTTCATCATTTCAGCAAACGCTTCAACCCCTGATCCCCTCTCGTTCTCCAGAGAAAAGGAGGCAATTCCTTTCCAATATTAAATTCAAGAATACCATCAAGACTTCTTCCAAGACTTCCACCAAGAGCCTCTCTAGGAATTTCTCCAGGAATTCCTTGAAAAATCCTTTCAGGAATTCTTCAAAGAATTCTTGCTTATTTTCGACCAGGAATTTCTTCAAGAAATTTCTGGAGATAATCCTGGAGGAATTCTTGGGGTGCTTTATAGAACAATTCTTGTAGAAATTTGTTAAGAAATTTAAAAAAAATCGTGGGGGAATTCTTAAAGGCATTCCTGAAGGATTTACTTGAGGAATTCCTGGAGGAAGGATTCCTGGGGGAATTCCTGGAGGAAAGATTCCTGGGGGAATTCCTGGAGGAATTTTCGAAGTTTTTTTTTTTAATTTTTCTTTCCTGGAGTAATTCCTGGAAGAATTACGGGAATATTCCTTCTAGAAATTCCTGGAGTACTTCCTGGAATAATTCCTGGAGGAAATGCTGGAGGAATTCCTGGAGAAATCGTTCGAGCAATTCCCGGATGAATTTTTGGAGTATCTCCTGAAGGAATTCCTGGAATATTTGTTGTAGGAATTCCTAGAGTATTTCCTGGAACAATTCCTGGAGGTATTCCGGTAGTAGTTCTAGGAGAGTTTCGTAGAGTAATAACTGGAGAAATTCTCAAAAAAATGCTGGAAGTATTTTTGGAGAAATTTTTGGAGAAATTCTTGGAGAAATTCCTATGGGATTCTTGGAGTAATTCTGCGAAGAAGTCTTGGAGCATTTCCTGAAGAAACTTTCTGGTGGTATTCCAAGAAGAATTAATTAAGAAATTCCTGAAAGAGTTCCTGGAGTAATTCCTTAAGAAGTTCCTGAAAACATTTCGGGTGGAATTTTCGACAACAATTTTCGAAGGAATTTCTGAGGAAATCCTTGAAGAAATTCTTGGACGAATTCTTAGAGTAATCCCAGCAGCATTTTCTTGGGGAATTACTAAAGGTTTCTTGAAGGACCCTGGGGGTATATATGTAGAAATTTCTGGAACATAGTTTGAGCTTTCCCCAAAAAAATCGGAGGTAACTTCAGAAGCTGCATTTTATAAGTAGATAAAATTAACATAGATAAAACTCTTCAATTGCACCATTTCTGCACCACTTTCTGAATGACGCTTCGGGAAAAAATGAAGATTTTCCTGAGCTAATTTTGAAAGAATAGTCTTTAGATGAACTGGATAGCAAACTTCTGTAGCTAGTTCAATAAAGACCTAACATAGAAATTTAAAAAAAGTTTTCACACAGAGTTCAACTATGAGCAAGAGGAAAAGTTAAAGGAAATTATGAAGAAAGGCCAGATTAAATTAGGAAGTTTTTCAAGCAGAAATTCTGAAGCAACTTTGCCACATGCAACCAACTGTACAGGGGATGACCAAAATGTTTGGGATAGGCAACTTTTTTTCTCCAACAAAAAAAAATCAACATGCTGTTACTTGGATGAGAGTTCGACTGTACTATTATAGCTGTTTTGATTATCGGCAACGCAGTCTTTTTAATTTGTAAAACGAGTTTTATTATTTAACCCGACGTTTCGGCGCAGGTGTTACTTTTCATAGAGTGCATCAGAAAATCTCAAATTTTCACTGTTTGTCAATCTATTTTATGTGCATCTTTGGTACAAATTTAGGCTCGATTGAATAATTTTTCGCGAAGTAAGAACTGTTCGAGTAGAACACTATTATTTAGACAACTAATTTTTGAACCGTCATATTTCGGAAACCGGTGAACCGAATTTAATGAATTTTTAACGTTCATCAACAATATATTGATACTCAATACGACGTTGTAAAATGTAATATTTCGACAATGATTTTTCATAAGGGCCTAACTGACTTGATCGATTTCTCTTCGTCAACTCTCTCTTTCTCTAATAACTTGATCAAAACAAACAAAATCATTATTCTTTTTGTTTGTATAGCAACATGTAGTCGTTTTCTTCGCATTTCAACCAAAAAATCTTTGGAAAACTCAATACACATTCTGTGATAACACAAAGAGAGGATCGATGAAGAGAACTCAAAAATGTCAGTTAGGCCCAAATGAAAAATCAGTGTCGATTTTCGCACGGCGAATTAAGTTGCACCGCGTTGAAATTACCCATATAGAGAAAAATAAGACAAATTTACAATACCACACAAAAATTACTAAATGTGTTCTTCCATCAATCTAAATAGGCTTTAATATATCTGATTAGAGATAACTTGAGAACAGAAGTGGAAAATCTTTGGATATCAACACTAAAATGTATAAACAATGATGTAAAAAAAACTACATTTTTTCGAGAAAAATCCAAAAAGTGTCAATCCATGATAACTTTTTTAAACGTTCACAAAGTACCTATGTTTTAATAAAGCGTTGGGCAATTTTGAATCGATGTTCGCAACATCGATGTTTTTGTTCCGATTAATCGATTTTTGGAATCGATGTTTTACATTCGATTTTTCTTTCGATTCAAAATTCTCTGTAGAATTTAAACATTAAAAAAATGTATATAAGATCGAGGTAAAATTTACACAAAACCAAAGAAATCGAGGGTCTATATAATCTAGGGTCCACTAAATCGAGGCATACCTCTATATCAGGTTTCTTGAGCAATCCCTCCCAGGAGTCCAAGGAAATCTTTCTGAGGGTTCTGAAGGAGTCCTCCTTATGGTCTAGAGAGTCCCTTTCAGGGTTCTAGCGCAACCTTCTCAGTATTCTAGGTCAGGCTACCCGAGCAGAAGGAAATAGCAACAGCATAATAAAACATGTTATTTTGGCAAAATCACTGAGCAACGTAAAGAATTATTTTCATGTTATTAACATAAAATATCATGTTATAAACTTGTCTGTCATAAGCGGCAAAATAACAAAAAACATAACAAAAAAATGTTGCTGGAAAACCAGTTAAATAACACGTTTTGTTAGTTTCAATAACAGCTTAATAATAGCGAATTTGAAGAATATATCAATAACAAATTTTGAAATGCACATGTTATTGATAACAATCTATACACAAAATGAGTTATAATATCAAAATCAGAAATAAGATATAATATATCTTACGAAGGATTATTTATAGCAACATTTTAGAAGCAAAAAGGGTTTTTGGTCGAACTCATTGAGGACTTTTGATCAAATTACTGGAAGAATTTGAGATGTCTTCGAGTGATGTTTTATATAAAACCAGGAAAGTTATTGATGGAACTCATAAAAAAAATTCTAGTTATATAAGTAGGGGGAATATCGGGATATACTTCTGACGACATATTTAAAGAAGTCCTGGAGATTTTTTTATACAAAAAATGGGACAAAACAGGTCATTGTCGAAGGGTTTATAAAACACTAAGCTGAGAAGCTGGTCCTATCCTGGTTAGGATGTAATACCAGAAAGAAGAAGAATTGGAGCTGATGAGGGAATTTGCACGTGCTCCCCATCATGTAATGCTGTAAACGACGTAAATCTCGTATGGTTCATTTTGGATTTCAAAACTTGTTATTGTTTTACTATTGATGATAATATGTGTATACTCTCAATAGGACAATGATAACTAAATTTGTTCCACGACAAAACGTATTATTGAAATGTTATTCAATGGGTGATTACCAATAGCATGATCTTAACAAAATAAGATTGTCCAACAAAACATGTTATGGAAAAGTAATGATTTGATAAGTTCTTAATAACAAAACAAGATATAAAAACAAATTTTGTTATTTTGTAGTTATAGATTTGCTATTCTCCTCTGCTCGGGTATCACTGGATTCCGAACATTTTTTTTTTTTTTTTTGAGAATACCTCTCAGGATTCCAGATGAATTTCTCCTAATAATGAGGAGAATTTCTCTCAGGGTTATTGGGCAATCTCTTTCAGGACTCCAACGGGATGTCTTTCAATATTTAGTTTATGAGAATCCCTTTTAGGATTCTGGAAGAATCCACCAGGGTGTTTTGGGGATATCCGTTTAAGCATTCTGGGAGAATCCCGAGGAAAAACTTCTGTCAGGATCCTGAGGCAATCCGTTACAGGATTCAGGGAGAATCCATCTCGGAAATCTGAGGAAATCCATCAGGATTCTGGAAGAATTTTTATTAAATATTCTTAGAGAAACCAACTCAGAAAACTGGAGTAATCTGTCCACGGTTTCCAGGGAAATCCTTAATAGAACTCAGGGAGAATTCCTATTGGAAGCGTCTTTCTCTCTTTTTCTAGAATAAGGTCTCTCAGGATGCTCGGGTGATAATTTTCAGCATTTTGAAGAAATCTCTCACAGAATTTAAAAGGAATCCTCACAGTTTTGTTTTCCAATCCCTTTAAAAATTTTGGAGGAATTTTTCTTAGCAGTATTATATGGGGATACCTATAGTTCTATGGAATCTCTGGATTCTAAGGGAATTCATTTCTAGATTTTGGGTTTTTCTTTCTACCAGGGTTCCCTACCAAGGGTGAAATCCCTTTCAGGATTCTAAGAAATTTCTGGATGATCTGGATTTATTCCTCTAAGGGAAGACCCTCACTTAGGATCCCAATCAGAATTCTGAGGAAATCTTTCTCAGCATTTTCAGGAACTCCTCTCAGACTGCTTGGAGAATTATACTCCGCATTCTCAGAATTGTGGCGAAATTCCTCTCAGAATTCTGGGGGAATATTTTTTAGGATTCTGGAGGATTCTAGTGGCATCCTTCTCAGGATTCTGCGTTTGATCCTTTTAAGATTCGGGGGAAATACCACTAAGTATTCTGCGGGTACTCTTCCCAAGATTCTCTGAAAATTCGGCTTTCTGGGGTTATCCCCGTCAGGATTCTGGGGAAATTTCTCTCAAGATTCTGGGGAATTTGTGTCATGATTCTGGAGACGTCCTTGGAATTCTGGGGCTATATTTTTCAAGATTCTTGGGCACTCTCTATCACAATTATTAATAATTGAAGAATCTCTCACGAGATTCTGGGCAGAATTATCTAGAGAAATTTGGATTTTGAAGAATCCCTCGCATAGATTTTGTGATTCCTCTTAGGATTCGGAAGAAACCCTTCTCAGCATTTTGCGAGAATCCCAGTAGAATTCTGTTTTCTGTATTCTGGAGCAGTTGCTCCCAGAAATCTCTTTTCAGGATTCTGGGATAGTCGCTCTTAGTAATCAGGGAGCCCCGACAAGATAATTGGAAGATTATCTTGAGATTCTGGTGAAATAATTTAAAGTATTCTAGAGGAATCACTCTCAGAGTTCTGGGATAATACCTTTCAGAAGTTTAGGGGAGTCCTTTTACAGATTCTGGGGGGGAATGTCTTTAAGAAATCTGCGATAATTGTTTATGTTTTATGTGGGTATATCTCTCAGAATTCCAGAGAATGCTGCACAAGATGCTGGGGAAATCCATTATAGAAGTTTTCGTAATCCCTTCCAAGAAGAATCCTTATCAGATGTTCGGATTAATTCTTCTTAGGTTTCTAGATATATTTTTCTTAAGAATCTGGAAGAACCCCTCTTATGCTCCCTCTCAGGATTCTGGGGGAATCACTCGTAGATTTATGGGCAATACTTTTCGGGATTCTGGCAGAATTATTCTCAGCATTTTTTAAGGATTCTACCCAGGATTTTTAGGGAATTCTGGGAGAATACTTAGTAGGAATTCTCCTCAAGATTCTGGGAGAATCTTATCTCCTAGAATTCTGTGAGGATATATCTCAGGTTTCTTTGGCAATCCTGCCCAGTATATTAAGCGAACCTTTTTCACGATTCTGGAGTAATCTCTTCTTAGGGTTCAAAGCTACCCTTTTCAGGATTCTGGGTCATTATTTTAAGTTTCTTGGAAATTTCACAGTTTTCTAGATGAATTTATCTCAAGAATGTGAAAAAAACCGCTCTTGGAATTCCTCTCAGGATTCTGGGAGAATTCATCTTGGGATTCTGTAACATTTCGGGAGAATCCCGAGAGGACGCTTCTCTTAGGATTCTGAGACAATCTATCACATAATTCTGGGAGAATTCCTGTCAAGACTCTGAATCAGTCTTGCTTTCTTTTCTAGATGATGTCGCTTACGATTCTGGTGTAATCATTTTCAGCATTCTGAAGAAATCTCTCTCATAATTCTAGAGGAACTCCTTTCATAGTTGTGGAGGAGTCACTTTAACGATTCTGGGGGAATTTCTCTCAGAAATATATGGGAACTTATGGGAATACTTCTCAGAGTTCTGGGGAATATCAGGATCTCATGATTTTTCTTTCCATTCAAAAATATTTGATTTCATTTTTTAAGAATGCACTGTATCAACGTTATATCCGTTTTCGAATCAGAATCGCGAAATGTTCAATGTGCAATCTCAAATTTTGATATTGAATTTATTAAGACCAGTAAAACATACCTACCATGAACTTGAACTACACTGCCTATGATCGCATATCAGTCCCATCTTTGCTGGATTTCCTATTCATATGGGACAATTATGCGATCATAGGCAGTACATGGAGCAAACGAATCATTTTATAGTGTAATCTATCTATATATATAAAAATGCAGTGGCATACGTGGGACCGCGCATAACTTGCGAACGCCTGGTCAGATTTGGGTCGTCTAAGTTTTGTTCTGTTAGTTTTCACCCAAGGAAGGTTTATGAGGCCAAAAACATTGGAAAATTAGGAGTTTTTGAAAATCGGGGTTTCGTACATATTGAACGGGGACTTGGGCGCTTGGCTAGGGACTTGAAATGTCAAAAAACGCAGTAGGCAAGACAAAGTTTGCCGGGGACAGCTAGTATTTTATATTATCGAATCGATGTGAAAACATCAATTCAAAGCATTCAATTAAATCGATGAAATCGATTCACAAAAATCGATGTCTCTGCCAGATATGCCCAGTGCTATTTTAATAGTTTGTGAAGCATTTACATAGTGTTAGTGTACGTTCAAAATTTCATACAATTCGGTTCACTGGTTTCCGAGATATGACAGCTCAAAAATGAGTTGTCTAAAAAATAGTTTTTTACCCGAACGGTTCTAATTTTGCGAAACGTTAATCAATCGAGCCCAAATTTGTACCAATGATGCACATACAATAGGTTGACAAACAGTCAAAATTTGAGTTTTTTTCTATGTACTCTATGAAAAGTTATACCATGTTGAACTTTTTTGTGAGAGACAAAAAGTTGCCTATCCCAAACATATTGGCCACCCCCTGTTTAACTGAAGCGGAAAAATTCCACGCACTTCAACCTACTGTGCCCAACCAATTAATTAAATCGAGTATCTACCCAAATCTAATAAATACGTCTTCATCTCATCTTTCATTGCAGATCCGCAACCGCCTGTCCGGCTTTTCGGTCGATCCGTTTGACCTGAGCATCATCGACCAAACCGGATGCCCCAAGGAGGGCGAAGCCGGCTTCAACATCCACATCGACTCGAACACCTTCTCGACGAAGAACATTGCCAACGTGTTCCGCAAGGCCGGCGAAAAGATCGGCGATGGGTTCGAGTATGCCGTCAACGCGGGCAAAAAGGTTACACATTTATTCTAGATCCAAGAGAAAACAAAAAAAACACATCAAAAGCACCATCCTTATCCAGTGACCGACATGCTCGGCTGGATGTGTGCTCTTTGCTCTACAACCTGTAACCTATTCTTTTTGACAAGCGTAAAAACTCCGAATTTCATGTAATTGGTTGCTATACTACTACCGTTCATCCCTCCCATCGAAACCCAACCTCCTACTCGTCGAACTCAAATATTGCACTTTTCATCTGGACCTTTGTACCTCGTCCGAAATTATTTTCGACTCAGTGTAATTCCTCATTCACCACCACCGAACCGACCGAGCTACTAATGCACTGTGGACCATAAAATGAAATTTAGCAACCGAAGATTTCGCCAAATAACTTGCCCTGGATTAACTGACATCCCCACTGTATAAGTACTGATGGTTTTCTTGTTAGTCTGCTACGTCTGAAATCCAATACACATAGGGATGCATTGTTGATGCATTCGCTCGCCCACTACAGACCCATTAACTTTTAGTGCATTCCATGAACATCTTCAATTTTATCCCGAATTTTTCGACCTCCAGTTCCACAGTGCGCCCGGTTTCATGTTCTACGGGTTGCAACACGATACATTGGCTTATTGGCTTTTTGTCTTGCAGATTTACCACCAGTACACGGACTCGGGCAGCAGCAGCGAACATGGCGGCAGCCCCAGCGGCGGCGGTCATCGGGTAGAAAAACTCACCATGCCCCAGAATCCCGATGCCGAGTGGCTTCCGTAAGCGTACCCGAACACCGGAAACCGGACTCCTCCTCTGGTGTAGTAGTAGTAGGTAGTAACCCTTTGCTCTGCTCGGAATGTCGAAGGTCAACCGTTGTGCTTCCAATCACAGTGCAGTGTGCGGCGTGGCAGGAGCGGTTGTGTTGAAAGACTATACTATTGAATTTCCACTCAGTTATATTCGGATTGAAACGTTGAAATAAATGCTTTTTGCGGGGTTAGCTCAGTTGGGAGATTGGCAATTTATTTCCGATGACAGTATGTACGGGTTAATGATACAGACAATCTGAAAAGGGGTCGAATATTGATGATTAATCCTTTGATGGGTTTGATAAGCTTGTAAGAGTTACAGTAAGATTTAAAAAAGACTAAGCCAATTTTTTGAACCCAACTTACCACATTCAACTTCATCGATTAAAATCCTGGAGAAATCCTTGTAGAAAATTCTGGAGGAACCCCTGGAGCATTCCTGGAAGAATTCCTGGAAGAATTCCTGGAAGAATTCCTGGAAGAATTCCTGGAAGAATTCCTGGAGAAATACCTAGGAGAATTGCTGGAGTAATCCCTGGAGTAGACCCTGGAGAAATTCCTAGACGAATCCCTCAAGGAAACCTTGGAGGAATTCCTGAAAAATTCCCGGAGGAATCACTGCGTAATTCCAGAAATTTTTTTGGAGGAATATCTGCATAAATCCCGGAAAAATTCCTGAAGAAATCCCTGGATGTATTCTAGAAGAAATCACTGGAGGAATCTCTGGAGGAACCCCTGAAGAAACCCCGGAGGAATCCCTGGAGGAATTACAAGAGGAAATTCTGGAGGAATTCCAGGAGGAAACTCAGTAGGAATTCCAGGAGCGATCCCTACAGGAACTCCAGAAAAAATCCATGAAGAAAATTCTGGAGGAATCCATGGAGGAAATTCTATATAAAGCCCTGGAGGAGCTCCAGGAGAAATCCCTGCAGGAATTTCAGGAGAAATCCTTGGAGGAATTGTAGGTAATGTCCCTTCAGGAGTTCCAGGAGGAATCCCTGGAGGAATTCCAGGATAAAATCCTCGGAAGAATACTAGACTTTTTTTAGAGGAATCACTGAAGGAATCCCTGGAGGAATTCCTGAATAAATTCCGGTTCCTGAAGAAATGCTTGGAGGAATCCCTGCAAGAATCCCTGGAGGGATCCCTGAAAAATTTCCGGTTAAGTCCCTGGTGGCATTCCAGAGAAAGTTCCTGGAGGAATTCCTAGAGATATTTCTGGAGCAATTTCTAAAAGAATTCCTTGAATAGTTCCAAGAGGAATCCCTTGAGCAATTCCTAGAAATATTTCTGGAACAATTTCTAGAGGAATTCCTTGAGTAATTCCAGGAGATATCCCCGGAAGAATTCCAGGAGCAATTCCTGGCGGAATTCCAGAAGGAATCCTTGGAGGAATTCCAGGAGGAATCCCTGGAAGAAATCCCTGGAGAAATTGCAAAAGATATCCCTAATCCAGGAAGAATCCCTGGATGAATCCGTGGTGGAATCCTTGAATATTTTTGGAAGAATCACTGAAGGAATCTCTGAATGAATCCCTGTACCAATTCCAGGAGAAATCTCTGGAAGTATTTCTGGAGAAATACTTCCCTGAATTGAGAATCCCTGCAAGAATCCCTGGAAGAATCTCTGAAGGAAGCCCTGGAGGTATCCCTGAAAAACTTCCGGTTGAATACCTGGAGGAATTCCAGGGAACATTCCTGGAGGAACTCCTGGAGATATTTCTGTGGGAATTCCAGGAGGAATCCCCGGAAGAAATTCCAGGAGGAATCCCCGGAATGAATTCCAAGAGGAATCCCTGGAGAAATTACAGGAAGAATCCCTAGAGAAATCCCAAGAGGAATTCCTGGAGGAATTCTACGAGGAAACCTTTGGAGGAACTCCAGAAGGAATCCCTGGAGGAATTCCTAGAGGAATCCTTGGAGGAATTCTTGGAGGAATCCCAGAAGGTATTACTGGAGGAATCCCTAGAGGAATTCCTGGAGGAATCCCTAGAGTAATTCCTGGAGGAATTCCTAGAGGGATTCCTAGAGGAGCTCTTGGAGGAATTCCTGGAGAAACTCTTGGAGGAATTCCTGGAGAAATTCCTGGAGAAAATCCAGGAGAAATCCCTGGAGGAATTCCTGGAGGAATCCCAGGAGCGATCCCTCCAGGAACTCCAGAAAAAATCCATGAAAAAAACTCTGGAGGAATCCATGGAAGAAATTCCCTGGAGGAATTCCAGGAGAAATGCCTAAAGGAATTCCAGGAGAAAATCCGTGGAGGAATACTTAAAAAAATTTGGAGGAATCACTGAAGGAATTCCTGGAGGAATTTCTGGAGATATTTCTGAAGGAATTTCTAGAGGAATTCCTTGAGAAACTCTAGAAGGAATCCCCGGCAGGAATTCCAGGAGGAATCACTGGAGGAATTCCAGGAAGAATCCCTAGAAGAATTCCAGGAGGAATTCCTGGTGAAATCCTTGGAGAAATTCCAGAAAGAAACCCAGGAGGAGTCCGTGGAGGAATTCCAGAACGAATCCCTGGAAGAGTTCCATAAACAATCTCTGGAGGAATTCTAGGGGAAACCCCTGCAGGAATTCCTGGAGGAATTCCAGAAGAAATCCTTGGAGAAATTTCAGGAGGAATCCCCGGAAGAATTCCAGGAGGAATCCCTGGAAGAACTCCAGAAGGAATCCCTGTAGGAATTCCAGGAGATATCCATTCAGAAGTTCCATGAAGATTCCCTGGTAGAATTCCAGGAGAAGATTCCTGGTGGAATCCCTGGAAGAATTCCTGGTGGAATCCCTAAAGGTTTCCTGGAGGAATCCCTGGAAGAATTCCTAGAGGAATCCCTGGAGGAATCCCTGGAGGAATTCCTAGAGGAATCCCTGGAGGCATTCCTAGAGGAATCCCTGGAGGGATTCCTTGAGGAAGCCCTAGAGGAATTCCTAGAGGAATCCTAGGAGGAATTCCTGTAGGAATCCCTGGAGGAATTCCTGTAGGAATCCCCGGAGGAACTCTGGTAGTAATCCCCGGAGGAATTCCTGTAGGAATCCCTGGAGGAATTTCTGGGGGAATCCCTGGAGGAAATTCTGTAGGAATCCCTGGAAAAAATCTTGTGGGAATCCCAGGAGGAATTTTTGGAGGAATCCCTCGAGGAATTCCTTGAGGAGTCCCTCGAGGAATTCCTTGAGAAATCCCTGGAGGAATCCGTGGAGGAATTCCTGAATGAATCTCTGGAGGAATTCTTGGAGGAATCCCTGGAGAAATTTCTGGAAGAATCCCTGTAGGATTTCCTGGATCAATTCCTGGAGAAATCCTTAGAGGAGTTCCTGGAGTAATCCCTGGAGGAATTTCTTGAGGAATCCCTGGATAGGTTTTGAAGTGTGTAGTTTCGCGGTAACTTCATGCATAGTAGTCCAATATTGCCCATATCTGAACCATTAATAGCTTGCTGCACTTTAGGAAAATTTCCAGCTAGTTGTACATTTTTTGAAAAGTGGAAATTTTTTTTTGTCCCGATAATTTGATAGACATATATTAAGAGCACCAATTTATCACCAACATTTAAACTTTATTCGATTTCTGATCCGAAACGTTCCACGATAGACTCTCCTTCCGAAATCGGCCCAAGATTTCGTCGGTCCGTTGTTTGAACTTATCACTGTCGGTCAGCGTCAGTAGGTTGCCTATCCTGTCCAGTGTTCCTTCGGCAAGTGACGCTCGGAATTCCAGTTGGTTGGACTTTTTCACGGCACTTTGTAGTTTGGAGTTAGTGGTCCGAATTTGTTCTTGGAGTTTCTTGAAGGATCTATCATGTTTGGAAACGACGGTGGGCGTGGATTGTGCTTGGTCTAGCGCTTTCCGGAGATCTTGGTTCTCTTGTTTGAGGCGTTCAATTTCTTCCCGAATGCTTATTTCACCTCCGTTGATGGTCGGTTTGTTGCGAATCCGGAGAGCCCGGTCTGCATATCGGAGGGTGCTCAATGTTTCATCCACGTTGTAGTCAGCGGGTGAAACGCAGGCGATCATAAGCGTGATCGAGTTACCGCCGAGAGAATTCTGCAGTAATCTGGTTAGCTTGGAGTCTCTGTATGAAATGTACCCTTTGGTGTTCTGATTTGATCCCAACGCTGCAATTACGTTCCCCAGAGCCAGTAAGCCCTTGTTGATCTGAATACTTTCGCGGAGGCGATCGCCGACTGCTCGTGTTTTCTTCGATCGTTCTGACCCAGCCAGATCCACTAGGTGTAGTTTGGACATTGTCACTATCTGATGATGCTTGATTCTCCTCACAGTTAGCGTGAACATGGTATGGCTTCGATTGGAGTCCTTATTCATAGAAGTTGGAGCTACCGCTCTTGCACTAGCCCCCTGTATCATCCATCGCAGTGCTTCCTCGGCATTATTCACAGGAACTTCCGTTAACCCCGGGATTATCACTCCCGTCGCATCCTCCCTAATTCCGACCATTTTCTCAAACCTGTTCCGATACGATAGCAAATCGTACACATTCTCTTGATACAGCTCAACGAACGAACAGGTCACCACACTTCGGAACTCTCCACAGTCTTCGATCTTATCGAACAGGTCCATCATCGTCCTCGGTATGATCCCCTGACTGTCATCATATTTTCCCTCGAATGATGTTCCCATCGTGTAGGTCTTCCCAGATCCGGTCTGTCCGTACGCCAGGATGGTGACATTGAACCCCTCCAACAGCTTCTCCACAATCGATTTGACACTCCTCTCGTAAACCTCCCGCTGGCAACTGCCCGGATTGAACACGTGGTTGAAAGTGAACTGCTCGCTGCTGCGGACGCATATCCGCGGTTCATCCGGATCGGTCTGCTCGGTGACAGTTTGGCAGCCCATTCGGATCTCCGACGGTAGCAGCGGTCTTATTCGAACTGCGACCTGAACCGTTTCCGGAACCGATGCTATGCTGTGGGTGCTCATTAGTGGTGACCGAAAGGAGTTATTTAGAATTTGAGGGGAAATTTGTTTGTTTGCTCCAGATGTAATGACTTCCAAAATAAATTACTTGTAATACATGTGATAATTTGACACTGTTGAAATCTAGAAGTGTTGATAGTCATTTCAAGTTGAACAGTAGGCTTGCGTGAATATCAAGTGTTGGGTAGGGTGTCCAAAGAATGAGTGTTTGAGAAGTCAAGAAGCTCAACCAGGCTCAACCCAAGATGTGCATATTAGAAGCATTTTCTAAGAATATTTAAATTCAGCATAACATAGCGTAGGTGACTACAAACCTCCAGGGATAGCTGTCCATAGAGACGCTTAACACGTCAAAAAAGGCGCCTGAAAATTTTCATACTTTTCAATGAACGAACTCTTTGATTGACACCTCTGGCCAGGCCCTTATTATGCTTAACGGGGATAGAAAAGAAATGATGATTACCTATTAGCTATTACTCCAGAGATTTCACCAGGAATTCGTCCTGGGATTCCTCTAGGTCTAGGTATTTCTCCATGGATCCTCCAGGGATAACTTCAGGTGTTTTTCCAAGAATTCCTCCAGAGATTCCTCCACCGATTCTTCCAGTGATTCTTCTAGGAATTTCTCCAGGTATTTCTCTTGGAATTCCTCCAGGGATTCAGAAAAAATACTACACCGCTAACAGCACGGCCACGTAGCCCACTATTCCATCAGGGATTCATCAAGAAGTTGCTCCAGGGATTTCTCCAGGGATTCTTCCAGGAATTTATCCACAGATTACTATAGCAACTCCTGCAGGGATTCCTCCAGATACTTATGGAGGCATTCCTTTGGAAGTTCTTTCAAGCATTCCTTCAGGAATTCCTCCATAGATTCCTCTAGGGTTTCCTTCAGAAATTTCTCCAGGGAATTTTCCTGGAATGCCTCCAGGGATCCTTCAAGGAATTCCTCCAGAGATCCTCCAGGAATTCCTCCAGGGTTTCCACCAGGGTTTCCTCCAGGAATTTCTCCAAGGATGCCTCCGGGACTTTCGCCAGGGATTCCTCTAGGTATTTCTTCAGAAATTCCTCCAGGCATTTTTCGGGATTTCTTCCAGAAATCCTTCCAGGAATTCCATTAGGAATTCTTCCAGAAATTTCTCTATTATTTCTTCAAGGAACTCCTCTAGGAATGCTTCCAGAAATTCCTCGAGGATTTTTTATGAATCGCTCTAGGTTTTTTTTTTCAGGCATTCCTCTAGGAATTTTTCCAAGAACTCCTCCAGGAAATCTTCTAGGAATTCCTGCAGGAAATCTTCTAGGAATTTTTCCAAAAATTCCTCCAGGAAATCTTCTAGGAATTCCTCCAGGATTTTTTCCTGGAATTTCTCCAGGAATTCTTCCAGGAATTCCTCCAAGAATTCTTCCAGGAAATCCTCCAGGAATTCCGCAAGGCATTCCTCTTGAAATTAATCCTAAAATCTCTCTTAGTAGTCTTCCAGGAATTCCTCAGGTATTCCTTTGGGAATTCCACCAGCAATTCCAGCGAGAATTCCTCCAGGGATTCCTGTAGTAAATTCTCCAGGGATTCATGTAATAATTCCTCCAGGAATTCTTGCAGGATTTTTTTCAGGAATTCCTTTAGAGATCCTTTAGACATTCCTCCAGGAACACCTCCAGGATTAGTTCTCCAAGGATTATTAAATAGGGCGGAATTAAAAGGTTCGAAACTGATTAGACTCATTCTTTCTTCATTGTTTCCTGAGCTTCGCCAGATCAGATTTCCAGCAAGGGGCCCAGGAGTTTCCTATGAAATTTCTCTAGAAGTTCTATCAGGGATTCCTTCACAAATTTCTTCTAAGATGTATCCAGTACCTTTTGAAATGTCTTCAGATTTCTTTTTTCTGGGAAAAAAAATATTGAAAGATTCTCAGAAATCGCTCGTGTAGAAATTCCCTACAAAACTACTGGAGATATTCCTTAAGAAGTTGTTGGAGATATTTCATAGTAACTAAAAAGGGAATTCCAGATGAAAGTCTAGGAATACCACCATAAGGATTTATAAAAAAAAACATCTGGAGGATTTCCATGATCAAAATCTAAGAGTATTTCCAGAATGAATTCCAGAATAACCTGAAAGAATTCTAGCAGGAAATCCTAAAGGAATCCTGGAAGAAGCTCCTGGAGGAATAACGGAAGGATGGAATGAAGAAATCCCGGAAAAAGTTGTTGAAGTACTAATGGTAGACGTTCCTAGAGAAGTTCTTGTAGGTACCCCGAAAGAATATCCTGAATAAATTCCAGAATGAACTGTTGGACAAATCTTAGAAGGAACTCTTGGAAGAATCTTGAATTATTCTCCAGGAGTCTGGAAATCCTGAAGAAATCTTGGAAGGAACTATGAGAGAAATCCGTAAAGTTTCTTCTAGAGGAGTCCTAAAATAAGTTCCTGGATGAATGCCGAAAGAAGTTACTCGAGGAAGGATTTCCTTGATAAATCCCATAAGGTATTCCTGTAGGAATCCCAGAAGGAATTCCTTGAACATACACATAAGAAACATCCAGAAAAAAACTCCTGGAGGAACACCAGGAAGAATCCTAGAATGTATTCCTGTAGAAAGCCTAAAAGTAACGATGGGAGAATCGACTGTATTTTGTGCGAATCGGATTTAACGGCTACGCAGGCTTAATACATCAAAACGAGTTGTTATCTAACCCGACGTTTCGACACTTTGGAAGACACCATCCAAAGTGTTGAAACGTCGGCTTAGATAACAACTCGTTTTGATGTATTAGGACTGCACAGCCGTTAAATCCGATTCCTAAAAGTAACTTTCGGAAGAAAATCCCGGAATGAATTCCTGTGGGAGTCTCCGATGAATATCAGAGTGAACCCCGAAAGGAATGCTTGAGAATATCTCGGTTGAAATTATTGGAGGATGGTACAAAAAACTCCTGATAGAATCTTAAAAACCTCTACAGGAAACCCTGAAGGAACTCCTGGAAGATCCCATGCTATCAAATATCATAAAAATTTCATGAGAATCCCCGGTGAATTCCTTGTTAGTTTTCCGGTGGAACATCGAATTTCAAGATGACCTTCTACGAAACCCCAAAGATAAACCTTCGAACGGAATGCCAAAAGATTCATCATTAAATTAAACAGGCTAAAAGAATTAAGGTATAGTAAAACAGATACAGATATGATAACATTGAGAGAGCGAACAGCGTTAATCGAACATTGCATCGATCACGACCACATGTTCAATCTAGGCCAGTGTTAGACAAAAGCAATCACACGAACACACTCGCATTTCTAGAAATGTGCCATATCACTAACACACCACACACAGTAAATCATCGCACAAACATTAGTGGGTTAAACTCAACATACGCAGCCATCTTACAAACCTTTTGCGAAACATTTCAAACCCATCAAACAACTAATGATCCACCATCTTCAAACCAACCGTTACCTCCACCAGATGTGTAGTGCGAAGAATTTTGTTGCTTCATTAAGTGAAATTAACAAAACTCGCCACGTTTCACTTTATATCCTACATCCAATGCTCAATAGTTTAGACACCGACAGTTATCTGTCAACCCAAACGAAAAACGATTAATCAGAATGTAAGTGAACTATCGGAACATGATGTAATCCACACAATAATGCTTCCCATAATTACAGTATCCCCTGAAGAAGACTCTAATACGAGTCGAAACGTTGAGAAAAATCTAAAACTATCGTTTTAATTCCCCAAGAGTGCAGTGCCGAAATTAGTAGCTCTAGAAATTTCCAAGTCTATTTCGTAAACAACAAGACCACGAAACGTAAAAGACTAAAGATAAACGTATCATATCAACCGCCGTATGCAGTGCCCAATAGCGCACTGCATTGTTTTTATTTTGTATGGCATTGGACGTTTCTTGGCCTTGTTGTTCACAAAAATTCTGTAAAATTAAAAGAGAAGGAGTGAATTTCATGCTGTGCCCTATAGTGGAAAGCATAGCCAAAAGCTTTTATGATTGGCCACTTCGGCAAAACAGATGTGTTGTGTTTTCTATCAGAAACATGTCCCCTGCCCAGCGAGCCAACAAATAATCGGTATCGGATCACAATCGTCATTCTCAATATTTACGCTAATACCGTTCAAAAGGACATGACAGATACCGTTGAGTTGGGGCATTTTGGTCACTTGTTAACAGCAAATATGTGAAAGCCATGCACAATCAACGAAAAAATAACTTCTACCAAAACATCATAGAAGTCAAATATATACAGGGGATAGACAAAATGATCGGGACAGGCAAAATTTTCACTTTTCAAAAAATGTTCAACTAACTGTAACTTTTCGAAAAGTGTATCGAATATTCTCACATTTTTACTGTAAGTTTATCAACTCGTTATGTCTCAGTGGTTCAAATTTGGAAAAGATAGGACAATTTTTCACGAAGTTATAAGGTTTCTTGAAAAAAGTAAAATTATTCGATAGCCAATTTGGAGCTGTTATATCTCCGGATTTAATAAACCGATTGCAATGAAATTTTGACCATTCATGACTTAAATTATGAACTATGGAAAACATTTGACATAACTTGAAATTTCCAGATATACCAATTAAAAATAATTAAATAATGTTATAAAGAAGTTATGCTGTCTGCGTCAGTTTTGTTCGTCAAGGGGTGTTCTCTAATACCTGCTGAAATCAAAATTCACCTCAGAACTCCTACTGAACTGAACTGATACAACATCTGAAATGCAACAACTCTAATTTTTAAACAGTCCTTACTTTAAAAACAGCAAATATTAGTATAATATTGAAATGTTTTTATCAACACAACATTAATGTTAGATCATTCAGAACCATTACCAGTCATAAACTTCCAATGATTCACGGCTCTACGAGGAAAATGTGTTCACTTGGCACAGATATGATGGATTGATGGACATTAATTAGTGTGGACTCCATTTGCAGATGCTGGAGGATTGGTGCGGTCGGATTGGTTCCACTGATCAATGGCCATCCAGTCAGACAAACTCGGACAGCGAAAAATAATTGCTCATGAGAGCGAGCCCCGGTGGTAGCCAGACCCTCAATTGGTACACAATTGAGAAACCCCTCGGATAGAAAAGAGGAGGTTATGAATTGGCAATTGGGTGTAATTAAGTGTGGCATTATCAGGGATCGGATGCGTAATTGCCCTGGAGCTGGAGCGACGCAATCGTGACGGTTTTGCGGATTTCCCGCAGCTGTCCATCCTGCTCCAGGCCGGGATGATTGATTTCGGTAATCATTGTGATCATTATCGGTTCTATGTATTTAAATGATTGGCTGAAAATTGAACAGAGCATCCATTGTTCTGCTGCGGTTTCCAATTTTCCACCACGTTAGCAGCGGATAATGCTCGGCGCAGATTCTGGTATGGTATAATTGGCTCCTACGAATGAAACCAATCCGGCTGTTATGCGTTGTGTAGACCAGACCACATCACGAAGTGGTAAAAAAAATGGAATTCGCTGTAACGTTTTGGCGTCCATGTACCCAACAAAAACAAGTGTTTGATGGGCAAACTGTGAAATTAGATTTATGAAAACTTAGATTTAGATTGCGATTCCCTAGTTGTTAACGTTTAAATTACCACGCTGATGCCTTGTGAAGAATTAGCATTAGGGGTACTCACTAAACAGATTAAATTGCTGCGTAAGCCATGATTTTCTGTTTATTTGAAATGTTTCATGATTTTGCGAATGAAAATATCAAAGATTGCCTTGGTGATCAAGACGTTTAATCAGTTTAATCAGTTTACGCTGTTAAGTGAATCCCCCTATTAAGTTAAAATTCACAAATACAAAAAAAAACTAAAAAAAACCACGCTGATGTCTAAAATAATCAATGTTTGGAAGTTTCTGAAGTTCATGAAAAAAATGGTTTATGGACGGGCAGCAAAATGGTGAGTCTATAAGGAGAACGTCCAACATAACTCTGGTCCGCAAAAGTTCCTACCTCATGCTTCCACGGGTCAAGTGATGACAAAGACCGCCAGCTAAGACTTGTGTGGTTAGTTGGTAGTACAGCCCGGGCACTGTTGACCTTCTGATTTCAGCTAGATTGAGGAGGTACGTCTCCTACCTACCTACTGTTTCCGAAACCAAAAAAAAACGTGACAGAAACCGAAAATGAAATATTACGAACTGATTCAATGGCAGCGACTTCAAGCGCGAAACAACGGACAAGAATTGGAACTTGGAATGTATTAACCCTAGCCCAACAGGGTAAACTGGGCACAACTAGCCAATAAGACATGCCGTATGAAGCTTGAGATCCTAGGACTGAGCGAAGTCCGTTGGCGGAAGTTTGAAGAACACAGATTAACGTCGGGCCAAAATTTGCTGTACTCTGGCATAAGAGGTGAACCCGCTCCTCACCACCAACTCCACGGCTCCTTGCTCAGCGCTCACGCCCACGCTGCGCTCATAAAGTGGAAACCTGGTGGCTGTTCGGGCTCTAAAGAAGTTGATCATCAATATTAATTTCTATTCCCGATCAGCCTAGATAGCCGTGTAGTGGCGGTAGCAGTTACCTCAACTGGCTAAGAATATCACTACGGATTGCCTAATCCAGTGGTAAAAGTCCACCAAACAAGCGACCCCTAATTCATGGTGTTAAGCGTACCGTGCCTAGGAATGAATGGTTAGGGGGGTCTAATAAAAACTTAACCGTGAACGGAGCCTGTGGAGTACCAGGGCACCCTCCACAGTATGTTGCCCTTACTGTGTTAAACGGAGCAATGACGCAGTGGACCTTATTTGTCTCCGGGATAATCGGCCACTTTTCTTACGTCTCAATTCCGAGGCTTAATAAAAGTGGGTAAATGAAATTTTTTTTTATGGCAGGAATTAAGTTCGTACAGGTAAACCTTCATCACGCAAAAGGTGCTTCTGCTGTGTTGAGTCGAAGGTTTAAAAAAGAAGGACTGGAAGTGGCGCTTATTCAAGAGCCGTGGTCCAACAAACGAAAGATTCTTGGTGTTCTGACACAAAATAGTAAACTATTTTATGATGAGCAACAAGATTCTCCCAGAACCGCTGTCTTAGTACGCAAAACGTTAAAATGCTATCCTATTACAGAGTTTATCAGAAAGGACATTGTTGCGGTCATGGTAGAGGTACCAACCACTAGAGGTAAAACTGAGATCGCTGTGGCTTCAGCTTACTTTCCTGGTGATGTTCCTGAGGTACCTCCTCCTGAGATCGCATCATTTGTTCAATTCTGTAAAGAAAACAACAAATCGTTTATCATTGGCTGTGACGCCAATGCGCATCACACGGTTTGGGGTAGTACGGATATTAACAGTCGAGGTGAGTCACTATTAGAGTATCTGTCTTCCAACAATATAGACATTTGCAATAATGGTGATAAACCTACTTTCTCAAATGTAATCAGACAAGAGGTCTTGGATCTAACACTGTGCAATGCTGCAATCTTTGACAAGATCACAAACTGGCACGTGTCAGATGAGATTTCTCTATCTGATCATAAACACATAATCTTCAATTGGAGTGGTGGAGATTACTCTAGAACCGCATTTAGAAATCCCAGGAGGACAAACTGGGATCAATATGTAGAATTGTTGAATACGCATTCATTTACAATGGGAGAACCTATTGATTCAACCCAAAAGTTGGAATCATTTTCTCAAAGGGTAAATGAAAGTATCATCAATTCCTTTAACGGAAGTTGTCCCACCATACAATCGTCTTCTACTAGAGACGTGCCATGGTGGAACTTTAAACTGGATCGCCTTAGAAAATTTTCTCGTAAAATGTTCAATAGAGCGAAACAAACGGGAGATTGGACTCAGTACAGGAAAGCCCTGACTGAGTACAACAACGAAATACGAAAATCTAAAAGAAAGTCTTGGATGCTGACATCTCTCTCTCTTCTTGGCGTAACGTCCTCATTGGGACAAAGCCTGCATCTCAGCTTAGTGTTCTATGAGCACTTCCACAGTTATTAACTGAGAGCTTCCTCTGCCAATGACCATTTTGCATGCGTATATCGTGTGGCAGGCACGAAGATACTTTATGCCCAAGGAAGTCAAGGAAATTTCCTTTACGAAAAGATCCTGGACCGACCGGGAATCGAACCCGTCACCCCCAGCATGGTCATGCTGAATACCCGTGCGTTTACCGCCTCGGCTATATGGGCCCTCCTTTTACCGCCTCGGCTATATGGACCCTCCTAGATGCTCCTGGATGCTGACATGTGAAAACATAAACAGCACTCCTGTAGTTGCAAGACTACAGAAAACGCTCGCAAAAGATCATTCAAATGAATTGGGAAACCTGAAGCGCGACGATGGAGCTTTTACCAAAACTCCTCGTGAAACTTTGGATTTGATGATGGAAACCCATTTTCCGGGTTCGGTTCTAAGTGTGGATTCCAATGATACTATATCTCTGGAAGGTGAAGGATGTCCTAGTATAAACTCTTCGGAGTCAACTAGGACAATAAACACCACCTCAGATTTAGCTGATGAAATCTTCACGAAGGCCAGAGTGGAAAATGCAATTAGATCTTTTCAGCCTTTTAAATCTGCAGGAGTTGATGGAATATTTCCAGCACTGATTCAAAATGGAGAAGCGGTGTTGGTACCATCACTAGTTGAGATGTTCAAGGCTAGTTTAAGATTGAATTACGTTCCATCGAAATGGAGACTTGTAAAAGTTATCTTTATACCAAAAAAGGGGAAGCGAGACAAGACGCATGCCAAAGCATACAGGCCAATTAGTCTTTCTTCAGTTTTGTTGAAGACTATGGAAAAGGTTTTGAAGGATTTTATCAATTCTTCTTACATAAAAGACCATCCCCTATCTGACTTCCAGTTTGCTTATCAATCTGGTTAGTCAACGGTTACAGCACTTCATTCGCTAGTAACAAAAGTGGAAAAAACGTTTTCAGCAAAAGAAATAGCTCTATGCGCCTTTTTAGACATAGAAGGAGCATTTGATAATGCCTCCTATTCATCTATGAAGCGTGCCATGGAGAACAAAAACTTCGACCAATGTATCATACATTGGATTTATACTGTGCTTGCAAAAAGAGAAATCACCTCTGAGCTGGAAAGTTCTTATATAACAGTAAGGGCAACGAAAGGTTGCCCTCAAGGAGGAGTCCTCTCACCACTATTGTGGTCCTTAGTTGTAGACGATCTTCTAAGAAGCTTGAAGGAAAAAGGTTTCGAAGTTGTGGGCTTTGCAGACGATATAGTCATAATAGTGAGAGGAAAGTATGACGAAACTGTTTCGGAGAGAATGCAAAGGGCCCTAAACTATACACATTCATGGTGTATTAAGGAGGGCCTTAGCATCAACCCGTCAAAAGTCGTAATTGTCCCTTTCACTAGGAGAAGGAAGATCAACCTAAAAGCTTTTCGGCTTGGAGGGATACAAATTCACCTAGTGATCGAGTCAAATACTTAGGTTTGATACTGGATGCTAAACTGAACTGGTATGCTCAAATTGAGTCCGTGATCGGTAAGGCAACAAGTGCGTTCTGGTTATGCTCCAAAACTATTGGCAGGAAGTGGGGCTTGAGACCAAAAATGATAATGTGGATTTATACTGCCATAATCCGCCCAAAAGTGACGTATGCTTCCTTTGTCTGGTGGCCAAAAACGAAAGAGGCTACCACACAAACAAAGCTTGCGAAAATTCAACGTCTTGCGTCCATTGCTGTTACAGGAGCGATGCGAAGCACTCCATCAAAAGCTTTAGATGCGATTCTCAATCTGCTACCTTTGCACGAGTACGTGCAATTAGAAGCAGAAAAGGAATTGCTGAGACTTGAACGAGTTGAAATGTTTATGCCAGGTGATCTTGTAGGTCACCTGAGCATTTCACAATACTTCCAAAATAGGCCAGTAATGAAAATGATTAAAGACTGGATGAAACCTGTGGAGAACCATGATGTTCCTTACAAGTTGCACGAAACAACTCGTGCAGATTGGGAAGTCGGAGGTCCCACTGTTCGTCAAGGGTCAATCAAATTCTTCACAGATGGCTCAAAAGTTGGAATAAAAACGGGAGCGGGAATCTACGGCCCTGGAATACAAATTTCAGTGGCGATGGGACACTATCCTACGGTGTTTCAAGCAGAGATTCTTGCTATTTTGAAATGCGCAAATATCTGCCTTGAGAGAAAATACAGATACGCAAATATTTGTATTTTCTCAGATAGTCAAGCTGCACTAAAAGCATTGTGCGCTTACAAATGTACTTCAAAGCTTGTCTGGGAATGCATTCTTTCACTGCGCAGGCTGTGCCAAGGGAATTCAGTAAACTTATACTGGGTTCCAGGTCACTGTGGCATTGAAGGAAATGAAATGGCAGACGAGCTTGCTAAAAGTGGTTCCAATTTACAGTTTGCTGGTCCAGAACCATTCTGTGGTATATCAAACTGTATAATTAAAATTGACCTGAAACGCTGGGCTGAGCAGAGGGTGATATCCAATTGGATGGACGTCAAAAATTGCAATCAGTCAAAACGATTTATAACACCAAATGCTTATAAAACCAAAAAGCTCTTAGAGCTCAACAAGAGAGCTCTATGTACATACACTGGCCTAGTAACTGGACACTGCCCGAGCAGGTATCACTTGAAAAATATTGGCCATATTCAGAGTGATATCTGTCGTTTCTGTAATACGGAACGTGAAACCTCGGAACATCTGCTTTGCAGTTGTGGTGCTTTATACACGCGCAGGCAAAGATTTCTAAATAGTGGTTGCTTGCAACCCAGTGAGATCTGGTCTGCAAAACCTGGGAAGGTCTTGGAGTTTATTAATTCCATTGCACCTGACTGGGAGACGACGCGTCGTGGCAGTAGCTGATTATAATCTTGACACTTGGTAATTAGCTGGCTAGATGCGAATATCAAAACGGGACATGCCACAAAAGTTCAGCCTATTGGACGCAGTGGCTTAATTTCCCCAACAGGGGAGGAAAAAAAAAAAAAAAAGTGGAAACCTATTAATGATAGAATCATTGTAGCCAGATTCAAAACACGGGTTTGAAATTTTACTATGATCCAATGTTACGTGCCAACCGATGCTACCGAATTGCAAAACAAAGAGAACTTTTACAGTCAACTGAATGCTGTCGTAACAAGATTCCGAAAGGTGATATCAAGATCCTTATGGGCGACTTCAACACGAAGGTCGGTTCGGACAACTCGGACTATGAGCACGACATGTACCGCCATGGTTTCGGAGATATGAGCGAAATGGAGAGCTGTTTGCAGAGTTTTATGGCAACAATGACATGGTGATTGGGGGATCGCTCTTTCCTCATCGACCAGTGAACAAAGTGACATGGGTTTCCCGTGATGGCGACACCACATCTGCATCAGCCGAAAATGGAGACAGAGCTTTCTTGATGTGCGGAACATACGTAGCGCCGACATTGCGTCCGACCATAATCTCCAAATCGGCGAGATCCGACTGCGCATTGCTCTGATCCATCGACAGGAGCAGGACGCCGGTTCAACACACGCCGACTGGAAGACGCTACGGTGAAAAGGTCCTTCGTCGAGGAACTAGAGAACCGTGCTGCGGATATTCCAGAAGCGTAGAAGGTCAATGAAGCGCCATCAAGAACGCCTTCATCGTCACCGGCGAGAATAATTTGGATGAGCTACGCACCCGGAGAAAGCAGTGGATCACAGATGATACCAGGAGGAAGATAGAGGAGCGAAGAAACGCCAAAGCCGCGATAGAGCGAGCGAAAACACGAGGAGCCAAAGCCGTAGCCCGTCAGCGCTAGTCGGCTCTCGAGAAGGAAGTGAAACGCTCATGTAGACGGGACAAAAGAGCGTGGGGGGTTCGGTTCGAGCAGCCGGTTCGAGCACTTCGGAATCCTTTTTCTAGTGCCGGTTACGCCATCAACACCTCAGCATGATCCGCCAAAGGTTCGACGCATTACCCGTGTCAACACCGAAGCTCCATCAGTGCAGGAGATAGATACAGCCATCCGTAGCATGAAATCAAACAGGGGACCAAGGGCCGGTTGCATATCAGCCAAGATGCTCAAAGCTGGCCCCGTAGTATCTGCACAACACCTGCATGCATTATTCTGAATCATATGGGAAACCGTGACATTTCCAGCTGACTGGATGCAAGGCGTCTTAGTAAAGGTACCCAAAAAGGATGACCTAACTGTATGCGATAATTGGAGGGGCATCATGTTACTGTGTATCGTTCTCAAAGTCCTCTTCAAAGTGATCCTCAAACGGATCCAGGAAAAGATTGACGAAATTCTCCGACGGCAGTAAGCTGGATTCCGTGCCGGACGATCCTGTATGGACCATATTGTCACGCTCCGTATCATTCTGGAGCAAATCAATGAACTCGAAGAGTTTCTCTACCTGGTGTTCATTGATTACGAAAAAGCTTTCGACCGTCTCAATCACGAAAACATGTGGGAAGCCCTCAGGCGCAAGGGTGTTCCTGAGAAAATCATCGGCCTCATTGAAGCACAGTACGTGGCATTTTTGCGCAGAGTACTGCACCATGGCTCACGGTGTCTTGTTCGATCCCATTCGGGTCGTTGCTGGAGTGAGACAAGGATGCATACTATCACCGCTTCTGTTCATCATCGTTATCGACGAGATCCTGGTAGGTGCGATTGATCGTGAACTAAATTGTGGGTTGCTGTGGCAGCCCATTACCATGGAGCACCTAAATGATTTCGAATTGGCTGATAACGTTGCTCTCCTAGTTCAACGACAACCTGATATGCAGAGCAAGCTCGATGATCTTGCCAATCGCACCTCGGCGGCAGGTCTTACCATCAATGTCAACAAGGCCAAATCATTGGATGTAAACACGGTCAACCCTTCCAGCTTTACGGTAGCTGGGCAATCAGTGGAGAATGTTGAAAGCTTTCAATATCTTGGTAGCCAAATGGCGGCCGCTGGCGGCACCAAGATCGACATAGGTGCACGGATCAAGAAGGCGAGGGCTGCTTTTGCGAGTTTAAGAAACGTATGAAAAAAACAACCAGATTAGTCGACGCACCAAAATCCGCATTTTCAACTCGAACGTGAAATCTGTGCTGCTATAAGCTAGTGAAACCTGGTGTGTATCAGTGGAGAACACTTAGCGGCTGCAGGTCTTCATCAATAGATGCCTGCGGTATATAATTCGTGCATGGTGGCCTCACAAATGGATCTCCATCGTGGAGCTCCATCGTCGATGTCATCAAAAGCCGCAAATAGCGGCAGAAATTCGAGAGCGATAGTGGAGGTGGGTCGGCCACACTAAACACAGGAACGGGAACAATCTGCAAGCAAGGTTGGAACCCAGCAGGACATCGCAGCAGAGGCACATCCAGAGGCTCCTGGTGGCGCATTCTCAACAACGAAATCAAGCAAGTCAACAGAAAGTACCTCGGGCACATCAGGAACGACGCCAGTAATCAAGTATCAATGCCTTCTTTAAACGTAACTAATAATGGCAGTGATATTGACACACGATCAAATAAAACTCAACATAACTAAACTTTCAACTGAAAACCTTCAGACCCACACATTCGATGGCCTTATATTGTAAAATCCAGAAAAAGCACTCAAACGAGACTGACCGCAACCTCAATCCCTGCAAAACCATACTCTTTTTTATAGGTTCAATTATCATTTTCCGGTCAAATAAATAAGTACAAAAAGTTTAGCATCTAATGGTTAACCACAAAATCTGTTGTCTTGTTGTGGTATTCTATATGTTGTTTGTTTGAAGTTTTCGCTTTCTACCTTTTCCAATTTCTGACTATTTTGTTTGTTTTTTTACGGTACTACTTTGTTTCTTTTGATTATGACACAACCATTCGCGTTCGCTCCTCCGGTTCTCCTTGCCGCAGCTTAACATTGATGATGACAGATGTACATGTTACCCCATCTAATCTGACTGTGTTCGAGCACTGCATTAGTTGACTCTCTGCTTTTTTTATTCTACATGAACAATGTTCGACTACTATTTCTACTAAAGGTTCCAACCCGGGATATCCCGGGACAAAAAATCCCGGGATCTTGAAAAAATCGGGATTTCCCGAATCCCGGGATAAAATTTTTCACCGTCCCGAAAATCCCGGGATTCCCGGGACACACATTTCTTACACATTTTGTCGCTTTGATTTGAAATTGGAGTGTCCCTGAAACGTATTCGATGAGTCGTGTTTTTTTTTTCTAAAATGGCCTTCAACAAAACATCACGAAAATGTTACATAAACCACTTCAACTGTGTGTGGACATCGAAACTCGTAAGAACTCGACTGAAACGATGCTGGAGCACTTCATTCACGGTTTTGATTGCATCAAAGAGAAATTTTCCGAAATAGGCCTTTCCAGACTTATGTTGGACAAAGATTTTGAGGCTGCAAAAAAACCATCAGGAAGCTCTTCAGCCAATCAGACTTGTTTCGGTAGCATTGGGAAGACGAGATGCTATATTACTGTCTGCGGAAGGCAGCTGAGTTTCTTGTATTCAAAGCTTACGAAAAGTATCTCCAAAGTTGGTAACGACCTCTTCCATGCAATCATGAAAATAATCAACAAACGGCGCCAAAAGGAAATAAAAACAGCGCTAAAGTTCCTTCAAGGTGGCTTCGTGGTCGTGCGGCTAGTGTCACCAAGCATTTAGTCGCATCGTGCAAGGAGCGTGGGTTCGATTCCCGCCGCAGCTGTCAGGAAAAATTTTCGGCTGTGCCACTGGGCGTTGCATGCTAGTCCATGTCTAGTGTCGTGCTTCCTTCAAAGAGCGAACAGCTCACTGGAAGTACTAAACGTGTCCGTGTGTTTTTTAAAAGGTCTTTCGTCGTCAACGCAAGTGCCAGCAGAACTTGAAAGCTCATCGAAAACGCAAATGATTAAGTTCATCAAAGACCTGGGAGTTCGATTGTTGCGAGACTGCCAAAGACGGACCGATAATGATGCGGCCGAGTTGAGTGCTGGATTGTCCTGTATGCATAACACCATCGAGCATGCGTGAAGAACTGGAATCGGCTGTAAAGTAATAATTATGTCAACCCGTCTTAGACTGATTCGGAAATGATTGATTATTCGAAAGTAATTGCGGAAGAGCTGTCACTTTTTGTGCTACTTGGTATGTTGAGCCCGAATCTTAAAATCGAACTCCGGAAATATCTGTTCTAAAAAGCGACCCTCATTGTCCGATGAAATCAGTAATAACTTCTGCTTCTTGAAGTCGTATTTTCAGAGAACGAATTCAAATTGATGAGTCCATTTACTAGATTTGAATCATTGATTTTTTTTTAATTGATGAATAAAACATATTCCAGATCACAAAAATGTATTTTGAAGCACATTGAAAAATTTCCCGGGATCCCGGGATTTCCCGGGACAAGCAACAAATTTTATCCCGAATCCCGGGACAACCAAAATGGTCGGGAAATGGAACCTCTAATTTCTACGATTCACGTTTTACAATTTTTGCGGCCGAGCGCGTTAACTTATAATGCAAGTTGGGCAAGCTTGTTTGATGTTTTCGATTCCTAATATAAGTTTTTGATCACGTTTTTCTTCTTTTGCGTTCTTTTACTGCAGTTTTTGAGTATTTAGCTCATCATTCGGTTGTTTGCGATGAATCTCTTAGTACACTTGTTTCAGCGAAAAAACGTTAGGCCTGTTTCAAAAAACATGAGCAATTTTATTGTTTTTCTTAGAATTTTTTTCAGTCGCTAATACTGATGTCGAATTATTATATTTTAGATCTATGAAAAAACTATTGGACTGCTGTCTTTTGTTTCCTTTATGTGTCCATCTTTCCATTGTTGAGCCACTTTACAATAACCTATGCTATACTTCTGCTACCACTGTGATCAATGTTAATTCAATTCCATGAAGTGTTAAGATTGTTTTGAATGTATTTACAATGCTACAACAATATCACCTCTCAGAATCGAATCAAAGGTCTAGTAAGTGGTTTTGTGGTTTCGTATGTGACATGATTTCCCCGATATAATGCGGTGGCGTCAATTCATCAATTTCCTTATAATAACAGAACAATTGAATTGATTGACATCGAGACAGATTTGGCTGGGTATGAATGAGTTATCTACGGGTAGCCATGAGTTGCGGATAGCCGCAACAATGGCATCAAAGAGATTCAAAGAAGTTTAGAAAGCACACCCGGAGATGTATTGTTCGATTGCATGTTGGATTAGAGATTGATATCTTGACAGGAATGCTTCAAAGTTCGCCAGGCACAAGACACATGCTATGACTAGCTGTAAAACTTTCTTGCTTAACTTTCCAAACAAAGTTCCCATTTTTTATCAATAAAATGTGTGAGAGCAAATCTCTTTTTCTTCTTGCTGTTGTACTAACAGTCTAATAACATTTTAAAAGTCGTTTCTTTACAATAATCTCATAATGACAAACTCCCATATTGTCGGCAAAGCCCATTTTTTGGAAAAGTGAGTTTTTCAACCATTGGATGAAGACAATGGTAAAATCCAGTAATTCTAACAGCTCTTCGTGAAGTAAATTCAAAATTACAAAAAATAAAATTACATCCAACCAGAGTGAACTGTGAATCATTTCATGGAATCAGCGAAATATTTTAACTATGCTCCAGTTGATGTACACTTTAGGTTCTCCTCATCGCCGTCAGATTTCCAACTTCTAGCCAACTCGTTCAAACTTAACGACTGAACTTCAATTGGGTAAAATGACCTATAACGCACTTGGTTATCCCTCAAATGATCGAAGTTCGAATCTCAACAAATTGATCCACTTTCGTATCTCAGGACAAGCAAGGACTCCATTTGGCATGATCACTCTTGCTCTGTGCCTGCACATGTGCAGGTTGTGGAAGAAAGCATGGGTGGGAAAGGTTAAGGTAGGATGATTTCCGCCTTTCATAATTCAAACTATTTTGAGACCTCCGTACTATCGGTACTATCATACTATACGCGTCCTCTCTGATTCATGTGAATTGTGAGTGATAAGGGTTAAGCATTACTCCAAGGATTCAACAAAGAAATGTTCCCACAACAACTTTACCGCGAACTATTTCAGGGATAGTTCTGATAAAACTTGACAGGGTTTGATCAAAATTCCGACACATGAGCAGAATCGCGACAGCATACAACCAGAAATCTGACTGGATTCGAGCATAATTCCGACAGGATGCGAGCTGCATTCGGCTGAATTTGAAAAGAATCCCAACAAGATTCGAGCAGAAACCCGACGGCATCCGACCAGAATTCTTATAGGGCTGGTGCATATGTCTGAAATGGACGGGCTTGATGGTCTAGTGGCTACCGCTTCTGATTCATTTGCAGAAGGTCCTGGGTTCAATCCCTGGCCCGTTCCTTTCCTTCTACTTTGTATTTTTCTATCCACTTTCTCTATACTTTCTATATAATACAACTCATGTATATTCATATGTTCATAGCCATCGCTAGAACCAGAAACGGTTGAAAAGCCGTTTCCCTTCCTTCCAACGTTCACAGCATAGTTTCAATATATCAGATAACGCCTACGAGTTATGCAATCAAGCGAACTGTACCGCATATCTTCAGAATAATAAACATACGATTCTATCACCTTACGCCTGGCATCCACACACCAATAATGTGTGGAACCTTCTTCCAACCATATCCCATCAACAGTCGACATCCGCATGAGTTTGTGCAGACGCAGAGGTATATTCGGTCTGATGTGGATACTAACGATTACAATCATCACTTCCTTTCCCTTCCCCACATTGACCTGCAATCTGACGTGGCAGGCGCCATTATCGCCTAAACATACAAGATCACCAACGCTCACACACTGAAGATGCCTGCTAGTGCCCGGCAGATAATCTCATTGGTTCCTTGTGTGTAGCTTATCTGGCGATACTGGAGTAGCATCCACGGGCGGTCAATCAAGCTCAAGCTCAAGCTCAAGTTGGTGCAAATGTCTGAAATGATTTGATCAGAGTCAGACAAGTTAAGAGCAGATACCTATAAGAGTTTAGGTAGAATCTTTATAAAATTCTTCAATATTTTGACAGAATTTGTGTGAAGAATTATCCTTAAGTTAAAATTCACAAATATAAACAAATTTAATAAATCCGACAGGATTAGTCCAACATCCCAATAAAGATTCTAGCAGAATTTCAATATGATGCGAGCATATCCTGCGGAGATTCTGCTTAAATTCTGCCGAGAATCTGCTCGAACCTACTGTAGGGTTCATATTAGCATTCATTTGTAGGATTTGTGTTAAGGGTGTAAGGAGTGTCAATTGAGTAGTTAAGCATTAACGTGTAGTGTGTGTTTTGGAGGCGGTGCGTATAGTCAGTGGTCTGGGATTCGGGTAAGTTTTTCCGCTGCGGATGTCCAGCCCTACACCTGCCGGAATACTGCTTAAATCCTGCCACAACTTATTAGGATTCAACTCTAATCTTATAGCAATTCTGCTTGAATCCTGTCGAATTCGGCTCAAATCATGTCAGGATTCTATCCGAATTCTTGCGGGGTTTTGTTCGAATCCCTCTAGCATTCTACTCGAATCCTGCCGGATACTTAATCGTCAGAAATCCATGAAAAATAAACTCCAGATAAACCACAAACCGGCAAACGGTTATTGCAACCATAACATATTGCAAATGCTCCATAGAAAATCAAAAAGCGCTCCATAAAGAATGAACATATGTTCCATGAAAATGTGCCATATTACCCATCTATCTATATATATAAGAATGCAGTGGCATACGTGGGACCGCGCTTAACTTTCGAACGGATGGTCCGATTTGAGTCGTCTAAGTTTTGTTCTCTTAGTTTTCACCCAAGGAAGGTTTATGAGGCAAAAAACATGGGCAAATAGAGTTTTTGAAAATCCTGGTTTTCATACATTTTGAAAGGGGACTTTGGGCTTGGCTAGGGACTTGAAACGTCAAAAACGCAGTAGGCAAGACAAAGTTTGCCGGGTTCAGCTAGTAAATAATTAAAAACGTTCCATACATTATAAAAATGTACGGGTAAAACATAAAACTTTCTCATTAAAAGTGAAATTTTGCACCAATAAATAATACTGAAATGCTCCATAATAAAATACAAATGCTCCATAGAAAAAAGCAAACGAAAATTAAAATTGTATCCATAGAAAATTGAATATTGCTCCATAGAAAAACTAAATTGCACCATAAAAAATTGAAATTGCACCATAGAAAATAGACAAATGCTCCATAAGTATTATCAAACTGCACCACATAAAATAAAATTTGCTCCATAAAAAATTGAAAACTCTCCATAACTTTAAACATTTGCACCACTAAAGCAGTGTAATGTAGAGCAATTTAGCCTTGTCGAATTAAATTATGAGAATATGCTATCTATGGCGGATTTTCCATTTTTTATGGAGCGATTCATATTTTCTATGATGCAGTTTGATAATACTTATGGAGAATTTATCTATTTTCTATGGTGCAATTTCAATTTTTTATGGTGCAATTTATTTTTTCTATGGAGCAATATTCAATTTTCTATGGGTACAATTTTAATTTTTTATGGGTCATTTGCATTTTTCTATGGAGCATTTGTATTTTATTATGGAGCATTTCAGTATTATTTATTGGTGCAAAATTTCACTTTAATGAGAAAATTTTATGTTTTACCGGTACATTTCCCATATAGAATGGAACGTTTTCAATTATTTATGGGTAACATTAAACATTTTAATGGGATATATGTTCATTCTTTATGGAGTGCTTTTTGATTTTTTATGGAGCGATTCTATTTGTTTATGGGTACAATGAATAGGCTGACCCACAAATCACTCTATTGATATAAAGCATCCAGTAACTTCTCCTTGAATCCAGGAGTTTAAAAGAAATATTGATTGAATTTTTCTCAAATGATTACTTCAGAATTATACTAGACATTCCTTCAGAAATTACTCCTGGAAATCTAGGTATTGCTCCACTATTTCCACTAGGACCCCGGGGAAACTAGAATAAGTTGCCTTAGGAATTTCATCTATTAAACAAGTTTACGATATAACACGAAAGTCATAAACTTCTATGTATTAACGACCAAAATTGTTCATACAAAATTACATACGTGCTGATTTCGAGATCATGCTTTAAACAGTTGTCAGTAGAACAGTTTTTGGATTTAATCTAAAAATCAAGTAGAACACTTTTGAAAAAATATAAAATTTACCAAATTCAAATATCTTGCGTTGCTATTAACCAATTTTTAATCTCTTCGCATTAATAGAAAGCTGATTGTAATGCGAACATAATGTTTGCGTCATATTGATAGAAATCGAGATGTTGGTGAGTATGTATATGGAACGACTGCCTTTAAATTTAGAAAAAAAAATTACCGGATTCAAAACTATTGTACTTTTTCCTATGATGTCATTAATAAATACTCGAGATATTCTAGAGGTTATTTTTAAGAGATTATAATATAAAACTATACCTTGAATATTCGTTTCATTTTCTTTCTAATCATTACTATATGATTCCTGAATGAAACATAAAATACTTTTATCGTAGGATTTCACATGGAGTTTATTACATGATATTTTGGAATAATCAAGTAGTTTTTATCGAGTTTTTTCTCCAAAAAATTCCCTTGAATCTACTAAAAAGTTAATCATTTTAAAAATATATTCAAAAGAAATCAGCTAACATGTTTATTAGTACATTTAAAGACTTGAGTTTGCTAAAAAAAATTCTACAAAGACATTACTCCTCAGGTCTTTGGGTAATAACTGTTTGACCTGTTACACAATCATTGAACCATAAAGTGTACGTCCCCCGACTCGATACAGAAAAACTTGTAGTTAGAAGGTTGGGTTTGTAAAAAATAAAATTGCGTTTTGGCGGGATTCGAACTCACGACTCCATATTCGCTAGACCGGCGCTTGAACCAACTAAGCCACAGAACAGATAATAATTCTGCGGAACAGAGAGCCAAACTGAACCCGAGACCACACCACTCTTTTCCACAAGCGATCTCTTTTTCGGCGATGCCAATCCACAACAAACCCAAGTTTGTGCCCAATAGCTACAAGTGACAGCTAATTATTTTTATATGATTTATTAAATTTGTCAGTAAGCAACATTCTGTGCATTCTAACTACAAGTTTTTCTGCAAATCTAGCAAATGCCAGTAAAGGGCAACATATTCAGTGCTTCTGATTCGACCATCAATAGAATATATCTCGTTCGATACGATGTCTATTGTCATTCTTACAGAAAGGCTGAATTTATCGTTATGAAGATTTTGCGGGAAGCGGAAATATTCTCCACAAGAACATGTTTTCTCGCAGGTTTAGTAATAATGCTACAATCTTTGTATAAATCCTCTAAAACAGATCAATCTCGGGAACAAATATAGCAATAACAGTATCACACAGGACAGGAACGTGCCTTTTTGGAAATTCTTCTTCTTCTTCTTCTTTACGGCTCGACGTTCCCACTGGGACTTGGCCTGCCTCGCTTCAATTTAGTGTTCTTTGAGCACTTCCACAGTTATTAATTAAAAGGCTTTCTTTGCCTGCCATTGCATGAATTTGTATATTGTGAGGCAAGTACAATGATACACTATGCCCAGGGAGTCGAGAAAATTTTCCCGACTGGAACGGGAATCGAGCCCGCCGTCTCCGGATTGGCGATCCATAGCCTTAACCACTAGGCTAACTGGAGACTGGAAATTGTTCCATTCCATTATTTACCATGAAGTTTCTTTTTTTTAAAGTTTCTGTTTCTGGATACTAGTAAAATGTTTCCAACAAATCCAAAAGGTCAACAAAAAGATTTAAGTAGATACATATTCAGAAAAATTCCATTGTCTAGAACGATATTGTAAAAAATCTATAATTTTCCATTAAACCATATCACGTAATGTAATTTTCATTGTAGATTTTTTCGTTGTGTTCATTGAAAAAAACATTTCATAAAATGGAATCCCAGAAATTGTGATACCACCAGTAAATCTATTCGGATGTTCTGTCAGAACCACAGGAGATAGACAAAATGATTGGGACAGGCATTTTTTTTTTTCAATTTTAAGAAATTTTCAACTTGGTAATTTTTTGTCAAGCGTTTTAAAAATGCTCAAATTTTCACTGTAAGCTGTTCAACTAGTATTTTATAAATAACCCAAGTAACATTTTTAGTCAAATGGACTAAGAGAGGTTCTTAGAACCGTCATAAAACCAAAACAAAAACTTTAAGGTTTTATTATGGTTCTCAAAACCTTCTTCTTCTTTATGGTTTTACGTCCCCACTGGGACTTTGCCCGCCTCGCTTCAACTTAGTGTTCTTTGAGCACTTCCACAGTTATTAATTGAAGGGCTGGTTTTTGCCTGCCATTGCATGAATTTTTATTATTTCAATAATGCCAAATGTCCATTATGTCAAATTACCGTTATGCCAAATTCCTTTATGCCAAGTGACCTTATGCCAAACGACCTTATGCTAAATTACTTTATGCCAAATGTCCCGCTCCCTCTTAGTCTTAATCATATGTTTAGTGATCTTTTACTGGTAACTGCTTGAAAGCGTTGGACAAATTTGTTTCAAAATATCTAATAAGGGCACTTATTTCTGAAGTATAAAGATGACCGCCACATTGACCGCCTTTCATTTTCTCTACTTCCTTCAAAAACACATCAGGAGATCCATAAAGCAGACTAATCTGAAAATGCTACTCGTGAATACCAAGTAGAATTTTCAGACAAATGTGTTTGACAAGTCTTCGAATTTGTGCTCGAGAAAATGCGAGTCAAGAGGCAGGCGTTGTATTTTTAGAATAAACGCAGATGACCTTCACCTTAAAAGCAGTTTTTATCATTTTCAGATATTCGCATGAAACAAACAAAAGTGAATCCAATCATAAGGTCCACATTGATCACAGCAGCAGAAGAACTCCTACAACAAGCTTCACCTCTTTTTCATATCAACCAACACGCCTAAAACAGAAATAAATAGTTGTTCTCATATTCCTTGTAATGCATCCTCTAAACTACATTTTAATCAAAGCTCTTCACAGTTTCCTGCGTATATTTACTTGGATGCTATTCCTAGCATGAACCTAATAATTGTTCATTTTTATTTTCCTTCAAGCACTTCATTGTTCAACTAGCTTAAGTCTAAATCGTAAGTAGAAATCTTTGTTTTGTTTTCATTTGTTCAATTTGCGTCCTTTCCACTAATAGATCTAGATCAATTGAGTCGACTTTCGTTTAGTTTTATCTCCTCACTCCTACTATCAGTTATTTTAATTACAGACGGGTATCTCTCAGAGATACTCCTTCACCGAATTCCACGTGGCATGTTACTGCTAGCATTGAGAACGGCTTCTTCTCAAGTGTTGCACTCTCGCTACTACTTTGTTACCTGATGAAGTTTCGTTACGATATACTTTTTATAATCTTCTTCCCCTAAAAATTCTACCAACTATCCAACTCCAATTACTCGCACGCCAGCTTCCCGTCGAAGCTGCTCAGCGCAATCGCAAACGCCTGGAACGCACACAGCGGGTAGCGGAAATCCATCGTGAAGATGTCGTCGGACGTCCGGCCGAACTGCATCACGATGTAGTCCGGATCGGAGTCGTGCACCAGCTGAAAGTTCTTGACCGAGGCCTGCGTGACCCGGCCGTGAAAGTTGAGCACGTACGATTGCGTTTCGTCGTTCCAGATGGGCGTCTTGTTGTGCAGTTCAACGACATTGTCCATGTTCTGTGCGAGAGGGGGAGAGAAAGGGGAACACGGGATTAGAGCCGAGGTGTTGCTAAATTACAAAACATAATTTATTCCTATTCTATAAAGGGCAGTCAGGCGGCTGTAATTTACGTGCTTGTGCCAGGAATGGTTTATGGAAATTGGACAAATTAGCTACAGCTGTGCCAGCCGAGGAATGCCTTGGCGTGATTGCGTGAATCAGGTTTTAGGCGCTCGTTGTGAATTGGGGTGCAATGAATCCTTATTAATGTCACTGTATTATTCACCAGCCGCAGCCGTAAATTCCGAAGTTGGTTGTTAAAATATGTAATAAAGCTAAACCCCCCCTAACTGTCTCCCGGTTGACATTGACCTCGCCCAAAGCACGAGTACCAGCATCAGCGAGTTTTCTATTTTTGGTGATTTAAAACTCTTAGCTTAGCTTAACCCGACAACTGTAAATCAAAACTTTATTCACCAAAGAATTTGAAGATGTCTTTTAAAATTTAATTTGAAATTTTAAAAACAATGCTTTCGGAACTTTATCTGGCAGTTTCTTTAGACATTTCTTAGGCAATTCATTTGGAAACACCGCAAATTATTAATGTGGTAACTTTTACGGAAATTCTTTTGGAAACGGCTTTTTCCACTGGAAGATTATTCGGCAATTTCTTCGAAAATTTTATTGGAAACATCTTTTTTGGGAATTCTTGGAAAAGAATGGATTTTTCTATTTTTTTTTTTAATTTTCTAATTTTATTCGTGAATTTTAACTAAATTTCTAGCTCTCCACACAATTCTTTCGGAGCACAATGGGCAATTCCTTCGGAAATTGTTTTTGAAATTCCTTCGGTAATCACTTTAGGAATTCCTTCGAAAAATTCCTATGTGATTGTTTTGAAAATTCTTTCAGCATTTCCTCTGGGAATTTCACTGACATTGTCTTTGGGAAATCGTTCGGTAATTCCTTTGAAAATTTCCCAAGCATGGGCGTAGCCAGAAGGGGGCAGTGGGGGGGGGGCGTGCCCCCTCCTCTTGGTCACCAGATTTATTTTTTTTAAATCGAGCAAACTCAAAGATTCTCAATAACTCAGAGTTCTAAGCTTGGTTGAATGGCTAAATTTTGTGATGTTTATTTATGGAAAACAGCATGCCAATTTTTCCAGATATGCCGGAAACGGTTAAGGTAGGGAAAAAGAAGGACTTTCTAGAACCATATGCTGCTATAGAGGGTAGTTAAATGCTACTGCCACACGAATTTTCAGTAATATTCAATTCAAACAAACGTCATTCTAGGAGCAAAATACCTGGGATTTTTTTGCGAATTCTTTCAAGGACACATTCAGAAATTTCTTTATGCATTTATTCAGGAACTTCTTCAGGGATTCTTTCATAGGCTTCTTGCAGGGCTCCGATAGTCATTGTTTTAGGGTTTGTTCAAAAAAATGCTTCAAGAATTCCTCCCACGATTCCTTCAGAAAGTTTCACAGATACTTCTGCAAGGATGCATGAATTCCTCCTGGATTGTTTCCTTCAGTGATTCCATCATGGATTGCTCCAGAAAATTTTTCAAGAATTCCTCTATGGGTTTTACCAGACATTCCTCCAGGAATTCCTCCAGGAATTTCTCCAGGGATTCCCAAAAGAATGTCAACAGAATCTTTTTAGGTATTTCTGCAATTGTTCCTTTAGAGATTTCTTCGGGGATTACTCCTTAAATTCCTTCGAAAATTCCACTAGAGATTGCTCCATTAATTCAATCTAGAATTATTCGAAGTATTTTAGCAGGAATGTCTTCCAGAAAGCGTTACAAGAAATTTTACCAGAAATTAGATAAAAAATAATCCAAGAGTTCCTGAAAACATTGTACAGAACATTCTTTTGCAAGTCCATCCAAATATTCCAACAATAATTCGTCCAAAAATGATTGCAGACATGGATTCCTTCATTTTTTTCCTGCCGGAATTTGTTAAGAAAGCTTTCCTGGGATTTCTTCAGAAATTCCTCTTGGAATTTCTTCAGGAATTCCTCCAAGTTTTCTTTCAAGAATTCCTCCAGGGAATTCCTGGGAAATTTTTCTGTGTTTCTCTCAGGAACAACTCCAGGAATTATTTTCAAAATATCTTCAAGAGTTCCCCCAGGAACACTTTTTAGAACTCCTTCAGGAGTTCCTCTTGGATTTCTTTGGGGAACTCTTCCAGGAAATAATAAGTACTTCCTCCAGGAACTATTTAGGGATTCCCTCAGGAATGCCTCTAGGAATTGCTTCCGGGATTCCTTCTGGGATTTCTTGCAGGGATTACTTCAGGAACTGTTACAAAAATTCCTCAAGGAGATCATCCACAAACTTTTCTTAGAATTCCATCAGGATTTCTCCAAGGATTGGGATTTCTCAAGGGATTCCTCCACGAATTTCTTCAGAGATTACTCAAGAAATTATTCCAGGGATTCCTCTGGGAATTTCTGCAGGGATTTCCCTAAAAAATCATCCAGGGATTTCTTCAGAACCGCCTCTAGAGATGCATCCAGAAATTCCTCCAGGAATTCTTCTAGAGATTACTGCATGAGTATTTTTAGAGATTCCTCCGTTAATCCCTACAGGCATTTCTCTGTCCCCCAAAGATTCCTCCATGGATTCCTCCAAAAATTTCTGAAATAATTAACTCGGGAATTTCTTCTGTGATTTTTTCTGGAACAACTTATTTTAAACATTCCTCCAAAGGTTTTCCCATGAACTCTTCTTCTGAAGTTTCTCTTTGTGTTCTTTAAGCAACTCCTTCAGGAATTAATCCAGTACTTTCTTCAGGAACTGTCTAGGGATTCCCTTAGGAATTCCTCTTGAAATTGCTTCCGGAATTCCTGGAGTTCCTTCAGGAACTTCTTAAAGGATTCCTCCTGCAATTTCTTCAGGAATTGGCTTCTTTAGCGGTGTTGAGATAATTCCATGTTCGGAATCTGCATGCCAAACTGAGCCGAAATCCAAATTTTCATGAATTTTGGTGCCCGGGAACCTATTTAAAAATCAATTTGAAGTTTGTATGGGAGCGATTTGTCGGATCACCCCTCGTCGCATTTTGTACTGGGCGGAGCTGTCAAGCAGTTGCTCAGCTGTCAAAAGGTGATTTCGAAAAATCTCTTTGAAATTGGTTTTAGGCACCAAATAAAGTTCTAAAAATCTGAAAAAAATCATAGTGACTCAAAAAAAGATGCTCTTTCGTATGAAATCGAAAAAACAATTCATTTTTCTAAATTTAAAAACCCAATTATTCCTGGTATTACTCCACGAATTCTTTAAACGATTCATCCACGAATTTCTTCAAGGTTTCCTCTAAGATTTTTTCCAGGGATTCCTCTCGGAATTCCTGCAGGAATTTCTCTAAATATTCCCCCAGGAATTTATCCAGAGATTCTTCCAGAAATTCCGTCCTTCAGGACTTCCTCCAGCCATTCCTCCAGTAATTGCTTCCGGGACTCTTCTCAGAATTCAAGCGATTTTTTGCAGAGACTCCTACAGGAATTTCTTCAAAGATTTCTCCAGGAATTACTTCAGGGAATCTTCCTAGAATTCCACCAGGAATTCTCCTAGGCATTACTTCAGGGAATCTATCTAGAATTCCACCAGGAATTCTCCTAGGCATTCTTCAAGAAAATTTTCCAGGGATTTCTCCTTGGATTCTTGCAGAGATTTCTCCAGATTTTTTTTCAGCGATTCCTCCAAGAATTCCACCGGATATTCCTCCAGAAATTGCTTCAGGAACTCATCCAGGAGCATCTCCTGGGATAGCTTCAGGATTTCTTCTCGGGATACCTCCAGAAATTCATGCAGGTATTCCTCCAGGATTTCATCCAGGAATTTCTGTAGGGTCTCCTCGAGGAGTTCTTCCAGGAATATTTTATCAGGGATACCTCCAGGAATTTCAACAGGAATTTATCAAGGAATTTCATTATAAATAATGTCAGCAATTCATCCAGGAATTTCTCCAGGAAATCCTTAAAAAGTTCTTCCAGGATTTTCTATAGAAATACGTTCTAGAATTTTTTTTCAGGAATTCCTTCAAGAATTCTTCCAGATTTTCCTCCAGCAATCGCTGGATTCCTCTAGGAATTCCGCTAAAAAATCCTCCAGGAACTTCTTCAGAGATTTCCAGGGATTTTTCAACGAATTTCTTCAAGAATTCCCCCAAGGATTACTACAGAAATTCCTTCGAGAATATTTCTCCAGGAATTCCTCCAGAAATTTCTTTAAAACTCCTCCAGGAATTTCTCATGGGATATTTTATAAATTTCTCCCAGAGTTCCTCTAGAGATTCCCCCAGAAGTTTATCCAGTAATTGTTGCAAGAATTCCTCCAAACATTCATCCAGGAATTCCTTCAAGGATTCCTAAAGCAATTCCCAAAGGGAAACCTACAAATATTCCTCCAGGAATTCCTCCAGGCATTCCTCCACGATTTTATCCAGGATTTTCTGCAGGAATTATCCCAAGAATTTCTTCAGCAATTTCTCCAGCGATTTCTCTAGGAATTGATCCAGGAATTGCTCCTGGACATCAGACATTCAGAAATTATGTAAGCAATTTATCCAGGAATTTTTTTAGATAATCTTCTAGGGATTTTTTCAGAAATTCTCCCAGGAAATTCTCCAGGAATACCCTCACGAATTTTTCAGGGATTCCTCCAGGAATTTCTCCAGGAATTTCTCCTGGGATTCTTTCATGAATTGCTTCAGGGATTCCTCCAGGGATTTTTACAGCGTTTTCTCCTCGAATTTCTCCATGGATTTACCCAGGGTTTCCTCCAGGAAATTCTTCGAAGATTAATCCAGGGAATCCTCCAGAAGTTCTTCGAAGGATTCTTCCAGTAAATCCTCTAGGATTTCTTCAGAATTTTTTCCAGGAAAATCTCCAGAAATACCTTGAGAAATTTTTCAGGGATTCCCCCAGGTATTCCTCCAGTTATTCCTCTAGAGATTTTCCTCCGGGGATTTCTACACAAATTTCTTCAGGGATTCCCTCAGAGATACCTTCAGAAATTCCTACGAGGATTGCTCCAGGATTGCTTCAAGGGATTTTTCCAGAAATAGAAAAAACTCAGAATTCCTCTAGAGATTTCTCTAAAAATGAATCCAGTAATTCTTTCATGAATTCCTCTGGACATTCCTCCAGGAATATCATCATGGCTTCTTCCAGAAATTCCCACAGGAATTCCTCTAGGAATTCCCCCAGCCATTCCTCCAGGATTTTATCCAGGAATTTCTCCATATTTTTTTTTTTTGAAGGAATCCCCCAGTGATTATTTTAAGAATTGCTGTAAGGATTTCTCCCGGAATTTCTCCAGGAATTCCGCTAGCAATTCCTTCAGAAATTTCTTAAGGGATTTTTTTCAGAAGTAGAAATTCTTCCAGTATTATTTCAAGAATTCCTCTGGAGATTCCTCCAGCAATACCAAAACGAATACCTCTAGAAATTTCTCCAGGCATTCCTTTAGAATTTTATTCAAGAACGTCTCCAAGAGTTCCTCCAGGAAATACCCCGGGATTTTCTTCAGGAATTTCTCAGGAATTTCTTCAGGAAATCCTCTAGGGATTTCTTCAGAGATTCTTCCAGGAAATGCTCCAGGAATACTTTCAGGCATTTTTCAGGGATTCCTCCAGAAATTCCTCCAGGGATTCCTCCGGAGAATCGCTCAGGAATTGCTTCAGGGATTCCTCCAGGGATTTCTTCACAAATTTCTCCAGGGATATTCCCAGAGATTTCTCCAAGGGTTCTTCCAGGAAATCCTCCTGGAATTTCTCAAGGGATTTTTTCAGATATTTTCCCAGTATTCCTCTGGAGATTTCTCCAGGAATTTTTCCAGGGATTGCTCCAAGAAACTTCTCTAGGAATTCCTGCTCGGTCTCATCCAAGAATTCTTCCAGGAATTTGTTCAGAAGTTTTTCCAGGCATTTCTCCTGGGTTCTCTCTAAAGATTTTCCCAAAAATTACTTCAGGGATTCCTGCATCGATTCTTCGGGGGATTTCTCCAAGAATTCCTCGAAGGATTCCTTCTAAAATTTCTCTAAGATTTCCTCAAGGAATTCCTCGAGAGATTTCTTCTGAAATTTTTCTAGGGATTCCTCCCAGAATATTTCCCAGAATTTCTCCAGAACTTCCTCCAAGGAACCCACCAGCAGACGAACGAAAACGGCCTACGACTTATTGATTTCGCCGCCTCCAAAAATATGGCCATACGTAACACCTTTTTCCAACACAGCCTCCCTTATCGTTACAGGAGATCACCACAGCCGGCGGAATCTCAGCACTTCTCCGACATTATCGACGTCAGGACCTATCGTGACGCCAACATCGGCTCCGACCACTATCTGGTGATGGTCAAACTGCGCCCAAAACTCTCCGTCATCAACAATGCACGGTACCGGCGACCACCATGGTACAACCTAGAGCGACTGAAACAACCGGATGTCGCCTCAGCATACGCGCAGAATCTCGAGGCCATGTTGCCAGACGAGGGCGAGCTCGATGAGGCCCCTCTAGAGAACTGCTGGAGTACGCAGCCGAGAGCACCATCGGGTACGTGGAACGGAATCGACGGAACGAATGGTTCGACGAAGAGTGTAGAACGGTTTTGGAGGAGAAGACCGCAGCGAGAGCGGTAATGCTGCAGCAAGGGACTCGACAGAACGTGGAACGTTACAAACAGAAGCGGAAACAGCAGACCCGCCTCTTTCGGAAGAAAAAGCGCCGCATGGAAGAAGCCGTTCCCAAGAAAAACGGAAGTTCTATCAGAAGCTCAATGCATCCCGCAACGGCTTCGTGCCGCGAGCCGAAATATGCAGGGATAAAGACGGAGGCCTCTTGACGGACGGACGTGAGGTGATCGAAATGTGGAAACAGCACTTCGATCAGCACCTGAACGGCGTGGAGAACGTAGGCACGGGAGACCACGGCGACGGAGGAAACGACGACGCCAGTGCAGCGGAGGACGGAAATGAACCAACTCCCACGCTGAGGGAAGTTAAGGATGCCATTCCACAGCTCAAAACCAACAAAGCAGCTGGTAAGGCAGTATCGCAGCTGAACTCATCAAGATGGGCCCAGAAAAGTTGGCCACCTGTCTGAATCGGCTGATAGTCAGGATCTGGGAAACCGAACAGCTACCGGAGGAATGGAAGGAAGGGGTAATCTGCCCCATTCACAAGAAAGGCGATCATTTGGAATGTGAGAACTTCAGGGCGATCACTATTTTGAATGCTGCCTACTAAGTGCTATCCCAAATCATCTTCCGTCGTCTGTCACCTAAAACGAATGAGTTCGTGGAAAGTTATCGAGCCGGGTTCATCAACGGCCGGTCGACAACGGACCAGATCTTCACCGTACGGCATATCCTCCAGAAATGCCATGAATAACAGGTCCCAACGCATCATCTGTTGATCGACTTCAAAGTGGCATACGACAGTATCGACCGCGAAGAGCTATGGAGAATCATGGACGAAAACGGCTTTCCTGTTCCTGTCAGCTGACTAGTCTGATTAAAGCAACGATAAACGGTGTACAAAATTGCGTAAGAGTTTCGGGAGAACTATCCAGTTCATTCGAATCTCGCCGGGGACTGCGACAAGGTCTGAAAGGTGTTATGCGACGAGCCGGGCTCAACAACCGGGGAACGATTTTCAGAAAATCCGGTCAATTTGTGTGCTTTGCGGACGACATGGACATTATCGCCAGAACATTTGGAACGGTGGCAGAGCTGTACACCCGCCTGAAACGCGGAGCAGCAAAGGTCAGACTAGTGGTGAATGCCTCAAAAACAAAGTACATGCTGGTAGGCGGAACCGAACACGACCGGATCCGTCTGGGTAGTAATGTTACGATAGACGGGGATAGTTTCGAGGTGGTGGAGAAATTCGTCTACCTCGGATCCTTACTGACGGTTGACAACAATATGAGTCGAGAAATTCGAAGGCATATCATCAGCGGAAGTCGGGTCTACTACGGGCTCCAGAAGAAGCCGCGGTCAAAAAAGATTCACCCACGCACCAAATGCACCATGTACAAAACGTTAATAAGACCGGTGATCCTCTACGGACACGAGACATGGACCATGCTCGAGGAGAACCTGCAAGCACTCGCAGTTTTCGAGCGAAGGATGATCATCGGCGGTGTGCAGGAGAACGGTGTGGCACTCTCAAAGCAATTGATTTTAAAAGAAACTCCTTTAAAAACCCTAGAAGGGTTTCTTTCTTGATGAATAACAGGTTTCCACCAGTATTAGAACCTTCTGAAATTACTTCCGAGAATCCTCCAGGTATTTGTTTGGGATTTTTCCAATTATTTCATCCAATATTTCTTCAGGAGTTTCTGCTGGGATTTTTCCAGGAATTCTTTGTACAATTCCTGCAGAAGTTTCTTTAGTGGTTTCTGCAGAAGTTTCTTCAAAGAATTTCTACAGGAATTTGTTCCTCGATTCCTCTAGGTGCTCCTTCTGTGATTATACCAGAAATTCCATCTGATATTCCCTGAGAAGTTCCGTCTTGGATTCCACAAGAAGTTTCTTGTGGGATTCTTCCTTTGAGGACTCCTTTGAGAGTTTGAGGATTCCTCCAGAAGTTTCATCGCGGTTTCATCCAGAATTCCGGAGTTCTACAAGATTTTCTTCAAGAATTAACTTGGAGTTTTTTCTGGGATTCCTCTAAAAGTTGTTTGTATGGGATTACTGTAGGAGTTCCATGTATACAGAGTTTGTAGGCTAATAAAGAATCTGGATCTGGATTTTCTTTCTTTTGAGGTTGAGGGATTCCTTTTTTAAATTTACTCAGAAGATGTTCCTGAGAATCTTCCACAAGTTATTTCTGAGATTCCTCAAGATGTATCTTCGGCGGTTTCACTCGCAGCTCCCGCGGGATAAATACTCCAGGACTTCCTTTCCAGGACCTTCTACAGGAATTCTATCTAAGATCCCAGATCTCCCAGTATCTTTCTCAGTAATTCCTCCAGGAGTTGCTTTTTTTTAGTAATCCAGAAGTTTCTTCTGGGATTCCTCCAGGAGGTTTTGTTCAATAAATTTAATTCAATTTTTAAATCAGACTCAATGCAAGCATAACATTCTGATTGTGCGATATTTGCCAGAAAACCATTCGCCAGAATGCCATTGGCCAGAAAGACATTTGCCAGAAAATACCATTTCCCAGAAAACCGTTTGCCAGAAAGAACCATTTCCCAGAAAACCATTTGCCAGAATGTACCATTCCCCAGAAAGTACCATTTCCCAGAAATTTTCCAAAGTTCTCAATCCAGAAGTGTTTCCAATCTAACGATAATTTAAAACATTCTTAATGAAAAATAAATCGTGTTTTTTACTTGTTTGGGATCGATTAGCCCACGATAACGATTGTAAAAATGTAAAATGTGTTTGTTCAGATTTATATGATTTATATATGTTTTAGAGTAACTTTGAAAGAAAAGCCTATAGTTTGAAGAAGAACAACTCTGAAACAATGTGAACTCAAACCTTTCAAACTTCACAAAACATTAAATCTTTTTTGTAATTTAATTATGTTATTGATGTGCGCAATTTCAATTAGAACAATTCCACAAGTTTGCCATGTGGACAAGTTGATCATGATGTGGATCCAATTGATCAAATACTATTTTGACGGAATTTGATCAATACTCATCAAAGGTTTTCCTTTCTTCAACAAATAGGATGTTCTTTCCAGCTTATACTGATATGCAATTTTTGTCTTTACTTATATTTTTCAACAATTCCCTTCTTTCAATTGAAAGTTATTTCACAGACAAACAGACGTAACACCTTGAACGATTTTCATAGAAATCCATCGCCCAGTTCACACTACCATCACCTGGTAGAAAATTTGCACGAATCACTGTGTTGTGCAATATGGTCAACAGAAGGCGCTAGTGTGAAACGTCAAACGCATAGAAAAACGACGCGCGCGCCTCTGGTTGTGAAAGCCACAACTATGAAAATTTAAAATGATCGTTAAAAGCGTGGTCGATGGAAATTTTACAAGTGTTATGTCTGCTGTGGTTATTTTTTAAGCTTATTTATAACAATAACTACATATAACATGATCACTTTAAATCGTAACTTTTGTGCCAACAGAAAAATTACCCGGAATTGTTGATCCCACACTTAAGACAATCGAATACCATAAACAAAAACCTTTTGGAGCAACGAGTAAAATATAAAGAAATGATAACTTAAGTGACGGTTTTACCTATACCACTAGCCTGACTGTCACTGTCCAAAAGCCATTATTCCCAATATAACAAGCTTGAGGCTGAATATCACTTGATCAAATGCTATAAAAAGCTTGTTCTTGAGAAAATAAATTCTAATAATTCCAGCAGCTTTTTCCTTCTTTTAATCATCTGCTGTTCTTTTTAGATGAACTTAGTACGCATGAGCCTATTAAATAAACGAAATGGAAAAAAAGGTGAACTTAGCTTTTTTGCGACATTTCTAACCAATATATTCCCTTATCACGGTGGTTGTAACATGTGAGCTTAACATATTTGGGCTTATGGTATTACGGCTAATGGCGCTCCGGCTACTGTAATAGAATCTTAATATCAATGGTGTTAGGGCATTCGGCTGAAGGCCGTTGGGTCGAATGTAATTTGGTCGAAGTTCATTAGGTCAAAAAGTTATTTTGCCGAACGGCCATATTTTTTCATTTTCTCTAAACTAGTGAATTTTGCCTTCTTTTAAACATAGGCTGTTCTTCTTAGTTAGTAAGACTAGATTTTGACACTAGATTTTGATTGTTGATTACGGTAAACAATTAGGCAATATTTATATTGTAGAAGTATCAGCCAATTATTGGAAAACCGAAAAATTTAAGAAACCGTTCCGATTCCTGTTCCATAATCACTGAATTGCGATTCTTGATCATCACTCTACACACTTAATTTTGATTACCGTGTTCGGTAATTTTTTTACGAAATTAGAACAGCTGAATACAGCTGTAATGGATTGTTTACATTTTGCACCCGTTTTTGACAGTTGGAGTACTGAGCCTCAGTAAAATGGATTATCGAAACTACTAAAATCGTACTGCTGGTATTTCGTCAAAAAAGTACCGAATAAGCAATTCAGGATTGAGTGTGTATCCATTGGCCATTCGGCCTAATTGACCAATCCAAATTTCTGTGTGTCATAGTGGTTTGTGTTCAGATTTCCCGTGTTAATCTATCTGTAAGAATATGTAAACATCTTTTGCTCTCACGTATATGGATAGGTTTGCAGTAGGTTTCGTGAGATTTTTTTTGGACAACTCAATGGACTTCGGTCAGCAGTATTTTCACCATACCATATGTTTGTGGACCTATGCACTTATAGCCTAGTTATATCGAAGTCTCGCGCTTAGTATCATATAGGCGTATCTGCAATGATCGATTTTTTCTTTGCTCAATAACTACCGGTGAATCATTTCCAGTGGTTTTAGTTGTTCTAGCCCTAGTCGTCCTTTATCGAAACAAACCAAGAGATCATCCTAGCAGTGAACGTATTGAATTATTGTAAAAGATTGAAGCTGACGACATTTTTTATGTTAATGGACTAAAATATATCCACCAAATTCTTACAATCACATCTAGTTTCAATTAATTTTTAGAAAATGGAGAAAATTTATATTTGCCCGAAAATACCTTTTGCCAGAATGTACCAATCCCCAGAATTTAATAATAAATTCTGGGGATTGGTACATTCCGGCAAATGGTACTTTCGGGCAAATAGTATTCTGGCAAATGGTACATTCTGGCAAATCGTTTTCTGGCGTTTGTCATTCTGGCGAATGGTTTTCTGGCGAACGGTTTTCTGGCAAATATCGCACAATCTAACATTCTTCCTTAACCTTTATTCATTGATAGAAAACCTGCCGTTAAAGGAGCTGAGGTGTAACTTCACGATTCGTTTTTTATCGTTCGTACACACGCCATGGAAATTGAGCAATGAAGAAGGCACAAAGTGAGAACTTTACTCACATCACGCTGAAACCTTAGGACTCTGATAACGAACTAGATTTCTCCGAACAATCTTGCCATCACCTTCCACCACAAGTGCGTGTATGTGTAATACCATTCACCTAATCAATTACCCATTTCGCTCCAAACGTGTTGCAACGCTTCATCCTTCACGGCCGTAAACGTATCCTCAGTAGTGGAACGACGCTTGATTGTAATTTACTTGGCTTGTGTATATGTGTTGCGAGAGGGCCAATGCCCACCGTGGGAAAGTTCTTGTTCCAAGAAATTACCGCCATTACCGGCCGGTCGGTGATGGGATTAATCAAGTGCCAAGTTCAAGTCCTACTGCCGTAGGCTAAGAACTGATCCGAGTTTTACCGTCGACCACGACGACGTCCGGTCAACAGCGGCCCACACGCAAATTGAGTTATCGTTAGGACGAACGTACTAACCTAGTGAACACGGTGCGGTGGTGTCTGCCCTGCCATAAGCTGCAAACCAACCGGCTGCGACAGATTTGAAGCGGGTTGGACAGACTAGCGCAGTGATTGCTGCATTATGAGGCGCTACCTACATAGTACGAGAAGGATGGATTGACTACGACACGACGGCGATGGGATAATGGTGTCATGAAAATTTGATATAACAATCCCTGCAATGCCCTCAAGGAGGATCAGATGATGAGATGACTATGCTTATATGAGGATGTAGCGGATGACTAACTTCACTCTTGGCTGGTTGAATATGCGAGAATTAATAGCAAAATGTCTGTCCATGGAGTTTGAGCATTAATTTTGAAATAAATCAGCATTGGGCTGAAAATCTCGGTAATGAAGTAAGCAAAACAAAAACACCTTGCAGGAATATCTGCCGAAATTCCTGGAGTTGGATCCAAAATACCCTAAAGTGGCGCGCTTTAAGAAACACATGGTGAACCACTACTGAATTCACGACGAGAGCAAACACGCAAAAGTAATAAATTCCCCAGAACGGCACCATCATCACCGTTGTCGTGAACTAGCAATGTGCTGTGAACTTTGTCCAACTCCAGAAGCACGTGCTCTGCTTATTCTTGGTGGCAACCGTCCAACGACGTTTTATTCTAGGTTTCTTTGGGTCTTCGTCGTACTCACCTTCGACTTCCAACTGTCCAACAGCCCCAGCTGGCCATCGGCGGAGCTGATTTTCACCCTCTGGTCGTCCTCGGTCATCCCCGGCAGCAGCACCGTCATATTCCGCGGCCCCTTGAAACCTAATATGTTGGTATCCTGATGAGGAGAAATGGTACCACCGAGAAAGACACACAACAAACATCATTAAAACCATCCCTCAATGAAACGGAAAATCATAAATCTTCGTCAAGGATGTCGCATGAGCTCAGTCTTCGTCGCCATATGTACTATAGATACGGCACATACCAAAGCATACACACTCTATTTAAAATACTTACGTATATCACTACCGCGAGGTCTAGCCTCGGGTTGGCGTGGTCTTCCTTCTTGTTGCTGTCGTACACGAAGAACGTCGTTCCGAACACATTCGACCGGAGCTTCCCCACAAAGCCGTCCGCCTGCCGGGACAAATCCGTCGGATCACAGCTGATGATGTAGTTGGACGTTTTGCTCTTCTTTCGCTTTCGCCCTGATTTGGTGGTGGTTTAAAAATGTTATTCATGAAATTTCATAGACAACCGATCCTACATACCCGCTAAACAGAAAACCTTTTTCCCGTAGTCCCGCTCCAGATGCAGGTAGTAGATCGGAAACAGCCCCCGGTCCATGCCCTTCCGGTCCCGCGTTATCCTACATTTGTACAGCACCCCCTGCGGAGCAGGTTGCGTCACCCACTGTTCGACCGGCCCGATGACATCCCCTTCGGTGTCGTTGTGGCCACTGGCTTGCGGTGACGAATGTTCCACGCTTTTGCCGCTACTGCTGTCGTGATGGCTGCCGCCGTTGTTGTTCATCAGGGCGGGTGAAATCGGCGCCGAGTGCGTTAGCAGGTGTTCGGCACTGTGGCGGATGGCGGAGTCGAAGCTGTTCGACGACGGCAGAATGTCCACCGGGGTACTTTCCTCGTCTTCGCTGTCCTGGGAGGAGGGGGTGAGCTTTTCGAGGGGTGCTGAAATTGGTGGATATTTTAAGTATTTAAAGTATATTATATTTTGGAAAATATATTGACACATTTGTCAAAGTTTTAATTCGCTTTATAGATAGGCATTATCAAAACCTCCTTCTATGTCTAATAAAGAGCTATAAAGCTTATAGAGCTATTTCTTTTGCTGAAAACCTTTCCGGTCCTTGATCTCCAAAAGATTGAAGAGGAGGTTGGCCGGTTGAAAAACAACAAAACCGCTGGAGCAGATCAACTACCAAGCGAGCATCTACAATGCAGTGGGGAAGCACTGATGAGAGCACTACACTGTCTAATTTTAGCAAGATTTTGGAAGGAAAAGATATACCGGAGGAATCGACGGGAGGTATTATGTGACCCATCTACAAAAAGGGCGACAAGTTGGATTGCGGGAACTATCGCGCGATCACACTACTGAGCGCTGCCTACAAGGTACTCTCCCAAATTTTATGCCGCCGTCTATCACCGATTGCAAGAGAGTTCGTGGGGCAATACCAGGCTGAATTCATGGGTGAACGCGCTACAACGGATCAGATGTTCACCATCCGCCAGGTGTTGCAGAAATGCCGGGAATACAACGTGCCCACACATCACTTGTTCATCGATTTCAAATCGGCGTATGATACAATCGATCGAGAGCAGCTATGGCAGATTATGCACGAATACGGATTCCCGGATAAACTGATACGGTTGATCAAGGCGACGATGGATCGAGTGATGCGCGTAGTTCTAGTATCAGGGACACTCTCAAATCCCTTCGAATTTCGCAGAGGGTTACGGCAAGGTGATGGTCTTTCGTGCTTGCTGTTCAACATTGCGTTAGAAGGTGTAATAAGGAGGGCGGGGATTTACATGAGTGGTACGATTTTTACGAAGTCCGTTCAGCTGCTTGGTTTCGCTGATATTGATATTATTGCTCGTGAATTTGAGACGATGGCGGAAACATACATCCGACTAAAGAGTAAAGCCAGGCGAATCGGATAAGTCATTAATGTGTCGAAGACAAAGTACATGATGGCAAAGGGCTCCAGTGAGGAATCACCGTGCCCGCCACCCCGAATTTATATCAACGGTGATGAAATCGAGGCGGTTGAAGAATTCGTGTACTTGGGCTCACTGGTGACCGCCGATAACGACACCAGCAGAGAAATTCAGAGGCGCATTGTGGCAGGAAATCGTGCTTACTTTGGACTCCGCAAAACTCTACGATCGAATAAAGTTCGCCATAACACGAAGTTAACTATCTACAAAACGCTGATTAGACCGGTCATCCTCTATGGGCACGAAACATGGACCCTACGTGCAGAGGACCAACGCGCCCTTGGAGTTTTCGAACGGAAGGTGTTGCGTACCATCTACAGCGGAGTGCAGATGGACGACGGGACTTGGAGAAGGCGAATGAACCACGAGCTGCATCAGCTGCTAAGAGAACCAACCATCGTCCATACCGCGAAAATCGGGAGGCTACGGTGGGCGGGTCACGTCATCTGGATATCGGATAGCAACCCGACTAAAATGGTTCTCGAGAGTCATCCGGTACAAAAAGACGTGGAGCGCAGCGAGCTAGGTGGGTCGACCAAGTGGAGGACGATCTGCGGACCCTACGCAGAGTGCGGAACTGGAGACAAACTGCCATGGACCGAGTTTAATGGAGGAGGCTACTATGTACAGCAGAGGCCACCCCGGCCTTAGCCTGACTGGTAAGGTAAGGTAAGCGAAAACGTACATCCGACTAAAGAATGAAGCTAGGGAGAAATTACCGCGTCCGCCACCCAGAATTTCCATCAACGGTGATGAAATCGAGGCGGTTGAAGAATTCGTACTCTTCGAGTCACTGGTGATCGCCGACAACGACACCAGCAGGAAATCGAGCTTACTTTGGACTCCGCAGAACTCTACGATCGAACACAGTTCGCCGTCACACAAAGTTAACTATCAACAAAACGCTTATTGAACCGATAGTCCTCAATGGACACGAATCATGGACCTTACGTGCAGAGGACCTATTTACATCTACGGCGGAGTGCAGATGGAAGACGGAACGGATGGAGAAGACGAATAAACCACGAGCTGCATCAGCTGCTGAGAGAGCCAATCATCGTCCATACTGTGAAAATCGGGAGTGGGTGCGTCACGTCATCAGGATGTCCGATAGCAACCCGATTAAAATGGTTCTCGAGAGTCATCCGACCGGTACAAGAAGACGTGATGCCCAGCGAGCAAGGTGGGTCAATCAAATGTAGGGTGTTCCTCCTCCGAGGTGCCATCTTTTGCTTCTTCCGAGATTTTTCCACTAATTTCTTCTAAGATTTCTCCAAGGGGCAGCAGGGACAGGAGTCCTGGGGCTTGACGAAACCCCCCTTCTGCGAGTCACGTGGGAGCCTAGGATTCTTTTCTAAGCGAACCATATCAACACACCAGTGTGGAGCCACCACCTTTGGCACCGGGAGGTGACCGAACACCGGGGCATACGGGTTTCTCAAGCAGAGTAAGCCTAGGCGTGGCGAGGTCTCTATTGGGCCTCTTTAGAAATTCCACACATCCGGAAGCAACTCTGTTCAAGCGATACGGCACCGCTTCCAAAGTGTCACAGCCCAGCTAGGATGCTTGGGGTACATCAGGAACGACGCCAGTAACGGCGATGACATAGTGCCGCTTCAAAGTGAGAGTGAAAGTGCGCGTCCATAGGATTTTCGTGAATTTGCTATTGTTGATATTCTTCTTTGCGGCTTCGCACACGCGCACTCCCACTCTCACGCGTAACTATAACGGCACCCTAAGACATACTAGTCTTGCTTTGTAATTGGTAACTAAGACGGTACACGCTTAGGTTACTAAGCACAAGTGAGCTGGTAGCGACGGCCCAAGCAGCACCTGCAACATCATGCAGATTGTGGCTTACTATGCTTTGGTCTAAATGAGTTGCACTAGAAGCACACGAAACTTCCATCTTGTCAGTTGAGTTGCATTTAAACTCCGAAATCCGTAAAGTTGCGGCTTTGTTTCATAGAAATTACAAATTACCAAGTGTTTGACATCGATCTGTGGAGGCGGAGCTTACATATTGCTCGCAAGTGATAATACAGTCAGCTTACATTAAATGTGTTATGTAACATGCATGAAACATCTAACTCTGGTTTGTTTGTTCAGATAAGGTTCCATATGCGTTACAGAAAACTTGAGCGTCTTTTCATTTGGACAGTTCTCTAACTTGTGACAAAGAAGGTGCAATAAAGTAACAAGTAACTTCAGTAGCTTTTATGGTGTGTTGAGCATCGATTCTCTCACAGAGCTTTTGGTGTAAGGACTGTTCATTAAAGAAAGTGGACATCTGTTTAACAATAGTTTAGAGTTAAAACTAAACAAAAAATTCTGAATTTTTGCTCAGTGTGTAAAAACATTGTTCACTTCGGCAACACACTCAAAGAAAATGGAAAAAGTAAGAAATTTCGAGCGATAGGTCGTATTAGCTTTGCGACTAGCAGATTAATTCTGCACAAATGGTGTTCCAAAAAGTTGTCATTTCGAGAATTGGCTTACTAATACAATTCCGGGACCGCAATTTTTTAACGCTAAGCGGGGACAGATGTGCTGGATAATGTAGGGTACATCAGAACTGAAAAATTTGGGAAAAAGTTTTTAGTGTGGCAAGCCAATTGTTCATGTGGCTTAAAGAGTTCTTCGTATTTCACAACGGGAACAATCAACGGTGAAAATAACAGAAAGGAATGCATCAAAAATCGACTTCTACTTATCTACCGAAAACATACGGATCCTCTTTTGTTTTAGGCGGATCTGGCATCCGCTTATTACGCTTCTTCTACACTAGAGATGCTCAAGACGGAAAAAGTCGATTTTGTCAAAAAATGGCAAAATCCACAAAACTTCTCTGAACAGCGTCCTGTGGAAAGATACTGGACAATAATTAAGCGGCATCTTAAGAAAGATGGAAGAGAAGCAAGCTCTGTTGAATGATTCAAAAAAATTTGACCTGCGGCACAACGAAAAGTTACGGAGAAAGTTGTGCAGAATCTAATGGGAGGTATCAAGAGGAAACTCCGAGCGTTCTTCCGAAAAGCGAAGTAAATGTTCAAACTCACGTGAATTTGGCCACATGTATGTTGATTGTCATTTATAAAAAAAAACTTATGAATTTGTTCGAAAGTACATATTTTCTATTGAAAAACAGGTGTCCACTTTCTTTAATGAACAGTCCTTAGTATGTAAGGTGAGTAGATAATACTCCTGGTGTCCATGGTTCGAGTCTGGACATAATCTTTTCCCAACTTTTTTATCATTCCTTCACGTTTATGTTGCATAAGAATTTAGAATCTGCGCTTTTTGGGTTTCAAAGAAGAAGCAATTGTGTTCTGTCGTCCGTAATACGGACAGTGAATAAATTGCACTAAGGTTGCTGTTACTGGATTAGCAACAAGTCGTGTTGCTTGGGGGCATTCTATCCTCTTAGTAAGGCCGGGTGACACTGACTTGAAACAGCGGATGGGTTAATGTCGACGCTGTCTTCCGTTCCATAAAACCGTGGCGTGGCCTTAAAGTACGTTCCTGGTCTGTGCCCACCTTAGGTAACTAGCTGAGTGGAAGTAAGTTCAGATGACACTCCTGATTATTTAAGCTGATCCGGCTCCTGAACTCAGTCCCCGTAAGGGCCTGGGCCAGCCCTCGGGTGGTTTCTCTGCTTACACAAATAACCACCAGGATCATTAGCGATAGTAAGGGATGGCGGCTTTAAGGGGAACCCAACAGAAATGACTGCATCGATCCGCCTGCGAAAGGGTCCGGCAACCACGGCAAGATCAAAGTAGGCTTGTTATTGTGTTCGCTCATCAATAGCATGTACGCGCCGCCAGAGGCGTGTTTCAAGTGCTTCGAGCAATGACACAAGTCGTGGGCGTGTAAAGGCCCCGACAGTAACAAACTCTGCAGGAAAAGCGGAGTGGAAGGCCACATCGCCTGGGAGTGCAACTCGGCACCAAAATGTCTGATTTGCACGCCGAACATGAGCCACACGACTAGCGGGCCTTAATGTCCAGGCACGCGAGGAGGTCAAACCAACCGAAGATAATGCAGGTTACACAGCTATACATGAACCACTGTGAAGCCGCACAACGAGGCTTGCAGTCAGTCTCGGAGTCAAGTACAGACATTGCTCTACTATCGGACCCATACCGCATCCCTCCGATAACGAGAGCTGAGTAGCGAATAACGCCAAGCCAGCGACGATCTGTGAAACTGGTCGTTTCCCGGTCCAGGAAATAATTTCCACGTCGCACGAGGGCTTCACAATAGCGAAGAGCAACGGAATGTACTACCGGTACTACTGTAGTTGTTGTTTCAGGTGACCGGTAGACCCGTTCTCGTCTATGTATGCTGGATTCGCTGTCAAATGCACTAGTCTTGAGACCCATGATCATCGGTGGAGACTTCAACGCCTGGGCGATTGAGTGGGATAGCCGCTTGCCTAACGCGAAAGCCTGGGCTCTACTCGAAGCTATGGCTACACTGAACGTCGATGAAGCGAACGGCACTAGCGTACGCAGGGTTCTTGCTTAGGGGGGGCACTACAATGATGGTGCAATATATGATTATGGTGCAATATATGATCATGGTGCAAAATAGAATCATGGTGTTACACGCAATATGAACTCCTAGGAAGGGATTTCAACATGCTGTGGTGCTAACATCGCCAAGTACTTCATATTGGGATTTTGGAGAAGGCTTCGGATGGTGATGATTTCAAGAAAGGCGAAACTTTAATATGAAGTCATTATTTCGACTTTAATAAAATTTTATAAACTTATTAAATACAATATCGAGAAAATTATCAATTATTTTGCAAAAAATAATGTCGTTGTAAATTAATTATTGGACAATTGGAGAAGACTCCATTCATTGAGTCAGAATTTCTAGATCGAAAATTTCGATCGGAATCATTGTTGCAACCTACAGAGATTCCTCCAAGGATTCTTGCATGATTTCTTCCAGGAATTCCCACCAAAATTCTTCCAGAAATTCCTCCAAGACGCCTGCAGGGATCTCTTCCAGGAATTCCTCCACGGATTCCTCCAGAAAATCCTAAAGGAATTTCACCCGGAACTCTTCCCACAATTCCTGCAGGAATTCGCCGAGGAACTCCGCGAGGGATTCCTCCAGGATATCCTCCACGGAATCCTCCAGGAATTTCTCCAGGATTTTCCAGGAATTTCTCCAGGATTTTCCAGGAATTTCTGCTGGAACTCCTCCGAGGATTCATTTATGATTTATTCAGAAATTGCTAAATAAATCCTCGAAAAATTTCTCCAGGAATCCCTACAGGAATTCCTTCAGAAATTCCTCGAAGAGTTCCTTCAGACATTCCTTCCGGAAATTACTCTAGGAAGCCTCATATATTCCTCCAGAAATTCCTCAAACAATTCCTCCAGGAATTCTTTCAGAATTACCTACAGGAATTCCTGCAGAGATTGCCCCTGAATTTTTTTTTCTGGGAAAAATCCTCTATGAATGTCTGTCAGAATTCCCTTAACCTTCCGTAACTCGCGCGGTTGACTACCTGCGTCAGCACCACGCTAACGTTGAGTACAAAAAGCGACATTTTTTCATCGTGTTATACAAAATACAACAGCGCGATCGCTCGAGGGTTAATATGCCTCTAGGAATTGCACCATGGAATCCTTCTGAAAATCCTAGAAGAATTTTAACGGATGCCTTCCAGAAATTCCTCCAGAAAATTATCCAGGAAATCCTCAAGGAATTTCTACAGGAATTCCTCCAGGGATTCATTCATGAATTTCTTCAGAAAATCCTTCTGAAATTCCACAAATTCCTCCAAAAATTCATCCAGAAATTTCTCGAGGAAGAACGCCAGAAATTACTCCAGAAATTCTTTCAGTGATGCCTCCAGAAAATCCTGAAGGAATTTTTCACGAATGTCTTCTAGAAATTTCTCCTGGAATTCTTTGACAAATTTCTCCAGGAATTCCTCCAGAAAATTATCCAAGAAATTCTCAAGGAACTTCTTCAGGAATTCTTCCAGTGATTCATCCATAAATTTCTTCAGGAAATCCTTCTAAAATTCCTCCAGAATTTTTTTTTTTTATTCCTCAAAGAAAAACGTTACTCTTCCAGAATTTCCTCCAGGAATTTCTCCAGGGATTTCTCCAGAAAATCCTCTAGGAATTTCTGCCTAAATGCCTCCAGAGAATCCTCAAGGAATATCTCCTGGAACTTTTCCAGGAATTCCGCGAGGATTTCCGCCACGGACTCCTCCAGGAATTTCTCCGGGATTTTTTCCACGAATTTCTTCAGGAATTCCTCCAGGGATTCATTGATGATTTTTTCAGGAATACCTCAAAAAATTGCTACAGATATTCCTCCAGAAATTCCTTCAGAAATTCCTCGAGGAGTTCCTTCAGACATTCCTCCAGAAATTTCTCCAGGAAGCCTTTTCAACAGAAATTCCTCAAATAATTCCTCCAGTAAAAACTCCAAGAATTTCTCCAGAGATCCCACCTGAAATTCCTTCTAGGAAAAATCCTCTGGGAATGTCTGCCAGAATTCCCCCAATATTTCCTGCAGGAACTCCTCGAGGAATTGCTCCACGAATTCCTGCAGATAATCCGAAAGGATTGTTTCACGGATGTCTTCCAGAAATTCCTCGAGAAATTCCTCCAAGGATTCCTCCATGGATTTCTCCAGGAAATTCTCAAGGAATTTCTTCAGAAATTCCACCAAGCATTCATCCATGTTTTTCTTCGAAAATTCCTCAAAAAATTCTGCAGAAATTCCTTCAGGAATTCTTTCAGAAATTTCTCGGAGAAGAACTCCAGAAACTTTTCCAGGAATTCATCCAACAATTCCTCCAGTGATTTCTCCAGAAAATCCTCAGGGAATTTCTGCAAGAATTCCCTGGGAATGCCTCCCGCAACTCTTCCGAGAATTCCTCGAGGAGTTCCACGAGGAGTTTGTCCAGGGAATCCACCACGGATTCCCCCAGGAATTTCTTCATGATTTTTTCCAGGAATTTCTTCATTGATACATTAATCAATTTCTTCAGAAATTCCTTAAAAAATTCCTTCAGGTATTCCTTCAAAAATTCCTCGATGAGTTCCTTCAAACATTCTCCAGAAACCCCTCCAAGATGTCTCCAGGGATTTCTTCCAGGAATTCCTCCACAGATTCTTCCAGAAAATCCTAAAGGAATTTCTCCCGGAACTGTACCAGGAACTCCTCCAAAAAATTCTCCACAAATTCCGTGAGAAATTCATCCACGGAATCCTCCAGGAATTTATCCAGGATTTTTTCCAGATATTTGTTCAGAAATTCCTTAAAGCATTCCTCCAGAAATTCCTAGAGAAGTTCTTTTAGACATTCTTCCAGATTTTTTTTTCAGGAATCCTCATATATTTCTCCAGATATAACTCAAATAATTCCTCCAGGATTTCTTTCAGTACATACTCCCATAATTCCTCCAGAGATTCCACCTGAAATTTCTTCTAAGAAAATTCTTTAAGAAATGTCTGCCAGAATTCCTACAATATTTCCTCCAGGGATCCCTCTAGGAATTCCTCCACGTATTCCTCCAGATAATCCAAGGATTTCTCCATGGATTCCTACAGGAAATTCAGGAGGATTTTTTAAAGGAATTTCTTCAGAAAATTCTCAAAAAATCCTCCAGAAATTCCTCCAGTAATTCTTTCAGAAATATCTCGAGGAAGAACGCCAGAAATTCCTTCAGGAATCCCTCCAGAAAATCATCTGGCAGTTTCTGTCAGAATTCCTCCAGAGAATCCTAAAGGAATGTCTCTCGGAACTCTTCCAAGAATTCCCCGAGGAATTCCTCCAGGGAACTCCACGGATTCTTCCAAGAATTTCTCAAGATCTTTTTCCAAGAATTTTCCAGGGATTCATTATTAAATTTCTTAAAAAAAATCCTCCAAAAATTCCTCCAAGAATTCCTTTATAAATTCCTCCAGCAGTTCCTTCAGACATTCCCCCAGTAATTTCTCCATGAAGCCTATAGGATTTCTCCAGAATTTCGTCAAATTATTCCTTCAGGAATTCTTCCAGTGAACACTCCAGGAATTCCTCCACTGATTCCTCCAGAATATCCTAGAGGATATTTTCCCGGAACTCTTCCAGGAATTCCGTCTGGATTTCCTCGAGCGATTCTTCCATGGATTCCTCCAGGAAATTCTCGAGGACTTCTTCATGAATTCCTCCTACGATTCATTCATGACTTTCTTCAGAAATTCCTCAAACATTTCTACAAAAACTACTACAGGAATTCCTTCAGGGATTTCTCCAGAAAATCCTTTAAAATTTCTGCCAGAATTCTTCCAGAGAATCCACAAGGATTGTCTGCCGGAACTCTTTCTAGAATTCCTCCAGGGATACCTCCATTGAATCCTCCAGAAATGCCTCCGGGGATTGCTACAGGAATTCCTCTAAGAATTTCTGCCAGAATTCCTCCAATATTTTCTCCAGAAAATCCTAAGAGAACTTTTCCCGGAACTTTTCCGGAAATTCTCAAGGAATTCCTCCAGGAGTTTATTCAGAAGTTCCTCAATAATAAATGCTTCACAAATTCCTCGATGAGTTCCTCCAGACATTCCAATAAATTCCTCCAAAAAATTCTCTAGGAATTTCTGCAAAAATAACTCCCGGAATGCAAGCAGGGATTCCTCCAGGAATTTCTTCAGGGATTCCTCAAGGAATTCTTCAGGTATTCCTCTAGAAAATCCTCCAGGAATTTGCCCAGGAATTCCTCCAGGAAGCCTAAAATATTTCTCCAAAAATACCTCAAAGAATTCCTTCATTAATCGCTCCAAATATTCCTTCTGAAATACTTCCAGGAATTTCCACAGGGATTCCTCAAAGAATTTATCATAGGATTTCTCCAGAAAATCTGAAAGAAACTTCTCCTGGTACAGGAAATACTCCAGGAATTCCTTAAGTAATTCCTCCAGAAAATCCCCTAAAAATTTCTCCATGGATTCCTCCAGGAATTCTCCTAGGTATTCTTCCAAGAATTCCTCCACGGATTTCTCCAGAAAAAATCTCCCGGATCTCTTCCAGGAATTCCTGTAGGAATTGCTCGAGAAACTCCTGCAGGGATTCCTCCATGGATTTCTCCTGAAATGTCTCCAGGGGTTCATTCTGAAATTCTTTCAGGAATTCCTCATGGGATTACAGCAGGGATTTATCCAGGAATTTTCCAAAGTTCTCTGCAGGATTTCCAAGGATTCCTTTAGGAAAGCTCTCTGCGGGATTTCCAAGGATTCCTTAAGGAATGCCTTAAGGAATTCCTCCAAGTATTCCTCCTGAAAATCCTCAAGGAATTCCTTCTGGAATGCCTCCACGGGCTGTTCCAGAAATTCTTCTAAGAGGTCCTCCAGAAATTCGTGCTGGAATTTCTCCAGAAATTTCTCCACGGACTTCTTCAGAAATTCTTTCAATGATTCTTTCAAGAATGCCTTCACTGATTCCTTCAGAGATTTCTCCAGGAATTCCAGCAAGGATTCATCAACGAACTCCTCGAGTAACTCTTCCAGAGATTCATGCAGGAATTCTACCAAAAACTCTTTTAGGAATTCCTCCAGCAATTTATCCATGAATTCCTTCAGCAATTCATCCAGGAATTCCTCCAGGAATTATTTCATGGATTCCTCCACGGATTTCTTCTGTATCCTCCCAGTGGTTCATCCTGTAATTTCTTCACGGAATCCTTCAGGAATTCCTTCAGGGATTAAATCAGAGATTTCTTCAGGAATTTTCCAGAGCTACCCAAAGCATTTATTTTAAGGATTTCTTTATGAATACCTCCACGGATTCCTCCAGGGAATCCTCCTGGGAATTTCTTCAATAATTTATCTAGCTATTCCTGTAGTAGTTACTCCTGGAAATTCTACAGGAATTTTTCTAGACTCCTCCAGCAGATTTTGAGAACTTCCTTCAAGAATTCTTTCAAACACTCCTTTAGTGATGCCTCCAGAGATTCCTCCAGAAGGTCCTTCAGGGATTCCTCCTGAAATTCCGCCAGGGATTTCTTCTGGAATGCCTCCAGGAATTTCTCGAGGTGGTAAAGTGATTCTCAAAATGATCTTTGGAATGCTATTTTGATGCGCGAATTACAAAAATGGTAAACAAAATTCAAAGATGCCTGAATGTACACCAGGAGGGTGCATAGAATTTTATGTATGGTACATTATATACCTTAATGATCAAAGAAACGTCATAGTGCATGCGTAGCAAGTATTTGCAATGAGAGCATGAGATTTGGAGATGGTGTGAACATTAGTTGCTGCACAAAAATCAAATTGCGTGTGGCAATAAAAGTGCACGATGACACCGTGGTGTAGGATCCCTAGATAACACTGATATCATTGGGATGGTGCATGGAATGCTGATATGGAGCATGGCATTCAAAGATTGTGCTTGATGTCAGTATGATGCATTAGAGTTGACATGGTACATGAAATGTTATTTTGATGTACGAAACTTCATAATAATGGTGCAATAGATGCCTAGATGATATAGTGAACGCCACGATTACGCTTAGAAAGCTTTAGAAGTGCATGAAATTTAACGATGGTGCAAGATTGCACATTAGACATATAAATGTTTCAAAGATAATGCGTCAGATGGTGCCTAGATGATTCTGTGAACATCATGGTGGTGCATGGAATACAAAAAAGCTGCATGATGTCAGTATGGTGCATTAGTATAACCAACCGTGCTTCTGTTATACTCAACATGTTTCATTTTAAGGTGCACTTGCAATTCGTGCAATGGTGCAGGAAACTCAATGTGGCACAGAATTCAAAATGGTATAGGTACATGGAATGCTATTTTGTATTCGAAATGCCAAAATAGTGCATGGGGTTCAAATGTAAACCACATCATAATGGTGCATAAGATGTTAAGATGATATAGTGAATGCCAAAATGGTGCATGATGCTAAATTATTAACATGTTGCATGGTTAGATGCACGAATTGCGAAAATGGTGCAAAAAATACAATATAAAAGTATTTTACGTAATGCTCACAATAGTGCATCAAATGCTTAGATGATATAATGAACGCTGAAATTGTGCTTGAAAAGCATTGATGGTGTATGATGTATTAGAAAATGCCTAGTTGATTAAAAGACTGCATAAGATCAACATAATGCGTGGATACCCAGATGATTCTGTGAACGCTTTTAAGAAGGTGCATGATGTTAGTGTGCTGTATTAGTTGTCACCGTTAATCAGTGATAATCGACATTTTGTATGGCTAGATGCAGTTTTGGAATACGAAATAGCAAAATGGTGCATGTTATGCAAATATGGTACTGACATCACTAATTAGTTAAAATATGGTGCATGAGATCAGCATGGATGCCTTAATAATTCTGAGAACATCATGGTTGTGCATGTAATTCAAAGAAATTGTATGTGTCAGTTGGTGCAATATTCGCCACTGTGATTCAGTGATTCTTAACATTTCGTGGTTAGACCAAGATTCAAGAATTGCAAAAATGGTGCATAGAATTTAATGTGGTGCAGAAGTCAATATGGATCAGTTACATGGAATACAATGTAGTGTACGATATGGCAAAAAGGAGCATACGAAATTCAAGTGTAAATGAAATGCTTAGATGACGTGTGAGATGGTGCTTAAATGTTTCTGTGAACATCATGGTGGTGCATGGAATGCAAAGGAGCTGCATGTGTGGTGCATTAGTATTACCACGATTCTGTTATGCTCAACATATTCCATATGAAGGTGCACGAATTGCAAAAATGGTGCAGGAAACTCAATGTGGCACAGAAATCAACATGGTCCAGGTACGTGGAATGCTGTTTTGTATACGAAATGCCAAAATGGTGCATAGAATTCAAATGTGAACCATACCATAATAGTGCATAAGATGCCTAGATGATATAGTGAATGCCAAAATGGTGTATGGAAAGGTTTGAAGTAGGCGCATGAGGCTAGGTGATGCATTAGTTGTCACCGTCATTCAAAGATTATCAACATGTTGCATGGTTAGGTGCACGAATTGCAAAAATGGTGCATAGAATACAGAAAAAGTATTTTTAGTGATGTTCACGCTATAATGATGGATTAGATGCCTAGATTATATGATAAACGCTGCAATGGTGCTTGAAAAGCTATGATGGTGCATGAAATTTCATGATGGTGCATATCAGTATGATATATTAGATATTTAATTGATTAAAAGACATTGCGTGAGATCAACATAATGCGTGGATAGCTAGGTGATTCTTTAGACACCATGATGGTGCATTGAAAGTTGTAAAGAAGGTGCATGGTGTTAGTGTGCTGTATTAGTCATCACCGTTATTTAATGATAGTCGTTATTTTGTATGGCTAGGTGCATGAATTGCAAAAATGGTGCTTAGAATTTAAAGTGGTGTCAAGCCAAAGTCACCATGGTTCATACATGGAATACAAGTTTGGGAATACAAAATGCCGAAATGGTGCATGTTATGCAATTGTGGTGCTGACATCACTAATTAGTTAAAAGATGGTGCGTGGGATCAGCCTAGATGATTTTGAGAACATCATGGTTGTGCATGGGATACTAAGAAATTGTATGTGTCTGTGGTGCATTCGTTGCCACCATGATTCAGTGATCCTCAACATTGCGTGATTGCAAAATGGTGCATAGAATATAATGAGGTAAGGAGCATGGATCAGGTACATGGAATACAATTTGGTGTACGATATTCCAAAATGAAGCCTGTAAAATTCAATTGTGGATTAAATGCTTAGATTATATATGAGATGCTCAGATGGTGCATGAAACTTGAAGAAGCTGCTTGATGTCAGTATACTGCATTTGATGGCAATATAATTCAATTACTCTCAATATGGTGCATGAGATGTATTTTTATAGAAGGGGGGGCAAGTGCCCCCCCCCCCCCTTGCCCCCCCCCCTGTGCACGCTAGTGAGCGAACGTTGACGACAGTGCAGGGTCCATCATTGCTCGGACTAGCTCGGACAGGAGGGTTGACGCTGGATATACGCACAGTAACCATCTGGCTATTCGATACAGGGTGGACCACGGAGGAAGACGGCCATGTTCAGAATGACTAGATGTGCCTAGACAGAGGCGAATTTCCGGAGTGGTGCAAAAAGCAAAGACTGGTTCTACTGCCCAAACCCAGGAAGCCACCTGGCGACCCGTAGACATACAGGCCCCTCTGCCTTCAGGGCACTGCCGGAAAACTGTTGGAACAGATCATACTGTCGAGGCTGATGGAAGGGTCGATCGACGGTGGACTCTATTAGAACTGTAACCAAAACGGCCGAGTTAGCGCTCCAAAAGAAGCAAACAGTAATCCACTATTGTGCGGTCGTCACGATGGACGTAAAGAATGCGTTCAACTGCGTCAGCTGGGCCGCCATCGAGTGCGCCATACACCACTGATATTAAGTGTCATCTGCACAGATTCTGACATGCAGGCTCTCCCACATGTCCGGAGTGTGCAGACTGCGACGAGACCACGGAACATGTGCTCTTTGAATGAAAAAAATATGTACATTTTTTTTTTTTTTTTTTTTTTTTTCTATCTGTATTAACGAGATTTTTAGCCCTAGGCTAGTTCATCTCGGGACCCACGCTTTACTTCCCTTCCGAAGGAAGAACTCACATTTTGCGAGTTTGTCGGGAGTGGGATTCGATCCCAGGTCCTCGGCGTGATAGTCAAGAGTGTACATTTTTTTTCATTCGAACTTGTACGTAAAACCTATTTTTGATATAAAAAACCCAAAAAAAATTTTTTGTTTTAAAGTTCGATTGAAAATAAAAATTTAAGAAAAAAATTTAGTAGCATTTGACTATCCTGGGCTACTCGGCAAATTTTGAGGCTAGAATTATTTTTCTCTTTTTTGTGGAAAGCGAAAAATAATTTACAAAAAAAAAACAAAGGATAAGTTTTTTAGAAAATTGAAGTTATAGGATCTCTAAAATAAATCCGCGATGAATATTACTCTCAGTGGGTTTTTAGTTAAATTTTTTGAAGAAGTAAATCTAGATTTTTTTATACGCCCTTTTCAAAACATAGGTGAAGGAAATTGCAAAACAAATAAGATGAAACAAATTTTCAGATAGAAGCTCATGCATACATGAGCTAAATTTCATTTGAATAAATGAAGGTCCCGTATACGCGATTCGTGCTTTGAGTTGGAAATGCTCAGTAGCATCTACTTTGCACGCAAGGGTATTCGCAACCACACCTGGAGGCTGGAACCATCGCCCAAACGACGAAGTTTACAACCAAATCGACCATGTGCTGGTAGATGTTCGACACTTCTCGAACGTCATTGATGTTAGAACTTTTAGGGGGTCCCAATATCGACTCAGAACACAATCTCGTAGTTAATAAAATTTGAACTCGGTTATCAAAAGTGTCGGACTCTAGAAACCGGCAATCTGTGCGTTTCAGCAGACGATACAGTAGTTGACTATAACCAGAAGCTGGACGACCGGATAAGTGAGATCACCGATCATCGGTAATCTCAACACTCACTCTGTGGGTTTCTATCCATGGAGCGATTAATACGGTAGCGTGGGAAGTGATGGGCGCTGCTCAAAGACAAACTTGGAACGGGTAGTTTGACGAGAACTGCCAGAGTGTAACGGTCGAGAAGAATGTTATCAGAAGCCGACCGCTGGTGTCGGGGACTCGGCGACAGAGCAGGGAGCGATATAGGGAAACAAGAGTATTCGAAAAAAGAATCCAAAACAGCATAGAACAGAATGATATGTAGAGATTTTATGAAGCTGTCAATGGCGTGCGGAGAAAATCAGCGCCTTCTTTCGTCATGTGCAATGACCTTGCCAACAAATAAAACAATGGTGGCTTCCGAGAGGAGAGAGCACTTTGAAGATATCGTTGAGCAGTGGTAATGGAAGAGCTACAAATTCGAGCCGACGGCGAAGGACAGGCTTGGGATCCTCCTACGCTAGACGAGGTCAAAAGCAACGAGGCTGCTGGAAAGGACAAACTCCCGTCCGAGCTTCTCAAGCACGGCAGTGAGCAGCTGTATCAACTCTTACACCGTATTATATTGAAGATATGGTAAGAGAAAGGACTGCCTGCTACAGTCGAACCTCCATGAGTCGATGTTCCTTGACTCGATATCGACTCATGGAGGTAGATTTTTTCATACTGAAAAATAATTTTTGGGTTACTATGATGGTCCCCCTAAAAAGCCTCCCAAAGGATTTTTGTTCCACTACTCGATATTTCCTTGAGTCGATGGTCCCTTCAATATCGACTCATGGAGGTTTTACTGTAGTTGATTGGGTGGTCTCATTTGCCCTATATACAATAAAGGTTTTCTTCGAATTTCGACTGTTGATGATTATGTTGGGAGGTATGGCGTTCAGTCTTTGGAAGAATAACTCAAAAACGGATTCTTAAGCTTTCATCCGACGTTTCGGTCGTTATATCGCGCCTTCTTCTGGGAATCTGTGAACAATGCTTCGTTTATGTTGTGTTTATGTTTATGTTTATGTTACTTATTTACTATGCTCCGTTTTTCGTCCGTATGAGCCCACAGCATAGGCCACATTTGTCCCAGACGATACGTATCGCTACAACAAGAGTTTCATGAGTACCAGGCGAGCATGCTGCGTAAGCTTGCGTAAGTAAACTTTTTCGTCTGGTTTTACTTACTCTGTCGCCAGCGGCGGTGTTCCTTTGGATGAAATATCCGTTTTGAGTTATTCCTCCAAAGACTGAACGCCATACCTCCCAACATACACTAAAGGGTATCGAGCTACTAATTTCGGCACTGCAGTCTTGGGGAATTAAAACGATAGTTTTAGATTTTTCCCAACGTTTCGACTCGTATTAGAGTCTTCTTCAGGGGATAATTCTGATTAATTGTTTTTCGTTTGGGTTGACATAGAAAGAAAAAAGATTAATCAGAATTATCCCCTGGAGAAGACTCTAATGCGAGTCGAAGCGTTGGAAAAAATCTAAAACAATCGTTTTAATTCCCCAAGACTGCAGTGCCGAAATTAGTAGCTCTATAGATCGTAATAGTCGAACTCTTTTTTACCAATAAAGGGTATCGACTGGAGTGTGTAACTACAGAGGAATAACACATCCTGATTTAGCGAACAGGATTTTGTCCAGAATTCTGTTTAACCTGCTAAGGCCGATTGACGAGTCCTTCGTCGGCGAATACCAGACGAGTTATCATTAGCGCCGATCAACGATGGATCATATGTTCACCCCGCGGCAGATTCATTGATATCAAGGCGGCATACGATTCAGTGAACAGAAACGAGTTATGGCAGATTATGGTGGAACATGGTTTTCCGGCGAAACTTATGAGACTGGTTCGTGTCACGCACTGGAAAGAGCGATAAGGAGAGCTGGTGTGAAAAGGAGCGGAACCGTTGTCACGCGGTCGCATATACTCCTGGACTTCGCGGACGGTATCGACATCATCGGGATCGAGCGTTGGGCCGTGGAAGAGGCGTTCATACCTTTTAAGAGGGAGATTGCAAGGATTGGACTTACGATGAATACCACAAAGACCAAGTACATGATTGCTGGTGGTCAACATCAGTCCGGCCGTGACATTGATGATGAAGTGGAGCTAGGTGGTGAAAAGTTTAAAGTTGTGGACGAATCGGTTTATCTTGGTAATATTGCGAATCAGGCCTTCAGCTGAAGTCATACAAAGACAACTCGCGTTGTACAAGACTCTAATTCTTTTGGTCGCTCTATACGGCCATGAAACGTGGACGTTGAGAGTTTCATCGGATCCTTTGGAGTTGATCGGAGCCTTTGGAGTCTTTGAACGTAAGTGCTGTGAAAACTATTCATGGGTTATCTGGATGACGGTATCTGGAGGCGTCGCATGAAGTACTAATTGTACCAAGTAAACAAAGAGATGGATTGGATATAATGAAGCGAATAAAACACGGCAGGCTGCGGTGGGCTGGGCACTTAGAGAACCAGGAAAGGGGCGTCGGCTTCATGGAAGGCCGTGCACAAGTTTGCTTTTTGAAGTAGATGAGGATCTAAGGATTCTTAACATTCAGGGCGACTGGAAGCGATTGACCCTGGACCCTGGCCAGTGGAGACGATTACTTCATTTGGTGTGGATTCCCCGTTGTAGCTCATCAAGCACTTACTAAAAAAACAAGCTTTGAAACCATATTATATCAATCATGTGGGACGAGAGACGATACATTCACTCTCCATCATTAACCTATTCTTATTCTGCTTCTTGCCATTGTGTAACAACTTGGACAAAGTCGGATTCTAATCATGGTTTTAAATGTGTCGATGATCATTTTGGATTTGCTTGTCATGTGGAACTCAAGCATATTTCTACTACTAAAATACTCTGGGCCGTACACAGACACCCTCGGCATGGCCTTCCCGAACCACGTGTGTACCATATATGTATGTACAAGCTCCCAACAACTCTACCGTTTTACCCCTACGCTAAGCTTAGAAATTCTCACCATCACTGTACGGCGAAGTGGGTGTCGTTGTAATGGAGGCGCTCCCCGTCGTCGTCGTCACCAGCCCCGTCGATGTGAGAATCTGATCCGGATTGTTCGGAGACATCATGAACTGCATCGGTCCATCGTAGGCGTGCACTTCCCGGCCGTTTCTGTTCACCGCCGACATGGGCCGCACCAGTTGCATATCGCTCGCTTGCACCATCCCTGGCGTTGCCCGTTTCTGTCGTATGTAGGCCTCCATGAGCTGGCGCTGTTGGCGGGAGGAAGAAAACAGAAAATAGATTAGGAGTGTTAATTTGAGTTCGATTCTCAGGTGAACACGCTCTGAACATTGCTAATTAGCACTTTTGAGTTTCCTCGATTGTTGTAGTCGTCATTAGGCAAACATCTTCCTAATTGAGATACACTGTGGTGCATAATTGATCGGACAAACGCTGATTTTCATACAAAATGGCCAAGTTTGAGATGCTGTAACTATGGTTTGCTTTGATGGATTGACCTCAATTTTTGACACGGAACTACAAATATGCTGAATTTTGTGTATACAAAGTATAAAATGTTTTCGTTCACAGGTCTGGGCGTGGCAAGGCGTTGAAAAAATTGCAAAAGTGATCGGACAGCGGCACGCGTGTGAATCAAAGGTCCGATCAATTATGCACCACAGTGTAGGTGTGAGGAGAGCTAAAAGCCAATTGCTCGGTTGTGTCAATAGTAGGAAGCCACTCTACTGTTCGATAACACAATTCAATTTTTGATTACTAATAGCTCCCCTGGTAGAGGGAGCTAGTCGGGGGAGTCCAATTAGAGGAAATTTGAACACGTTTTGATGAGAGGCAAACCAGCTGAGTTGCGGCATCGAAGGAAGAGTCGTGTCGAAATAAATTAGCATACGGTCAATAATTCACACCAGGTGATGTTGTTTGTGTCACCTTTGGAGCGCACAAACAAGTGACCAAAAATGGGACAGTTGCAAATTAGTTCTGGGAAGGAGTACTTGGGTTGTCGGTCGGGTGTTCTTAATGGGAGGATGATTGAGCTCGTTTTGATAGCAGCCAGTGTTTTTCCATTCCTGGTCATCGTACTTGCACGGCTGGTTACATAACTGGTTAGAAATTACTGAATAATTTGATCGAAGATTGATGACATAGCCACAGAATCTGAAGGCCAACACAATTAGCATAAATTACAGAGCTCGCCAATAAATAGTAAATCGAAAGCAAACTACCTTTGAATGTTCACAAGGAAATCGGATAAATCATGTATGTGCTTTGGTACAATTCATTAAGTTAGTTCAACATCAAATTCATGATAACATGGAGCCAACAATTTGCCGCAATAATTTTCGGTTTTCAGTTCAAGTTCTCCATTCTCGGTCACGCTCAACGCTCGCTCCTGATCACCTGATCCGCGCATCGTGCTCTCTGCGCTCCGCGCCTTCTTGTACTGATCGGATGATTTGCAAACACCAATTTTGCAGGGTTATTTCCCAACATTCTTGAAAAATGCCCTGCCCACCGTATCCTTTCGGCTTTGGCAACCTTCTAGAAGCTGGGTTTGCCGTGAAGAGCTCATCCTTCACAGCCCCACATCGTTCTTCGGAACGCCGCCAAACATCGTCCTTAGCACTCGTCGTACGATCATGCCGATCTTAGTGGGGTCTGTATTATACGCATTACCCAGCACTTATACCTTGCCGGTATGCATCTCCGTGGATTAATACCAAGTTCCATCTTGCCGTAATCTTGCCTGTAGTGGTTCGTCCGCTCCTGGAAATTCTTCCGGCATTCCTCTCCGGATTTTTCCAGAGATTCTTTTCAAATATTGTTCTAGGGAGTTCTCCAGAAATTCCTTACAGGACTCTCTCAGGAATTCATCCCGGTAATCCCAAAGAGATTAACTCTTGGGTTCCTTTAAGAGCTCGTCCCGAGATTTTTTCGCGGCTACATCAACATTTCAAGGGTTTATCCCGGGATTCCTTCCGGAATTCCTTCCGTCATTCCCTTAAAGACTCCTATCGGGATTCCTGGATTAATTTGTCCCTAGATTCTAGAAAGTTTCCCCCGGGAAACATTCCGAGGTTCCTACAGGATTTTTTTTTCAGAAAAAATATTCCAGGGACTCCTCCCGGAATTCTCCAAAATTTTTAGGGAAATTCCTGGAAAAGTCTCGAGAGTCCTGGCTCTCGAGACTTTTCCAGGAATTTCCCCAAAATTTTTGCTAAGCATTGCTTTAACGATTTCCTTTCCTCTTTCAAGGACTTTTTCAAGAAATATTTCAAATTTTCCTTACGAAATTCTTCGGACAATTTCTCACAGGATTTTCCATAGAATTTCCTGAATTTCTCCCAGCACTCCTCAGAAATTCCTCCCAGAACTCAACCTGGAATTATTTCAGGGAATTATTGCTAAATTTTTCCACGGATTCTCGCTGAGACTATTCGAGGTCTTCCTCCCAAAAATCCTTATTATGTAGATACTTGTCGGAATTCCTTCGGAAATTTTCCTCAGAGTTCTTTAGGATTTCTTTAGGAATTCTTCAAAGGATTTCTTTTGAAAGCCTTCCATAATTTTTCTGGGATGACCTCTTGGATTTTTCACAGATTTTTTATTGGAATTCTTTAAGGGATGTTTTCCAAAGCTCCTTTAGTGATTCCTTTCGGACCTCATTCCAAAAAATCTTCCCGAATTTCAATTCTTTTACCTTTCACCGATTCTTCCTGCTTAAAAATTTCTCCCGGAAATGATTCCATCCGGAAATGACTCCAAAATTCTTCCCGAAATTCTTCAAGAGATGCTCCTAAAATGTTTCCGGGAGTTTTTTTTTCGAAAATATTGGGAAGAATGATCAAAGGAATTCCTTCCGGAAATATTCCAGAAATTTATCCCGAAATCTTCTCGAGGATTTAAACCGCTAATCTTGTAAAGACCTCTCCTCAATTTTTTTCCAAGAATTACTCTAGGATTTTTTTTTAATTCCTCCGGTTACTTCAGAGATATCTTTCAGGATTTTTACAAGGATTCTGTCAAAAATTCTACCCAAAAATATCATGAAATTTATCAAAAAAAAAAAATACTTCCACAGATTCATGTCTGAATTCTTTCAAAGATTTGCTTAGGAATTATTCAAGAGATTTTAATCGGAATTCCACATGGAATCCCTCCAAAATTCTTCCAGCGATTTCTACCAGAAATCTTCCAAAATTTTATCCCGGGATTCTTTCAATGACATCTTACAGCTTTTAACATGGCATTTTTTCAAGAAATCTTACTTGAAGAATGTTCAATAATTTGTCTAATGATTCTTCCGGATTTCTTCACGAATTTCTCCTTGAATTTTCCTCCTGTTTTTTTTTCCAAAAATTGTTTTCCAGGAATTATTTCTGAACTTCTGTGCACTATTATTTTGAGCATTCCTTCCGGAAATGTTTCAGGTATTGCTCCGAAAATTGTTCCACAACCTTGACCAAACATTTCCATAGTTTTTTTTCTCTACACTAATTGCTTCCGGAATTCTTTAACGGATTCCTTCCGTCATTCTATCCGGGAAGCTTCTCGCAATTTAGTTCATAATTTTTCTTTGAATTACCCCGGCATGTACATTCTTTTTGTTTTTTTTTTCGTTGAATTTTTCGGGTATTTCCTCAGGATTTTTCTGAGAATTTCTTTTGTAATTGTTTGTTGGAGTTATTCTAGAATGTTTTTCCCGAAATTCTATCGAAGATTTCTCCCGGAATTCTTGCAAAGATTTAACACAAAATGTTCCTGGATTTTATTATTGTTAAATTCTTCCAGAGCTTCGTTTCAGAGCTCTCTCAAAGATTCGCCAGGAAATTATCCAAGAGATTTTCATCAGAATTCCACCTTGTAATTATCCTAAATCTCATACAGAGATTTCTACAAGAAGTTCTGAGGTTTCATTCCAAAATTCTTTCAAGGGCAAGTTATGGCTTTCACCTGACATTTTTTTAAGAAATGTTAGTCATAAATTGCTCAAGAATTCTTCCCGGAATCTATCTAAAGTCTTTTTACGGAATTCTTCCAATGATTCTCCCGGATTTCTTTAGGAATTTATTCATGAATTCTTCCCGGATTTTTCCAAGATTTCATTCCAGGAGTTGTTTATGAGTTTCCTAACATCATTTTATCAGGCGCTTCTACCATAAATCTTTCATGATTGCTGAAATTCAATTTTTTTTTATCTGTATTAACGAGATTTTTAGCCCTATGCTAGTTCATCTCGGGACCCATACTTTACTTCCCTTCCGAAGGAAGAACTCACATTTTGTGAGTTTGTCGGGAGTGGGATTCGATCCCAGGTCCTCGGCGTGATAGTCAAGTGTTCTAACCATCACACCAGGTCCGCTCCACTTTTAGAAATTTCTCTCAGTATTCTTCAAAGTTTTCTGCCGATATTACTTCAGGATTCCTTCCCGAGTTCCTTCCTGGATTTCCCTAAGAATTCCCATCAATTTCTACTCGGCATTCCTTAAATGATTTTTGCCAGGTTTCGTATTTAGTGTTTTGTACTGAGATTTTTTGGGGATTGCACCTGAGATCCCTCCAGGATTCTTTGAGGGGTTTTCCATTGATTCCTTCAAGGATTTTTATACGATTTACTCTCAATATTCCTCCAGAGTTTTCTTCCAAGATTTCTGCAGGGATTCCTCCTTTGATCTCTAAATGGATTTCTTCCGGGATTCTTTGAGAGGATTTACCCCGAGATTCTTTTAGGGGTCCACTTGGGTTCTTCCAGGCATTCCTTCGGGGGTTTCTCCGGAGATGCATTCCGCGATTCCTTAAGAAATTCCTCCATGTACTTCTTCCGGAATTCTCCCCAAGATTCTATCAGGACACTTCCAAGAATTTCCCCGAAATTTTCTCTACGCATTCCTTCCCTCTTCCACGGATATCTTCCAGATTTATGTCAAATATTCCTTCTGGAATTCTTTGGGCAATTTCTCGTGGGATTTTCCATGGAATTATTACAAATTTCCCCAGAACTTCTCAAAGATTCCTTCCAGAACTCAACCTGAATGTGTTTCAGGGAGTTTATTTCGAAATTCTTGCACGGATTCCTGCTTGAATTGTTTCGGGTCTTCTTCCCAAATATCTTTATTGACTACATCTTAAAATTCTTGTTCTCATCTTTACTAGAATTTCCTATTGGATTTCTTGGAACTCTTCCTCAGATTTTTTCCCGGAATATTTTAGGAAGCTTTTCTAGGACTTCCTTCCAGATCTCATTCTTCCCGGATTTCTTCCCGAAATCTTAGAGATTCCTTCCGAAAATGACTCCAAAAATTCCTTCTGAAAATCTTCCTGAGAATGATCCTAAAATGCTTCCAGGAGTTTTTTTTTTCAAAAAAAAAAAAGAATTCACAAAGGAGTTTTCTGAAATTCATACCGTAGTTATCTCAAAAATTTAAATCGGATTCTTTTGACCCTAGTGTTGGGGTCAATATGACCAAGACAGAGTTTATGGAGGGTTCAAGATTTCTCCTCATTTTTTGTGAGAATTCCTTTGGGATTTTTTCCAAGATTCCCTCGAATACTTCTTAGATATCTTTCGGAATTTTTCCGGGGATTTCTTCCAAGATTCTTCCAATAACTTCATTCAAAATACTTGCAAAGATTCAACTCAAAATAATCATGGAATTCGTAAAACAATTAATGCTTCCAGAGATTCATTTCAGTACTCTCTCAGAGATTCGCCTTGGAATTATATTCCGGCAATTCCTCCTAAGCGCTTCTAGAGATTTCAACCAGAACTCTTCTAAAGTTTCATTCCAGAATTCTTTCAAGCACATCTTACCACTTTTAGCATGACATATTTTTCATTAAATCTTACTAGGAAAATATCCCAGGGTTCTTCTTGATTTTTTTTTCTTCTTCTTCCGGAATCCTTCCAATATTTTTTTCCAGAATTCATTAGAAATTTATCCCGGAGAAACTGCTTGGTTCAGTTCACTTCCTTTAGGAGTGAACTTGTCAATTTTTTAGCAATTTTATCAGCAAATCCTTCGAAAGAGTTTTTTTCCAATAATTGGGGGAATTTCTCAAGCCTTCTCTTTGAATTGCTTTGACAGTACGTTTGGGAATTTTCTTTGCAATTATTTTGGCCATTTTATTTTTGGAATTCACTGGAGAGATAATTAAATGGAGAATCTCTTTGAGAATTCCATTCGATGTGCCTTCAATAATTAATTCAGTGAGTTTCGTCACAAATTAGTTGGAAACTTTTTTCGGCAATTCTTATGGGATTTGTTTTCGGCAATTCCTTTAGATTATTTTTTCGACAATTCCTTAGGATTTTTTTCAGAAATTTCTTTGGAACTCCCATGGCAATTTTTTCGTGCATATATTCTGTAAATCCTTTGAGAGTTTTTACATCAACTCCTTTCGAATTCCATTGGCAATATCTTGGAGGAATCCTTCTGTAATCCCTTTCAAATTTCCTTTAAAAAGAAGTTAAGAAAATTGTGTTGGGCTTTCTTTCTACAAAATCTATGAATTCTCAAGACAATTTCTTCGTGAAGGTTTCAGTGATGATTTTGGAAATTTCTGTGGTAGTTTCTGTAAGAATGTGTTCGATAGTTCCTTTCAAACTTGCTTCGAAATTCTCTGTATGAATTTCATCGACGATTCCATTGAAAGTTTCGGTGACAAATATCTTTTAGGTTTTTCGAGAATTTCGATAAATCTTTCAGACTTCCTTTGGCAATTCCTTCGAAGATAGATTTAAAAAGTCTTTCACCAATTTCTTCATAAATTTATTTGAAAATGCTTTCAGTAATTCCTTAGAGAAGTCCTTCAACAATTTCTCGCATTGTCTTTGAAAATCCGTTCAGTAATTAATTTAGATTTTTTTATCTGTATTAACGAGATTTTTATTATTTTTGAATTTCTAGAGCAATTCTTTTGGGAGTCCTTACTAAAATTTCTTCAGCATTTTTATTTTGGTATGTATTATAGAGGCTTTAAATTCTGCGTTTCATTCGCCTATGCATCATTCAAAATATTGCTTGTGAGGTTCTTCAGGAATTTCTTTGTGAATGTTTGTGGATGTTTTCCGCTCTTCCATTGGGAATTCATTCGGCAAGATTTTTTTTCTGTGGTAGTTACTAGAAGAATTCCTTTACAAATTGATACAGTCGAACCTCCATGAGTCGATGTTCCTTGACTCGATATCGACTCATGGAGGTATTTTTTTCCATACTGAAAAATAATTTCTGGGTTACTATGATGGTCCATTGAATATCGACTCATGGAGGTTTTACTGTATATCACTTTCATTTTCAGATTGCTTCGGCCATTTTATGGGAATCGCAATTCCTCTGTGAATTTCTTCTGATTTTTTTTTTAATTTCCAAATGTATGAGAAATCAGGCCGAACATTTCAATAGGTCCTATCTGCATTTGAGAGGCTCTCTTTGTTCACTTTCTCTCTCAATTATTGCAATGTAATGGTACACTTTTAAACTATTTTTGCAGTACAAATGAAAAGACGATTGTTTTGACCATCATTCAATGTAAGGTGACAATCATAATACAAATAAACAGCTGAGAATTAGCGAAAGAGAGGGAAACCAAAGAGAGCCTCTCTTTTGCAGATAGGACCTTTAGCCATGTTTGGCCTGAAATATCCAAAGGAATTTACAAAGAAACTGCCGAAGGATACTCTAGAGAAAATTTCGAAAGAATTGTGGAAGAAAGAATTACTATGGAAATTCAATAAATAGATGGCGAATAGATTTTCTAGTTTAATTTCAGTAGGAACTGCCTATGAAATTTTCGAAAAAAAAATTGAAAAGAATTATCGAAGAATTTAAAAAAAAACGCTATTTATGAAGAAGTTGCCAAAGGATTTTCCAAAATTTCTTCTCAATGCAAAAACAAATTTATGGAGAAATTCCAAAAACAAAACATTCCAAAAGAATTGTGAAAGGAATCCCCAGAGGAATTTCCGAGACATATTTCGGAATAATAAATATTAACACAACAAAATATAGAAGAATTACAGAAAAAAATCTCAAAGGCGTTTCAAATGGCATTCCTAAAATGAGTTCCTAATTATTTTTAAATGGTGGATTTCATTTCCCTTGCTCGTTCTTCACGCAAAAAATTAAAAAAAATCTCCCAGAACATGCTGAACAAATTTCAATTAAACAATAAAAAAAACTTTTCTTCTACTAAATTCTTAAAGAAATTGCCAAAGCAATATGCAAAGGAATTACCAATGAAATTCAAAAAAAAAATTGAAGAAAGAGTTCCGAAGGAATGGTTACCAAAGTTTGTATATTTCGTTTCAAAAAAATCTAAAAGAAATTGACGAACAAATTTCAAATGCAATACGGGAGAAATTCACAAAGAAATTGCCAAAACAAATCATCAAACAATTGCCAAAGGAATACGTATGGCATATTTTACGGAAATTTTCAAAACAGAAATTAAATTTTCCGAATAAAAACCATATGAATTCACATTGTTTGAACTAATCGCTAAATAAAAATACAACATTCTTGTATTATACGTATTTTAGTAAATATTTTCTAGTTATAGGATTTAAATTTCTCACTACATATTATTCTGAAAAAGTATTCTCATGGAATACTTACCGGCATTCTTCCATGGACTTCATCCGGAAAACTCCCAGGAATTCTGGAAGATTTTTTTTTTCAATAATTTTTCTTGAGCTTGCTTTCAGACATTCCTCCCGGAAATCTTTCAAGTACACCCACACCTACATTTCAGTCTCTTTAAAACTCACAAAAACTAAATATATGGTTTTCCGTTCTTTGCGTACATTGATACCACAACACCCCGATCCATGTGTCAATAATGTTCATGCTGAAAAAGTTTTATTTTTCATATATTTGGGAATACACTTAGACTCTTGTCTTTCTTGGGATATTCACATAAAACAAATTCTGAAAAACGTTTCATCATTGTGCGGCTTGATGAAAAGAGTTCGATGTTTTGTACATAAGAAAGCTTTACTGCAATTTTATTACGCTTGCATACATTCTGTCCTACAGTATTTAATTATAGTTTGGGATTATGCTTCCAAATCAAAACTTCAATTGCTGCAGCATTGATGTGTCATAGTTATTTTCAATTTATCTTCCCTATTTTCCACGACTTCGTTTTACACTGATTTGCATCATAATGTTACTCCAATTCTTGGTTTACGTGATTTTAACACTGTTATGAATGTACACAATGCTTTGAACAATCGTAACTTTCATCACAACATTGAACACAACATATACGTACCTCAAGACATGCACATGAACTGTTGAGAAACAAAGCGAACACGAACCTGAGCCTTATCTGCATAACTAACTATGGCTCTTTAAAGTTTAACTCCATTCCTGACATTAAAGGTATAACGAATACAATCCTCTTCAAAAGAAAGTTGAAGCAATATTTACTACGGAATGTAAGCGAATATATCGTATGGTGTGAGCCTTTCCATAAATGTAGGTTTATCTGGCTCCTGCTACACAGAAAAAAATATTGATGTAAAATTCAGCGAGAAATCATGCACATAAAGGGAATGCTACAGTTAGTGCATATTTACAGATATCATGTAAAATAACGTTACAATCGTGTAAATTTCCGCTAATAGTCACGTAACTGGTTGGAGTCCATGATAGTTTACGCGATGGTTGGCATAAATTTCCACGATGGTCATGTAATTTTACATTATATCTCCATGTTAAAGTGCACTAACTCTAGCATTCCCTTTATGTGGATGATTTCTCGCTGAATTTTAATAACATATTTTTTTCTGTGTAGTTTTTGCGTGCTTTTTCACTTAAATTAAAGGAAAAATAATCAATTTGAAGTTACAAGCCACAAACGTTATCACAAGGTTATATGTTTAGTCTATTAGTTTTGTTTAATTCTCTAGTTTAGTTTAATTAGTGAATCCCTTAAAAGGAACAAAGTTCCACTGGGAATTCACATTTCTTTAATTAGTTATAATTGTTCTCCACGTTCTGTTTGTATTTTTTTTTTAGTAATTGTCCATTACCAGAGGGCTCTCAGTGTGAGCTCTTTGGTGTGGGGGTGAGCGGAGGGTACACTTAAAAAATGTAATGATTCGAGACTGCCTAAATAGAATTTTTAGCTCGATGGATTCATTACCTAAAATTGATTCAGTTTATTACCTAATGTAAATTCTTATGCTCAAGAAACTTTTTAGGAAACCTTAAACAGTATCACCTCCCCTCCCCCTTGTCGTCACAACCCCCCTCCCCCATGAACACGACCGAAGCTCACCTTAACTCCATTCGCTACTTATTTCCCGTAAACCAACCTTATCCTTAATCTACAACACTCCTACTGCTCTGAACGCTATCAGATTCAATTTAGGTAGCGTTACCTAAATGAAGGGATCTGAATAGATTTCAACTAAATGGAGGTTCCAGTGTATTGCTCTGACCGTAAACTGTTCCAGAGATTCTTCCCGGAACTTTGATCAAAAATTTCCCTAGTTTTTTTTTTGTTTTCTTCACTGTTTGATCCTGGATTTTTTTCACAATTCTTTCAAAGATTGCTTCCCAATATTTTTGGGTATTTTACATTTTTATCTAGGTAATCCATCGAATTATTTCGGAAATTATTTCGGGAACTTTTTCCAGAACTCTTCTAGATTCCTCCAAAATTTTCCCAGAAACTCCAACCGGAATTTTAAAAGTTCTTTCTTTCTTTTTTTTTTCTTCAATTTTTCCAGACATTTATCTTCATTTATCCAAAAATCCCTTATAAAATACATAGCACCCAATTTTTCATAAAATCAAAGAGATTCTTTCTGTAAATGTTCCAAACATTCTTCCCGCAATTGTTCAGATTTTTTCCAGAATGTTTCTAAGTCTCTACCTCGTCTCCAAAATAACATCTGTGGAAATACTCATTAATCATCTAAAGAGTCAAGTCAGTTTCCAGCAAGAAAATAGACCCAGAAAGTGAAACAATACCGTCGTTGGGGGTGAGAATGGGTCAAAAAAGGATACTCAAAGATTGTTTGTTAAATAACAAATGCAATTGAAGTCGGAATAACTTTTTATTTGGTATGTATACTCTTCTATATGGTAATGAAAGTTTAGCAAGAAAGTATCACATTATATGAATTACTTACTGAACTACAAATGATTGAAAATTGACCCAATCTCACCCCTTAGAGGGGGTGAGAATGGGTCAAAGTTTTCGAAGTCAATATAAGTTAATTTTTTTGATCATATCTAGTAAATCTATTTAACATACAATGTAACCATGACAAAAAAAAATTTAGGTAATTTTAAAAGATGATAAATCCACCTAAAAGGGCTAATACAACCGAAAAAATGGTTGAAATTTGATAAAATAATGTTTGTATGTAGTATCGCCATTTTTAGCCACCATAATCATCCTCATTTAAAGTTTCAACCCCCATAGAGAGGAGGGAGGAAGATTACAATGAGGGAGGGACGCATTGAAAGATTGATTGAAAAAAAATATGATATTTTTAGTATACTGCATAAGAAATGTTCAACCAAGCCCTCCGTTATAAACTCTTATGTACATGATCATTGGCCTCTTAAGATAGAGGGTCGTTCAAATATTATGTCGTACAACATTTCACATTATTAGACCCTCTCTCGCAATAACATTTAAACGAATATGCAGTACACTAAAGACTAGATGATGATTAAAGGAGCTGTCCAAACGCATGGGTGTATTTTTATAAATGATTTTAGGCACTAAACGTATGAACACACTCGCTTGACGCTTCTTCGACATATTTTCGAACAAAAGCGTACTTTTATGAAGATACGGTAAACATGGCACCATTTTACAGTCAAATAGGGTCTGGATAACAAGTTGAATTTTTAGTTAAGGTTATGTGCAGTCGATAACTTGCTTGACCCAATCTCACCCCTATTCTTAATATTTAGACATAGGGTCGAAAATATTGAATTTTTAAATATAAAGTGCATTGACAGCCCACTTTTTTGTTGCATCAACCAGGTAATACCTACAGCTAACTACTTATAAGAAAATTTATGGTTAGGTGCTTGTGTGGAACATTGCGAAGGAGAATTTTTTTCAGAGTGATTTACTAGTAGTTTCATCACATAAGTTTAGCCACAAATTTAACAAAAAATCGATTATAGCTAAACATCTTATTCTGCATCATGACGTTTAAAAACATCTTTTCTTTGAAATAATATAAAGTTTTCAATATAAATTAGCGATAGTTGACGAGTTATTTCAAATTTTATGTTTCTCCGTTTTGACCCAATCTCACCCCCCAGACCCATTGTCACCCCCATCGACGGTATGAAATATGATTATTTCCTATTTCAATTCTCTTCTGCTACAGCCAGTTGAAGCATTATGAAAGCCCAGCAACAATAAACGCATTACGCTCAGACCCGAGAAAATCTAATTCCCTCACTCATTTAATTAGGGTAGCTAATTTCGTGGAAAATTAGACTGCTACATAATTTCGGAGCTTTCTTCCATTGCTTCAAATCCCTTATATCGCCAATACGTATACGTCGTTGACTGTGTGAAGAACTTAAGTAGGTGCTTGGTATCCTATAACACCTGCCAGCAGGCGACAAAATATGCAAAACTGTCTCCCGCCCATTCAAGTTGTTGGAAACAAAATCCCATGTAGCCCCAGAAATCCCGGCAATTGCCTCTTAGACCCTGCCTCGCCTCACCCAACGCAAACCAGACGGACGGACGGACGGATGAAATCGTGAATAATAAATCAGGCGAATTCTTCTGCGCGTCTAGAGGGCTGGTGGAGTGGGCTGTCTCCCAAGGATACAGACGACCGACAGACCGAGGCGAGAGTATGGAAGAAGGGTTCAAGGCCGGTGCAGAGCGACGAGGTCGGCCGGTCATCGTCGTTTCCCGCAGAAAAAAAAACTGCTTCCACAAAGTCATCGTGCGTTGAGAAACTGGAAAAAAGGAAAGCGAGGTTGCTGAAAATGAGCCACTCATTGGGAAAATTGTTATCCGTTGGATTGTAGGAGAAAAGCCTGGCCCGGCTCGGAAATTTCGAAAGCCAGGTGCTGGATAGAGAAGACCGGTGCGGTGCGGCGATAGGGGCTGAAGTGAAAATTCAATTTTATACATCCTCGGGCGGCATCAACATTTGGGACAGGATGTTTGCCCAAACGACCCATTCGGTTGTCGTTGTTGTTGGGCTGGGCGGACGTGGTGCGTGTGATGCAGAAGTTTTAAACATTATGCGAGACGGCGTGACACGTCATGAGTTGACACTTTTTGAAAGCCCTGCGACAATACTCGAGCAAAGCTGTGTTTGTGTTGGTTGGGAACCTTATAGCTCATAACTCATTGTTGCCAGACTTCATTGTTCCACCACAGTCTGAGCAATAATGGCGATATCATGACACCAGGTTATCAATATTCATTATAATGCTTTCTCATTCAAATCGCCGTCAATCCCACATTTTACCATGCTATATTCATCATTATTACGCAAAATCACTTCAACAACTAGAGACACCATACCCTAATCTCCAACAGCTCATAATTCTGCCGAAAAGTCATAAAACTCTCGTCGTACCGCCCACTCGAAATTATGTGCCATCAAATTGCCCTCTTGGCATGGTGACCGAACGACCGACCGGATCGGCCGGCTAGCCATGCACGCAACCGATAACGATCTCTCCCTCGAAGGAGCCCACTCCAAGGGCCGGTCAGCAGCCGGCGACGTCCAACCCCGGCCTCGGTGGCCCTGAAAGCAAACGACACAGGGCAAAAACAAAATCGATTCACGGTACATATACCGAACTACTGACAGGGTACACGACCGTTGGGAAGGACAGCTTTTCAGAGAGCTAGCTGGCTGCTTCCATCGAAGTCAGATGTGAGAAACCGGCATTCTAAACTGCACGCAGCAGTAGTGTGGGCAGAAGGATAAACAAGCCTCCGGCCAAAGTCCGGAAACAAAGTCTCACAGAGGCGGAAAACCTAGCTTTACACGATGATTGGATCCAACGGAAACGACGGAAACAACGAAAACGACAAGCCGGACGAAAGCCCAAAATCCTTCCTGATGGTTATCGAGCCGCAGGCCTCAATTTGTTGGGTGTTCGAAAACTGGCTGGCAATTGAATGTTAAGTCGAAAAACCTAGATTGTGTCAACCTATTAAATGGGATTAAATATGTAGTTTTAGATATTTCGGGCCAAACATTTCAATACATTTGAGAGCTTCTCTTTGTTCACTTTCTCTTTCAATTATTGCAATGTAATGGTACACTTTTCAACTATTTTTGCAGTACAAATCAAAAAAAGATTGTTTTGACCATCGTTCAATGCAAGGAGACAATCATAATACAAATAAACAACTGAGATATTAACGAAAAAGAGGGAAACCAAAGAGAGCCTCTCTTCTGCAGATAGTACCTTTAGACATGTTTGGCCTGATTTTAACAGTAAATTATTACATCTGGTTTCAACTCTTACTTCAAGGGGTTTTCCGAACAACGATACCAGATATACAGATACAAATACAGTGCACCTCCTAGTGGCAGAATTTTGAAACAAGTGTTAATTTTTATGTAAGTTTATGTCATTCTAATCAACACTAAAGACACTAACTTTCTAAGTTATCGAGGGGAACGACACTAGTTTTGCCAAGCCGAAAAACCCCAAAAAAAAGTCGAAAAAAGACGAAAAAACCGGTAAACGCCGCCTATTGGCAGAATTTTGAAACAAGTGATTATTTTTATGTAAGTTTGTCATACTGATCAACTTTGCCAAAGCCACCAACTTTCTAAGTTATCGGGATTCTGAGATATGAAGTTTTGAAAATTTACTTGCTCACTAGCGCCGGCTAGTGGAGATATTTCGAACTTCGCAACTCATTGTCAGTAAGTTATTGGCGTACTCAACAACTTTCCCGAAGACACTATCCTTCCAAATTATCAGGGTCTTGAGCTGTCGCATATCGTAACGTTTGCTTGACAACCTGACATGGTTCCTGTAGTGCAATTTAGCATCAAACTGTTGATGGTCCCTCTAGCGGCCAAATTGCCAACTAATCATATGAACCAAAGTTCTAAATGGTAGATCTTATCAAGCCCTAAAACTTTGCCGAAGAAAGTATTGCACTAACTCTTAACACACCCAGGATAATAGGCCACACCCCTCAAAAGCCGAAATCCCATAAGCTCTTAGTCTCCTATAACGCTCACCCCTGTCTAGTAGGAGTTCGTTTAATAGGAGTCCGTTTAATAGGAATTCGTTTAGTAAGAGACTCGACTGTATTTGAAGTTTGATACAAGCAGGATACGGTGGTGGTTGATGAAAAGTACCCAAAAATTGGGTACTTCTCAGATTTTTTTTCTATGGGAAATCACGAAAAAAAAGACACTATGACACGTTACATTAGTAGTGCACGTTACGATAGACGGAGATTCCTTCGAGGTAGTCGAGTAGTTTCTCTATTTACCTTAAATCTTTACTAACGAATCCAGAACAAAGGGTTGAAAGTCAAAAGATCGAAGATCATAAGGCCGAAAGTCGAAAGTAAGAAGGACAAAAGATTGAAGAGTTGACAGTTCTAAATTAAAATAAAAAAGGACAAAAATTCTAATGGACAGAAGGTCGAAAAGACGAAAGCTGCTGTTGGTAACAAAACTGAAAAAAAAAACTGGAATCGTTAGGTATGAGATGAGAAGCGAATTCAAATTTATTTAAGGACAGACTTGTTAGAAACCCAAAATGGCCACCACAATGGCCGACTTTAGCACCTACTCACGATTTCGAGCCCACAAATCTTGTAAGCTTATTACAAGTGAGCAAGAACAAAATAATAAAATGCACTATTGTTTGAAGCTTGCTTCTTGAGATTTATGCGTCTAAAGTTCTGATGCACTGTTGAAGCGGAATTTCCAGACGTTTGTCCTTTAGTACCTGCAGTCATGGGCGTAGCAAGAGGGCCGGGGGCTTGTCCCCCGTGGCCACCTTTTTTCATTATTTTTAGTCAACTCAAGATTTGATAATATTTCATCGATTGGTTTTCGGCGAGAAATAATAATCTTCATTTAGCCAGATTGTCCGAACGTTTCGGTTTATTCTAATGGCCTTCGACCATCAACTTAAGATTAAGGGTAACATTAAGGATTACCATGGATAACAATGACCGATAATCGCTATCGTAGTTAGCATGGCGAGTGCGGTAGATTCTGTATACATTGAAAGTCCTGAACTGAACGTAGATTAAACGATAATTGTGGTAGATTTAGAAAGTCCTGAACTCCAGGACTTTTGGCATACCTTACAGTGTCGTGTAACCTCAGAATGATTTTCTCGTAACATATCCGCGTATTATGGACAACAATGATCGATACTGCTAACGTAAATTACATGCTCATTGCGGTAGATTCTGTAGACCTTGAAAGTCCTGAACTGCAGGACATTTTGTATATCCTTCAACGTCGTACAACCTTAGAAAGATTTTCTCGTAACATTTCGAAGTACCATGGATAACAATGACCGATAACCGCTAACGAAATTTGCATGATGAGTGCGGTAGATTCTGTAGACTTTGAAAGTCCTGTACCACAGGACATTTTGCATACCTTACAATGTCGTACAACCTCTAAGATATTTTCTCGTAACATTTCGGAGTACCATGGATAACAATGACCGATAATTACTAACGTAGATACAATAACGATTGTGGTAGATCTTGTAGACCTTTGAAAGTCCTGAACTTTAGGACATTTTGCAAACCTTGAAATGTCCTCAAACCGCAAAAAGTATTTCTCGTTCAATTAGAAAGCAACTCAGAATATTACAGTCAAAAGCCGCAAAGTTATATTGAATTGGCGCTGCGGTAGATTTTGTTCACCAAGTAAGTCTTAATTCCAGGGTAGTTTGGATATCCTAGAACATCCAAACAAACCGAAAACAGCTGCCCACTTATGTCTTGCGGCTCTAAGAGTATTCTGCATAATTGTCCCATGAATGTATTGCATTGCTTACATTCAGGCGCTTACAGAGCATATGACTTAAACTCCATAGCGTCTTAGAGGCCTTGAGATGATCTAGGTTTATTGCACGTGATCACCGAATTAATTTGGACATCAAGGATCTCCTTTTTTAAAATGACGTTAATCATGAATGTAAACAACACCCCATCAAAGTGCAGGGGAAGTCCATCCAATACATCTTATAGTACAGCTATTCCCCTTGATGTATACAAAATTTCAGCTTGAAAGCTTGAAAAACCACAGATCTCGATTTTTGAAAAATTTTGGACCTGCTATTTTAAGGATTAATAATTCAGAGTTCTAGAAAAACTCTGTCAAGAAATAAACTACAGTGACCCCACACCGTTGAATCACCCACAGTTTATGAATCAGCTTGCTCAAAATAACAAAATCAAAAGGTAACTTGTCACAAAACATCTAAAAAGTATTTTTGTTGGACAAATCCTTGTGTATATCGAACATCACAACAGTTGTTACAGCGCGGAATCCGATTTTGTTTCCGAAATCAACGAAAATTGTCGGCGTAATTTTTACGCTGTCATTGTTGCCATTTTTTGGTCGCTTTTGCAAGACGTACGCCTGTTGTCGATTAGAAAAAAATGACAATTTAGACGTTTCTGTACAGCTTTGTGAGGAAAAATCGAGCAATAACCTACTGTTACATGTTGAATCAGCATGTTTATGAAGGCAAAGTGCTGTAGAATGGCGATTTCACATATAAATAGAGCAAAGCACCTGATTCATAAATTGTGGAGAAAAAACGGGTTTGGCGCAATTTATGAATCAGGTGGAAATCGGCTGAAATTTTATAAGTTTTAAATATATTTCACCAGGTTTTCTTTTTGTAATAAATGCTCAGCCAGCATTTTATAGAACCTGAATGTCTTTCGATAGATTCGATGCCATTTTGTATGATGTTATCGCTCCCGAACACTTAGAGAGAGCGTATCAGCAACGATTATCGGTCCAAAGCACAGGATTTTGTATATTTTGGGGCTACGCCGATTAAAGTATATGTGATGAGATAGTGGAAAATAGAATTTGAAAACATGTTGGTAGTTGGTAGCATGGATGCTTTCACTCAGCTGGAAATCATTAAATTCATTTGTCTATAACTCAGTTCAGAAGCTTGTTACTACAATGTGATGTCCGGAGAACTTGTATAGGGTAGTGTTTTTCCAACATAATTATCACCAAGGACACCATGTTCTAACTCCCATATCTACGGTGAGAGAATGCTAGTATTACCTATTCATACTAAATGATAAAAAAAATCAATCGTTTTGTATCCGTAGGTGGTGCCAACACTTTCACGCCGCAAATATAAAAGTTATAATATGGCGTCATTGGTGATAATTGTAGGAAACACTACCTCACCAGTTTGCCGAACATCACGTTATAGTAACAAGCTTTTCAACTGAGTAGACGCTTGAGTATAAAGATTGCCAGGTGCGTGAAAGTATTATTCTTGGTTGGTGGCCTAACTTGAGTCTAAATGAGATTTTCGATGAAATCACCGTCTTATTCATTTGAACCTTGTGTAACGCTAAATAACACCACAAGATAATAGCAAGCAACGAAGAATAACATTTCTGGATCCCTATCTTCAATAATTGACTATAAATAGCCTTCAAACCTCTCCGATACCAGTTTTGCGATACCTTTTAGCGCATGTAAAGTATTCAGACCTATGTCAATTGAATGTGAGAACACCATGTTGAAGTTTTATTCATTTTAAAAGTAGACATATCTGCCTGAAATTGATTCAGATTTTTGGCAGATGTCTATAATGTGTTCTGGGATGATGGTTCTACATCCATTGAAGCGTATGGTGTCATGAGCTTCACGAGATTTGCCAAAAATTCGATGATTCATAAATAGTGTCTAAACTGATTCATATGTGTGGGCAAGTATTCTGCTGATTCATAAACTGTGGTTTTCGGCATTCTTCTAGAAAGTCAAAATTTTAACATTTTTCTTTAAATTCAACGAGCAAAGTGTTCACGAATTAGAAGTATAGACATAATGTTACAGTGTGATGCGAAGGGGTGACTTTCCCTTTTATAAAAAATGGACACCAAAACTCGTTTTATACATATATTATAAAAAGAAACGCCTCGGTCACATTACTCCTCTTCCTTAAATCCTCCTACCACTCCCCTACTCCTACCGGTCCTGCCTCACATGATCTTTATTCTTCACTTAAACTACTCACGGGCCCGTGCTTCGACGCTGGAGCTACTGCACCGCCAAGCGCTGGACGATGGCCACTTCCTTCGTCGCTTCGTGGTAAGCTGCTTTTCGCTCCTCCCGATCGCATTGATTCCTTCAATATGCTGCTGCATGCACTTCGCCGTGATGGCTGTCGGTTCTTCCCGCTGGATTCTTCTGTCAAGGGTTGGTGCCAAAAACGTGTTCTTTTGTAGTTCTAACTCGATGCGATTATCACGCGCTGGGTTTCGTACCGCACTCCCGGACATTGTACTACCGGTCGGTCGTCAGCTTTACCGGCAATTTTCGGTTGATTTTTATCGCCGCGGTGTTCGGAGGACCAAAAAGAACTGACTCCCACTGCGATCATACCATCATATGCCGGTACGACCGTCGCCTACTACGACCGAGCGGCTATGTTTACTCAAAAGCGAGACCCGAATGCTCTCTCGTGTTGTGGAGAGTTTCTCATCGGACGTTTTCCTTCTTGACGGACTGCCGAAGGCTAACAGATGCGACGTTCACGACGGTAGCTTTGTAGTTTCGTATTGGTAATTCTGCTTTCGCCAATTTACAGCAGCAGCTGGCTGGCGTGCTAATCAGGAGTTCCCAATGCGGGTCAAACGGTGCAGTGCAGTATCGGTCGAAAAAATGTTAATTTTACCTATTGATGTAACTAAATTGCCAAAACTCAACAAAATGCAAACACTAATGTAACAATAATCCTACTGTTTGGTTTTGACTACATTGAAATATATGGTTTATTTTCTTCTGTATTATTATTTTTATGATGCAAAAACCCTTAGATGATTCATACGTGTGGGGTCAGTGTATTCTAATATTTTGGGATTTCATCTAAATTAACCACAAGAAATTTCTTGTTTCTCTAAGAGCACAACTTTAATCTTATCATAGAATTTTACCAAATAACGCTGTTGAATGACTAAACTTTGTGAGTTTTATTCATGGAATACAAAACGACATGCCAAATTTTCTGGATATGACGACACTGGTCCCGGTAGGGACTATTTAGAATTTTCTCAATTCTCAATCGTCATACTAAGAGCAAAAACGCCTTGGATTTCTTTATGAATTCCTCAAGGGATGCCTTCCGAAATTCCTCAAAGTATTTCTTCAGGGATTTCCCCAGGGATTCCTTCAAGAATTTCTTAGGGGACCTTTCCTGGAAATTCTCCTTCGTGAATTCCTCCATGAACGTCTTACGACTTACGGGATTCCGATAGTGATTGTTTCAGGGCTTGTTTCCTCCCATGAATCCTTCAGAAATTCTTACTTCTGCAAGGATGCGTTGAAGAAAGCCGCCATGATTTCATTATGGATTCTTCCAGAGACCCATCTGGGAATTCCTCCTGAGATAGCTTTAGAGGTTCCATCAGTAATTATTCCAGTGCGTTTTACGAGGATTCTTTCAGGAATTTCTCCATGGATACTTTTTAGGTGATTCTGCAGATGTTCCTGCACAGATTTCTCCATATATTCCTCCTAGAATTCTGTTAAAGATTGCTTCAGTTATTCCATCTGGGATCGTTCGAAGTATTTCAGCAGGAATTTTTGCTAGAAATTTTCTTAAGAGATTCTATAAGAGATAGATATTTAAAAATAAATCAAGCAAATCCTTCAAATTAAAAAAAAATCCAAGTTTATCCAAGGGTTACTTATTCAGTCTTAAAAATACTGCAGACATGGATTCCTTCAGATTATTTCCAGGGATTTCTACAGAAATTCTCCTAGAAATTTGTTTAGAAATCTATCATAGGATTTCCTGAGGGATTCCTCCTGGGATTTCTTCAGGCATTCCTCCAAAAATTCCTAGGAAATTTCCTCCTTGAATTCGCTCAAGAATTTCTCCAGGGATTCACTCCGGCATTCCTTCTGGGATTCTTTCAGGAACAGTTCTAGAGGTTATCTCAATTCCTCCAAAGATTCCTTCACAAACTCTTCTTGGGATTCCTTCATGAATTTACCCTGGATTTTTTTTCAGAAACTCCTCCAGAAATTCATCCATAAATGCCACCACAAATTGTTAAGAGATTCGCTTTGGAATTCTTCTTAGAAATGCTCCGGGATTCCTCCTGGGGTTTCTTCAGGAATTCCTCCAGGAACTTTTACAGGGATTCCTCCAGGATTTCTCAAGTATTGCTTCTGCGATTTCCTCGGTACATCCCCCTGGGATTCTTTTAGGAACTTTTTCTTCGATTTTCCCCTGGAATTCCTTCAGGAACTTTCCCTTGGATTTCTCCAGAAATGTTTCCTGGGATTCCACCAGGGATTCCTCCAGAAATTCCACCAATGTTTTCACCAGGATTTCCTCCAGAAACTCCTCCAGGGATTGCGTCAGTAATTCCTTCAAGGATTCCTCCATGAATTCTTGCAGGGATTCTTCTAGTGATATAAGTATTTTCCTAGACATTCCTCCAGGAATGGTTCCAGGGATACCTCCAAAAATTCCTCCAGTAACTTCTCCATAGTTTCCTCCTGGAATCGCTCTTCTAGGAATTCCTTCAGAAATTCCTCAAGGGATTCCTCCAAGAATTCCTCTAGAAATTTATTCTTTCAGAGATTCCTCCCGAAATACCTCTAAGGATTCCTGTAGAAATTTCTTCATGTGGTCCTCCAGGTATCATTCCAGGAAATCCTCCAGGAATTCGTTCAGGCATTACTCCAGGAATTCATTAAGGCATTTCTTCAGGAATTTCTCCAGAAATTCATCCAGGAATCCCCTCATCCATTCCTTCAAAATTTCATCAAGGAATTCCTGCAGGAACTGCTCCGGGAATTCCTCAAAGAACTCCTCCAAGTATTTCTCCAGGAATTACCTCAGGAATTCCTCCAAGTATTACCCAGGATTCCGCCAGAAATTACCCCAGGAATTCATCCAGAATTTTTTAGGGATTACACTAGGAATTTATCTGGGAATTTCATCAGGTATTAACTTCGAACAATCCTCCAAGAGTTACTCCAGAAATTCCTCCTGAAATTCCTTCTATGATTTTTCCAAGCATTACTCTAAGAATTCATTCAGGCATTCCTCCAGGAATTCCTCTAGGCATTTTTTTCAGGAATTCATCCAGGCATTCCTTCACGACTTCATTCATAAACTCCTCCAGGGGCTCTTCCAGGAAATCCTCGAAGAATTTCTCCAAAAATTCCTCTAGGAATTATTTCAAGAATTCCTCCAGGAATTACTTCAAGAATTCCTTCAGAAATATCTCCAGGAATCCCTTCAGGGGTTATTCGAGGAAATTATCCAGGAGTTTCTTCTCCAAAGATTCATCGAGAGATTTCTTTATGAATTCCTCCAGAAATTCTTGCGGAGATTCGTCCAGGGATTCCTCTAGGGATTACTCCAGGAATTTTTCCAAGGATTCCTCCAGGAATTTACCTAGGGATTACTCCAGGAATCTATCCAGAAATTTCTTCTCCAGTGATTTCTCCTGGAATTCCTCTAGAAATTACTCCAGGAATTCATCCAAGAATTTATCCAGATTTTTTTTTCTCCTGGGATTTCTCCAGAGATTAGCCTGAGATTCTTCTAGGACTTACCCTAGAAATTCTTCTAGAAATTTGATCCAGGAGTTTCTCCAAGTAATCCTCCGGGAATTCATTCAGGAATCTCACCATGGATTCCTCTGAATTTTTTTCTAGAGATTCTTGACATTTCTCCAGGAATTCCTCCAGGCATTCCTTCAGATATTGCTCCACAGATTTCTTCAGGGTTTCCTCCAGGGATTCCTCAAGGATTTCCTCCAGGGATTCATCTAGGGTGTCCTCCAGAAAACCTTCCAATGGTTGCTTCAGGATTTCCTCCAGAGATTCATCTAAGAACTTCTCCAAGGATTTCTCCATAGATTTCACCAGGAGTTGCTCCGGCAATTCCTCTTAAAAAATTGATCCAGGTGTTCCATCATAAATTTCAAATATCCTTCCATCATATTTTCCAATGATGCATACCATGCATGCATGCCGGCCATTTGGTTGCTTTCCTTCTAAACATAAATATATTCGAGTTAATAAGAGGGATATTAAATGAACTGTAATTACCATCTTGAATTTTGAAACGATGATGAAGTTTTGAATAGATTGTTGTTATATTAGAAAAATAATCTAATCGTAATAATTTTCTTTCGTACTAAGAAATTTAAGTATAGTCAAAAGTGTTTAATAGCTCATATGTTATTCATAAATGATCAAAATTTTATTGCATTCGGTTTGTTGAATCCGTAGATATAACAGCTCAAAGTTGGCCCTCGGATAATTATACATTTTTCTAGTATCTTTCTAACTTCGTGTAGAATAGCCCGATCCTTTCCAAATTTGGACCACTGATACAAAACTAGTTGATAACCTTACAGTAAAAATTTGAGAATATTTTATGCACTTTTCGAAAAGTTACAGCTACTTGAACATTTGAAGTGATAAAATTTTACCTGTCCCAATTATTTTGAGTATCCCCTGTACAAAGGAATTCAATTAGAAACTCGTCCTGCAATTCTTTCAGGAAAATATCCTGAGAGATTTTTATTTATTTTTTAAAAAAATCTGTCAAGAATTTATTTTATGGATTTTATCAGGAGCTCCTTCAGAGATTCCTCTGGGAGTTTCTCTGGGAATATTTCAAGGGTCTTCTTTCAAAAAGTCATGAGATTTCTTTAGAAATTCCCCCAGTAATGCCTTCTCCAACGATTGTTTTGGGACGTATTACTGGATTTTTTCATGGTTTTTTTTTTCTGGCAGCTTCTTCAGGAATTTAGTCAGGGATTTCTCCAGGGATTCTTTCAGACATTTCTCAAAGGTAACCTTTGGGAATTCACCCAGGGAAAACTCTTTCGGAATTCTCCCTGTATGGGATTTCTCCCGGATTTTCTCCTTATTGTACTCATTATTGCAACTCCATTCATAATAATAATAAAAAAAAAACAAGTGTTCATGCTATGCTAAGCTGTGCTATCACGGAATACTATCTCAAGGAAACCTTTTTTATAGAAGATCAATCGGAGCAGCAATTGAGTTTTTGTTATCCTTAAGAGCCAGTTCGCGAGAGCCGCAACCCCTTCTTGTATCGATGGGCTCCGATTGAGCTGAAATTTTCAGGGTATGGTTTTCCATATAAAAGATGATATCTGGCCGATTTTCAGATTTTTCCGTTAGGGGGAAGTGGGGTAAAATAGTCCTCAAAGATTTCATGTCTAAATATAGGTGAAATCACTAAAATCGCAATAACTTCCGCAAAAGTTAACGGATTCAGCTGAAATTTTGTATGGACACTCTATTCCTATGGCACTTCCATTTAAGCCAAGCGTTGGATATTCTTTGATATTTAATTTGGCGAAATAGGTTATTTTCATATTTTTTTTGACGATTTTCAGGGCGTCTGTTTTCGTACCAACAGAACTAGGATAAAAAACTGAGTACTACGTTTTGAAGGACTACCCAAGAACTTTCATTTGATATGTGACCCAGATGCGCCAACTTAAAAACTTTCGAAAAAAAAAATTTTTTTCTCGGGGTATGCATTTTACCCCATATTTTTAGCTGTCTAAAGAAGTGTTGTCGCAAATTATGACAACGTTATTTAACTTTCAAGGGTTTTTCTTCAATAATATTTCAACAGAAAAATGATGACTAAGAAATGCAATTATTGGATTTTTATCATTTGGGGAAAGTAGGGTAAAACGGACTACCTCAACCTCCTTTCGAAATAACGTTGCTACGATGTGCTCTGATCGGACTCGAATTTTCAGAGTTCTTTATTCTATTCAAGAATAGATGCTATATCACAAATTATTTCTTTTTCTCGAGAGGCTACCCAGTTAGTTTTCTCAGAAAAAATGTTGAAAATAATTAAAATTTCAAAACCTACAAATACTTTGGTAAAACTTGGCAAAATTTCATGAAATTATAAGAAATTTCTTAATTTTTATTGATTTCTGACAAACTTTTTGACGTCGAGAAATGTCACAGATTAGCACGTGGTGTACGATTCACCGGATTCTTTCTCAATTTTTCTTTTGACATGCATCTCCGGTTCAATTTTCCCTATTTTTTTCTCGTGAAAGTTGCTGCAGTGCACAATGGTCCACGAAAAAGATTTACGAGGGAAGATGCATTCAGCGCCTTCAAATGATTTTTTGGACAAATATGGTCTTCTACAATGTTGTTCCCAAAAATAAGGCCCTCTTTTCAATGTAAATAAAAATTAGGGTGGTCCATATTTTCAAAGAAATTGGGAATCAAACTTTTTTATTTACAAGAATAACTGTATACATTCTTCGGGAAAGTTGTAGATCTATCAGTTTTGAGCAAGTTTCCTGAAGACACTTTTTATGTAGCTTTAAAATTGACCGATCTAGAGATATTTTTTTCTGAATAAGTTTAGGGTGGTTCAAGAAATCCCGTTTTTCTGGCGTTAACTTTTTCAGTTTCAATTTTTCATCATAGTCGCCCAAGAAACACTTGCAGAGCATTTGAAGACGCGTCGTTTCGTGCGCTGAAATGGTCTTTATCTCTTTTGGTTTGATAGTTACAGCTGTTTTCCTAAAAATCATTTTTTTTTTTGCTTTTGCGAATCAGTAATATCTGATTGGTGCGTGAAAAATACTTGAAAAGTGCCTATTTTTTCTAGCGCACGAAAATGTGCGTTATTTTTGAGTTCTAGAAATGGTTCTTAGACAACTTTGATGTGAAATTTGAAACAAAAAGATAAAGATAAGGGTGACGCTAGAGCAAATCGTTTTATTGCTTTATCTTTTTTGTTTAAAATTTCTCGTCTAAGTCGCGTGAGAACCACTTTTAGAGCTTCTAAAAAAGCGCATTTTCGTTCGCTGAGAATGTTGCTACGTCATTCCGTTCAAAAGTTATTGATGATTTTCTAGAAAAACTAGACACTTTTCAAGTATTTTTCACTTGAATTACAAAAAAACACCTTGAATTTGATGATGATTTACCTGGGCTTGTTAGGGGAATATCTGTAAATAAAAACAAAATCGGGTTAAGTACGGTTCCTTTGAATTCCACTAAGAATTTGCATCCTTTGACAGATACGTATTTCGACCTCAACTGTAAGGTCGTCTTCAGTGTCTTGTACTTGACTCGACTCAAGTACAAGACACTGAAGACGACCTTACAGTTGAGGTCGAAATACGTATCTGTCAAAGGATGCAAATTCTTAGTGGAATTCAAAGGAACCGTACTTAACCCGATTTTCTTTTTATTCACCTTGAATTACCAAAAATCACAAAAAAAATGTTTTATAACAACGTTTCTTCTTTTGAATGCGGGCAAAAGATAATTTTTATGATTGCCCCAACCCGTCATAACACCTTTTTAAAATACTGTGCTCTACAAGTGTTTCTTGAGTGACTTTGATAAAAAATCGAAACTGAAACAGTTAACGCCAAAAAAAGCGATTTTTATTGAATCACCCTAAGCTTATTCAGAAAAATATCTCTAGATCGGTTAATTTTAAAGCTACATAAAAAGTGTCTTCAGGGAACTTGCTCAAAATTGATAGATCTACAACTTTCTCGAAGAATGTATACAGTTATTCCTTCAAATAAAAAAGTTTGGTTCCCAATTTCTTTGAAAATATGGACCACCCTAATTTTTATTTACATTGAAAAGAGGGCCTTATTATTGGGAACAACATTGTAGGAGACCATATTTGTCCAAAAAATCATTTGAAGGCGCTGAATGCATCTTCCCTCGTAAATCTTTTTCGTGGACCATTGTGCACTGCAGCAACTTTCAAGAGAAAAAAAATAGGGAAAATTGAACCGGAGATGCATGTCAAAAGAAAAATTGAGAAAGAATCCGGTGAATCGCACACCACGTGCTAATCTGTGACATTTCTCGACGCCAAAAAGTTTGTCAGAAATCAATAAAAATTAAGAAATTTCTTATAATTTCATGAAATTTCGCCAAGTTTTACCAAAGTATTTGTAGGTTTTGAAATTTTGATTATTTTCAACATTTTTTTCTGAGAATTGTTTTACCCCGTTATCCTCTCGAGAAAAAGAAATAATTTGTGATAAAGCATCTATTCTTGAATAGAATAAAGAACTCTGAAAATTCGAGTCCGATCAGAGAACATCGTAGCAACGTTATTTCGAAAGGAAGTTGAGTTAGTCCGTTTTACCCTACTTTCCCCAAATGAAAAAAAAATCGAATAATTGCATTTCTTAGTCATCATTTTTGTGTTGAATTAATATTGAAGAAAAACCCTTGAAAGTTAAATAACGTTGTCATAATTTGCGACAACACTTCTTTAGACAGCTAAAAATATGGGGTAAAATGCATACCCCGAGAAAAAAAAAATTTTTTTTCGAAAGTTTTTAAGTTGGCGCATCTGGGTCACATATCAAATGAAAGCTCTTGGGTAGTCCTTCAAAACGTAGTACTCAGTTTTTTATCCTAGTTCTGTTGGTACGAAAACAGACGCCCTGAAAATCGTCAAAAAAAATATGAAATTAACCTGTTTCTCCAAATTAAATATCAAAGAATATCCAACGCTTGGCTTCAATGGAAGTGCCATAGGAATAGAGTGTCCATACAAAATTTCAGCTGAATCCGTTTACTTTTGCGGAAGTTATTGCGATTTTAGTGATTTCACCTATTTTTAGACATGAAATCTTTGAGGGCTATTTTACCCCACTTCCCCCTAACGGAAAAATCTGAAAATCGGCCAGATATCATCTTTTATATGGAAAACCATACCCTGAAAATTTCAGCTCAATCGGAGCACATCGATTCCACTTCCTTTGGAAAGGGGGTCGCGGTTCTCGCGAACTGGCTCTTAAAAACTAAACGCAATCATAATACCTACAGTACTAAGTGCACATATAAAACGTATTATATCAATTTGTAATTGAATCTGCTCCGAGAAAACTCATACTTATAGAAGACGCTAACGTTAGTGATACCCGAACCCTGGGGCGGGTTAAGTATTTGTTTGTTTGTTTGTTTATATCACCTCTTCCCTTCCCTTGCTCATCCGACACCCTGTATTGAACTGGAAACGAACACCAATAGCTTCTGCTGCTCTGTGTGTGTCTAGATATGGGATCGTGGTTTAAAGTGCACTGAAGATTATTTTATAATATTTTTTTAATTTGTATGAAAATGTTTTCTGGACATTTTGTTATCAATCAAGTGTTTCCAAGGAAATTGAAATACAAATATGGAGACGCTTGGTTGTTGACGTAAGCTATGTATTGCCCATGGTAATATCCTACTCCATCGTTTAGGCATTTCACACCACATCCGCATTTATGAAACATGAAAAACGATTAGAAAGCATTGGTTTCGATATGGTTTCCACTAGAGTCGTAAAAATAAGACTTAATTTATACAAATTCATTTTAAAAATAACATAGGTAATAATAAATCTTAAAATATAACATCTTATCCCACCATACCCTAATTGCTTAATTCTAGGGAAAAAGCACAATTCCAGTCAGCAGCGGTGGAAAACTTTGAGTGAGGCGCTCATTCATGGGGACCCTCCCTCTGGTAAGTGGTATTGTGGGTGACTTGGCCCTGGAAACCAGTCTATTGGTGCTAGTAAACAAGACATGAATGGGGGAAAGGTGACTGTAGTCAGGATATGATGGCATGTTTTAACGAGTGAACGTCGTCTAGCAGCACCTCCGACAAGGACAATAAAAATCGTGAGTCATAACGGGCGGTGTTTTGAAGTTTTGCTTTTTTTCTGGTTGTTGAACTGGAAAACTATGCCATGGTTGTTGGATGTAAGTTTAGCAAGATTACCTTGTGAATAGTTTACTTGAGGAGGGTCTTCAAACTTCTTTTATAATCTTTTATAGCAAATCGGCATGCTAAATTTTCCGAATAAAAACTTCCTCCCAACCGTGATAGCACTTTTTAAAGAGGTTTTTCCATATCCTAAGTAAGGATACCATTTCGCTGTCATCTCTTTTGATTCAAGCAAGCGAATCATCGTGTTGAGTGTATAGGAGGTGTAGGCGCTTCAGGATGTCACTATCATCGTCGCCCTCAAGTGCAATATTCAACACTTTGCCACAAAAGCGAACCACTAGATTTGCCTCCGACATCCACAGACCGTGAGCTTGCCCCAGCTGATGCTACCAGGTGGGTTGACGTGTAAACTTTGAAACGGCGACTGGAGGCTCCGAGAGGAGCAAAACGAACGAATGTTTGTTCAAGGTTGGTAAACAGCAGCAACGGAAAACTTTTCAGCCCTATGGGACCTGGTTGTAGCCGCCTGCCTGCCTGCATGTCAGCAGTTGCAGTGATGCAGCTAAAGGCGAGCATGATGGGTAAATAGTCTACGGTGTACAGTGAACTAAGTACACAACATATGTCCTTTCACCGTTTACACTGAAAGTGAACAATTAGTGCTTCTTTTGATGGTCGACATCGGCTGTTGATGTGTGAATCATTTTTAAAGTTATGTGTCATTTCACTTTGATAGATGTCTAGGACAACCTGAAATCGAATGAAGATTTTAACATATGAATAATAACTTGAAGATTAAGGGGTTGATTCGATTCTTCAACTTCTTCAACTTCAGCATAATAAACTTGCACAGCCCTCATTCCGGAAGCACTGATGATGGCGAAGACGCATGCATATACCGCGCAGCTCGAACGCGAATACGATCGCTGCACAAGCCACTACGTCAAGATCATCATAGGAGACCTAAACGCCGGAATTCAGGCCGGATATTGGAAGGATCTGCGCCTACCAGCTGACGAATGAAAGCGAGCTACGACTAATTGACATCGCCATCTCCAAAAGTATGAGCATCGGCAGCACCTTTTTCCAACACAGCCTTCCTCCTCCAACACAGGAAGAGCTGTAAGGTACACCGGTTCAAGTTGAAACGGGTGGGGCAAGATGAAACACGAAGTTTTGAAATAGAGTTCAATAAAATTTGAAAATTTATTCTTCGCTAAAAATTTGTTTGAATCAAAAATTATGTGTTATGGCAATCAAATTGTTTATCATCAATAGAAAACATCATGATAACCTGTTGTTTCATCTTGCCCCATCCGTTTCAACTTGCCCCGGTGTACCTTATCGCGTTAAGGATACACGGAAGTTCTACGAAAAGCTAAACTGCTCGCGCAGAGGCTTTGTACCACAAGCCAACATCTAATTCAATATCTAATTCATAACAATAGAATCACAAAGCCTGTTATCAAAGTATTACTTTTTTATATCATGTTTTGTTGGGCAATCTTATTTTGTAATGATCAAGTTATTGAAATTCATCCACTAACTTACATTTCAAAAATATACTTTGTTGTAGCCCACGTTTTGTTATTATTCTACTATTGAAAATGTAAAAATATGTGTTGAACTATAACACAACAATAACAAGTTTTAGAATTCACTGCAAGATTCATTGTTATTTGGTTGTTATTGAATCTCACATGTTATTAAATTTGTCTTCCAGGGACATTTTTTTTGTTATGATTTTTGTTATTTTGCCGCTTATGACAGACAATTATATAACATATGATATGTTAATAACATTAAAACTGCTGATTCCATTATCGTCTACTACTATCTATCTACAGCCGGGGCCCGTGGCGTAGTTGGTCACACGTTCGCTTCATATGCGGATGGTCATGGGTTTGATTCCCAGCCCCGGCACTTGCAATTTTTCGTCAGTTGCTTTTCCCCCGAGAGAAACTGACACTGACCCTCTTCTGAGCCCCAAGGCTCAAACGGACCCGGATACCTGGACATCGGCGAACTGCTACTCATAATGGACCCCCAATCGGACTGGAAAGGAACAACGGCCATCCATCATCATCCTTGTGCTCATTATTATACTAGGCATAAAGTAGAAAAAGTGAAAGCAGCAGAAAGGCAACCAGTTCGATAAAGTAGAATAGAATCTAGACGCTGTACAAAATGTTAGTGCAGCTGGCAATTGAAATTGCTCACGTAGTGCCCCAGTGGACAATAGAGCTGTAAATTAGGTTAAGTGATTAAGAATAAAAAAATATCGTCTACCCCCGTTGGTTTGACCGCATCTAATCTGAACACTTTTTTATATGACCCCCGCTAATATGCACATCGATCAAATGAAAAATGGTTCAAACGTCAATCTACTATTGGAACGGAGTGAAACGGAACGCAAAATCAAAACAAAACATCCAATAAGGCTGCCAGCAGTGTGTTTTTCCGACGCTTACAGGGTTGCTAGATATTCGAACTAAAAATGAACCCCGTTGGTTTGCATGAGGGGTCGTTCAAACCAACGGAGGTAGACGGTATACAGTTATTATGTCAAAATAACATATTTTATTATGCTGTTGATAATCTCTTCTGCTCGGGGAGGAAGTATTACCGGAGGAATGGAAGGTAACGTGTGTCCCATTTAAAAACAAGGCGACAAGTTGGATTTCGGAAACTAACGAGCGACCACACTATTGAGCGCTATTGTTCGTGCAGTTGAAAATCGGAATTTTTGACACGCGAAAATCGATTTTTCTCCTAAACCGTGTGTCGGACGTACGTCGGGCACAGTGCGTTGGATAGAGGGCCAGGTCCGCTGTCCAGCGCACTACGTCCGACGTTACGTTTCACGTATGAATTTTGAGAAAATTCGATTGTCGGGTGTGGGGAAACTTCGGGTTTCAACCGCGACGACAATACCTGCAAGATGCTCTCTTAAATTTTATGCCGCCGTTTATCATCGATCGCAAGAGAGCAAGCTTGCTATTTGGTGAAAACATTCGCGAAATGATGCGATTCGCTTTCGACAACGAATACGTTTTCATCCTACCTCGCTTTATCAAACCAACCTCCCGCACGAATAGCAGCACTTGAAATCTATGGTATGCATTCATTATTGATATAACAAGACTTGTTACTTTCCAGGTGTTATTTATACAAAATAATGGCATTCATTTTTGTTATTTTGCCTCTTATGTGCACCTAATGAAGAGCATATCAAGGTATAATGTTATTTAAGATAAATACCTCGATATGTTATTTTGTTGCTATTCTTTTCTGCTCGGGTGTTGGCTGCTCCTTTTCGCCGTTGAGCTGGTGCGTTCCAGCCAAGCCCATCTTTTCATCGCTTCCGATGCTTTTCGATCAGCTTATCGCGCAGCATCGTAGGCTGGGAACGTTATTGGTGTGGTGTTGGTACATGCGAATGTTGCTTCTGTGTGCGTGTCGAGCGTTCATGCCGTAGCTTCTAAAAGCAACCCATTCGGTGTTATTCGGCTGTTCGGGTGAGCATGTGACGGAACAGACAGATGTGTGCAAAATCGTCTGTGAGTTACATCATGTTCGTTTTGCCACCTCTTTGCCTCTGGTCATCGCTGAGCAGTGTACAGCTCAATCGCAAGCGATAAAAATACAATTGATAAGTAGATTGAGCATTCGTGAGCTGATAATTTGCATCATTGCAAGAGTTCGTGGGGCAATATCAAGCTGGATTCATGGGTGAACGCGCTACAACGGACCTGATGATCGCCATCCGTCAGGTGTTGCAGAAATGCCGCGAATACAACGTGCCCACACAACACTTGTTCATCGATTTTAAATCGGTGTATAATACAATCGTTCGAGACAAGCTGTGGCAGATTATGGACGAATACGGATTCCCGGATAAACTGGTTCGATTGATAATGGATCGAGTGATGTGCGTATAGGGTACACTTTCGAATCCCGTCGAATCTCGCAAAGGATTATGGCAAGGTCTTTTGTGCTTGCCGTTGAACATTGCTTTAGACGGTAAGTGTAGAATTAGCATAAGTTCAAATACACAGAAATAAAAATTAAAAAAAGCTTTAGAGAGTGTAATAAAGAGAGCGGGGAAAACACGAGTGGAACGATTTTCACGAATTCCGTTCAACTACTTGGTTTCGCTGATGATATTGATATTATAGCTTGCCAATCTGAGACGATGGCGGAAACGTACATCCGACTAAAGAGGCCAGGTGAATCGAATTAGTCACTAATGTGTCGAAGACAAAGTACATAATGGGAAAGGGTTCCAGGGAGGAATCACCGCGCCCGCCAACCCGAATTTCTGTCGACGGTGATGGCATCGAGGTGGTTGAAGAATTCGTGTACTTGGGCTCACTGGTGACCGCCGACAACAACACCAGCAGAGAAATTCAGAGACGCATTGTGGCAGGAAATAGAGTTTACTATGGATTCCGCAGAACTCAACGATCGAACAAAGTTCACCATCGTACGAAGTTAACTATCTACAAAACGCTGATTGGTTCGGTAGTCCTCTATGGGCATCAAACATGAACTCTACATGCAGAGGACCAACGCGCCCTTGGAGTTTTCGAACGGAAGGTGTTGCGTACCATCTACGGCGGAGTGCAGATGGAAGACGGGACTTGAAGAAGGCGAATGAACCACGAGCTGCTTCAGCTGCTGAGAGAACCAACCTTCATCAACACCGCGAAAATCGGTAGGCTACGATGGGCAGGTCACGTTATCAGTATGTCGGATAGCAACCCGATTAACCCTTCTTTGGCATTAGGGTCATTTTTTATCCTAACCGTACACTACGTCAGCGAGCTACTGCCGAGATGGAGAAGGAAGGTTAAAATGGTTTTCGAGAGTTATCCGACCCGAGCAGAGGAGAATAGCAAGTTAATAACTACGAAATCACATAACCTGATTTTATATCTTGTTTTGTTATTATTAAATTATCCAAGCATAGCTTTTCCATAACAATTTTTGTTGGACAATCTTATTTTGTTATAATCAAGCTATTCATATACATTAACTAAATAACATTTAAATAACATGTTTTGTTGAAGTACAAGTTTAGTTATTGTTATACTATTGATCAACTTATCAGCAATAGCACAACAGTAACAAGTTTTGAAATCACAGCAACAATTCGACAATTATGACCTGCCCCTTTGTAATGTTCCATTTTAGTATTCAGTTAAAGAGGAAATTCCTGAACGACTCCTTTTAAGAATTCCTTAAATAATTTACGGATAAGCACTTGGAAGTTCTGGAGGAACCTTTCGATAAATCCCCGGAAAAGTCTTCAAGAGAACTAATGGCGCAATTTTCTTAGAAATTCCAAAGTTAATTCTTCTGAGCAATTATTAGGATTCTTGACAGAATCTTTTGAAAAACTCCTGGAGAATCCTTCGGAAAAACTCATGGTGAAATCCTCAAAGAATTTTTCAGAAAAATCTTAAGATGAACTTTAGGACTAATGATCACAAGAAATTCTGAAGAAACCCTTGAAGGGATTGTATGCAGGATTCTGGAGGAATTTCTAGAGGAGTCTTTGAAAATCCATGAAAGATTCCGTCAAAGAACTCTCGGAAAAATGTCTGGAAGATTTTTGGAGTCATTTATGGAAAAGTTTATAACCAAATCTGTCGACAAATTTTCGGAAGAATTTTATGACAAAGTCATTTGATAAACATAAAGGAGTTTTTGACGGAATCCTCAGAGCAGGCCTCAGAGAAATAAATAGAGGAATTTGAGAAAAAAAAATATTGCGAAAATTTTGGGTGAAAGTCTTGTAGGAATCATCAGAGGAAGTTCAGGGGAAACTATAGCAAAATTTTTGAAGGAATTCTTGTAGAATCCAATAGGAATATTCGACATAATTATTGAATCCAGGAAAAAATCGGAGGAATTTCAGCAATCTTTCCAGGAAAATTGTAATAATCTGTACAATATTTCCAATATCCCAAAAATGTTCTGCAAAACTGTTGAGCATTCTAAAAATTCTTCAGTTTCTATGCTGAAAAAAAAACAAAGGTCACACGTGCTCCGAAAACAATTAAAGCGTAACAGTTTATAAATTACAGGTGGAAATCGAAGCTCGTCGTATTTGATAATATAGAAATTACTAAAGTTCGATTATCTTGCGACTTCAAATCTCTTAGAATGAATTAAAAGCTGAATATAGTATTTTTCGATCATTTGAAAATTTTTCTTACGTCAGAGTGATGAACCTCATGTTATTGGCGGGTTTGTGAGACAAAGCGAATAATTTTATATAATAAGTATTATAACTTATTTAGTAACAAGTTTGATATCATAGCAAATTCTGCTCTCCGATTATTATCAATAACATATTAGTATCAAAATTTGTTATTGAAATATTTCCCGAATTCACTGTTATTAAGTTGTTATTGAAACTAGCAAAACAAGTTATTGAAATGGTTTTCCAGGAACATTTTTTTGTTATGGAATTTGTTATTTTGCCGCTTATGACAGACAAGTTTGTAACACAATATGTTATGGTAATAACTTAAAAATAATCGATTTTATTATTCAGTTATTTTTCCCAAATAACATAGCTCCTTATGCTGTTGTTATTCCCTTCTGTTCGGGGACCGATACAAGAAGCAAGGAGACGTGGTGTGCCGCGAGCTAGGTAGGTCGTTCAAGTGGAGGACGATTTGCGAATCCTTCGCAGAGTGCAGAACTGGAGTAGAATGGATACGACTCCTACGTACGTCAGAAAACACTCTGGCCTTATTCTGACCGGTAAGGTAAGCAAGTCTGAAAAATTCCCAATGGAATTAGGAATTCCATAGTTTTAGAGAGATTTTTCAAAGAAATTGGCGAATGAATTTCGGAAGCTATTTCTGAAGGAACTGCCAAAGGAATGCTGAAAGAATAGCCGAACCATTTTCAAAGAAATTCATGAAAAAAAAACTCAAAGATATTTGCCTGAGGAATATTCAAAGAAATTGTCGATGAAATTCCTAAAAAAAAAGTTTCGAAGCCAGTTTGAAAGCAGCTGCTTATGAGTTGAGCTTATGTGCAATTCAGTTGCTGTTCAATTGTTCTGTTAAGAGCCAGTTCGCGAGAGCCGCAACCCCTTCTTGAATCGATGTGCTCCGATTGAGCTGAAATTTTCAGAGTATGGTTTTCCATATAAAAGATGATATCTGGCCGATTTTCAGATTTTTCCGTTAGGGGGAAGTGGGGTAAAATAACCCTCAAAGATTTCATGTCTAAAAATAGGTAAAATCACTAAAATCGCAATAACTTCCGCAAAAGTTAACGGATTCAGCTGAAATTTTGCATGGACACTCTACTCCTATGGCACTTCCATTTGAGTCAAGCGTTGGATATTCTTTGATATTTTATTTGAAGAAATAGGTTATTTTCATATTTTTTTGACGATTTTCAGGGCGCCTGTTTTCGTACCAACAGAACTAGGATGAAAAACTGAGTACAACGTTTTGAAGGATTACCCAAGAGCTTTCATTTGATATGTGACCCAGATGCGCCAACTTAAAAACTTTCGAAAAAAATTTTTTTTTCTCGGGGTATGCGTTTTACCCCATATTTTTAGCTGTCTAAAGAAGTGTTGTCGCAAATTATGACAACGTTATTTATCTGTCAAGGGTTTTTCTTCAATATTAATTCAACAGAAAAATGATGACTAAGAAATGCAATTATTAGATTTTTTTCATTTGGGGAAAGTAGGGTAAAACGGACTAACTCAACCTCCTTTCGAAATAACGTTGCTACGATGTTCTCTGATCGGACTCGAATTTTCAGAGTTCTTTATTCTACTCAAGAATAGATGCTTTATCATATATTATTTTTTTTCTTGAGAAGATAACGGGGTAAAAGAATTCTCAGAAAAAAAAAATGTTGAAAATAATCAAAATTTCAAAATTTACAAATGCTTTGGTAAAACTTGGCGAAATTTCATGAAATTAGAAGAAATTTCTTTTTTTTTTATTGCTTATCCAAAGGAGCAAGACTGACAACATTTTGACGTCGAGAAATGTCACAGATTAGCACGTGGTGTGTGATTCACCGGATTATTTCTCGATTTTTCTTTCAACATGCATCTCCGGTTCAATTTTCTCTCTTTTTTTCTCGTGAAAGTTGCTGCAGTACACAATGGTCCACGAAAAAGATTCACGAGGAAAGATGCATTTAGCGCCTTCAAATGATTTTTTGGACAAATATGGTCTTCTACAAAGTTGTTCCCAAAAATAAGGCCCTCTTTTCAATATACATAAAAATTAGGGTAGTCCATATTTTCAAAGAATTTGGGAACCAAACTTTTTATCTGCTAGAATAACTGTATACATTCTTCGAGAAAGTTGTAGATCTATCAATTTTGAGCAAGTTTCTTGAAAACACATTTTATGTAGCTTTGAAATTGACCGATCTAGAGATGTTTTTTCTGAATAAGCTTAGGGTGGTTCAAGAAAAACCGGTTTTCTGGCGTTAACTTTTTCAGTTTCGATTTTTCATCAAAATCGCCCAAGAAACACTTGTAGAGCATAGTTTTTTGAAAAGGTGCTATGACGGGTTGGGGCAATCATGAAAATTATCTTTTGTCCGCATTCAAAAGAAGAAACGTTGTTACAAAACATATCAAAAAATTAGAGGGCTGTTTTTTTTTGTAACTCAAGTGAAAAATACTTGAAAAGTGCCTATTTTTTTCTAGATAATCATCAATAACTTTTGAACGGAATGACATAGCAACATTCTCAGCGAACGAAAATGCGCTTTTTTGGAAGCTGTTAAAGTGGTTCTTACGCGACTTAGATGAGAAATTTTTAATAAAAAAGATAAAGCAATAAAACGATTTGTTCTAGCGTCACCCTATGAAAACTATGGGAAAATGCTCCAAATTTGGTCAAAACAGTTTAAACGCTTTATCTTTTTTGTTTCAAATTTCACATCAAAAATGTCTACAAACCATTTTTAGAACTAAAAAATAACGCACATTTTCGTGCGCTGAGAATGTTGCTTCGTCATTCCGTTCAAAACATATTGATGATTTTCTAGAAAAAATAGGGAATTTTTAAGTATTTTTAACAAAAAAATTGTTCATATCACCTTTTAAAAAAAATATGTTTTTTTGGGAAAAAACACCTGTAACTGTTGAACCAAAAGATATAAAGACCATTTCAGCGCATGAAACGACGCTTCTTCAAATGCGTTAAACCGGTTTTTCTTGAACCACCCTAAGCTTATTCAGAAAAACATCTCTAGATCGGTCAATTTCAAAGCTACATAAAATGTGTCTTCAAGAAACTTGCTCAAAATTGATAGATCTACAACTTTCTCGAAGAATGTATACCGTTATTCTAGCAGATAAAAAAGTTTGGTTCCCAATTTCTTTGAAAATATGGACTACCCTAATTTTTTTGTATATTTAAAAAAGGGCCTTATTTTTGGGAACAACTTTGTAGAAGACCATATTTGTCCAAAAAATCATTTGAAGGCGCTAAATGCATCTTTCCTCGTGAATCTTTTTCGTGGACCATTGTGTACTGCAGCAACTTTCACGAGAAAAAAGAGAGAACATTGAACCGGAGATGCATGTTGGAAGAAAAATCGAGAAAGAATCGGATGAATCACACACCACGTGCTAATCTGTGACATTTCTCGACGTCAAAATGTTGTCAGTCTTGATCCTTTGGATAAGCAATAAAAAATAAGAAATTTCTTCTAATTTCATGAAATTTCGCCAAGTTTTACCAAAGCATTTGCAAATTTTGAAATTTTGATTATTTTCAACATTTTTTTTCTGAGAATTGTTTTACCCCGTTATCTTCTCAAGAAAAAAAAATAATATATGATAAAGCATCTATTCTTGAGTAGAATAAAGAACACTGAAAATTCGAGTCCGATCAGAGAACATCGTAGCAACGTTATTTCGAAAGGAGGTTGAGTTAGTCCGTTTTACCCTACTTTCCCCAAATGAAAAAAATCTAATAATTACATTTCTTAGTCATCATTTTTCTGTTGAATTAATATTGAAGAAAAACCCTTGACAGATAAATAACGTTGTCATAATTTGCGACAACACTTCTTTAGACAGCTAAAAATATGGGGTAAAACGCATACCCCGAGAAAATTTTTTTTTTTTTCGAAAGTTTTTAAGTTGGCGCATCTGGGTCACATATCAAATGAAAGCTCTTGGGTAATCCTTCAAAACGTTGTACTCAGTTTTTCATCCTAGTTCTGTTGGTACGAAAACAGGCGCCCTGAAAATCGTAAAAAAAAATATGAAAATAACCTATTTCTTCAAATAAAATATCAAAGAATATCCAACGCTTGGCTCAAATGGAAGTGCCATAGGAGTAGAGTGTACATGCACAATTTCAGCTGAATCCGTTAACTTTTGCGGAAGTTATTGCGATTTTAGTGATTTTACCTATTTTTAGACATGCAATCTTTGAGGGCTATTTTACCCCACTTCCCCCTAACGGAAAAATCTGAAAATCGGCCAGATATCATCTTTTATATGAAAAACCATACCCTGAAAATTTCAGCTCAATCGGAGCACATCGATTCCACTTCCTTTGGAAAGGGGGTCGCGGTTCTCGCGAACTGGCTCTTAAGATCCACTCTTAGTTCTTTGCCATATCATCCCCCAGTTAAACATTGGCGCTTCTCTCTGTAAACGAAGCCGGGACAGGATGTCTTTCTTCGTTAACCATATTGCGCGGTTCGTTTCACTTTCTCACTTTTGGTGTGTACAGCAGCTCGGTGGAAGGATGCAGTACCGTCAAGTCGCCGATCACCGTGGATCAAACAGCATTTGGTGCGAATATGGGCTGTTGTTTTACACATCAATCTTATAAACATTATTGGTACCTGCGTTGCCAACCATCCAGATTTATCTGGATTTATTCAGATTTTTTAGGTCTCATTTGGCGGGATTTGTAAGGTTTTTCTCGGAATTTGTAAGGCTATGCCCGGAATTTGTAGGGTTTTTTTTACACGATCCAGACTTTTCCATAGATCCAAACTTTCTAAATCATCCAGATTTTTCAACTGCTGCTAATTGCCTTCATTATAGGTTAAAATTGAAATAATAATCACATGAGTAGAGCATTTTTCAAAAATATAGAAGATTAATACATTTAGTAGATGGTGGAAAAGTCGCCTGATTCCGTGTTAACAATTCATTAGTGTTGTATTGGTGAAATTTAACGGAAATAGTCATACTATTCAACTGTAGTTTGAAAATAATGAAAAATACTCGAAGATACACGGTGACTGGCGACTTGACGGTTCCTCTTTTTACTGTTGTTTAGTTGCATTGTGCAGATGATGAAGCTCGTTAAGCCTTCATACAACAGCGGCAGCGAATGCATCACAGCGATAATTTGTTTATTAATGTACAGCCGCAGTACCTACAACGAAATACTGTTGCAATGTTCAGAAGAAGCCTTTCATTGGCATTAGCTAACGCCAGATAAAAGTGCGTTACAATAACTTAACTGTAAAGATTTTCGTGAACCAGAAAGCATCTGGTAATCACTTGTTGTCCTTTAAAAGAACTCCTTTTATGTGTAACGTTGCAAATAAATTAACCCTCTAATACCCAAATTTTTGATTTTGATCTAAATATCATTTTTCGTCATCTAAAATCGATTTAAACATGTTTTGGAAGTTGATTCTTTTTGATTCTCGATTTCGTGAATTTCAGTTTTTGATTTTTCTAATTTTTATTTTTGAACATCCCCACACTTTTATATTTTTCCTGGAAGCCAATTTGGGGAACAGATTTTTTGAGATGAAAACATTTTGAGATTTTATAATTATTGTTGAAATATTATTATTTTAATTTTTTTTCACAGAAAATTTTATTTTCCGTGTAATTTTAAGGAAAATAATTTTAGAGTGTATTCGATTCCTTTAAACTATTAAACAAGGATAGAATGATTTGGGAAAAATTTAAAATATGTTAATTGTAGCGATTCAATACAAAATAAACAATGACTTCTAAAAGGTGACTAAAACATAAATTTTTCAATGATTTAAAAAAAAAGTAAATACGCTTTAAAATACACCAAAAACCATTTTGAGATATACAGAACAGTCCTGAATATCAGCCAAAAATATAAAAAAAATTGATTTTCCACGAAACAAAAATTACAAAAATGCTCAAACTATACCCCGTCTAAAGGCGGGATTGGGTATTAGAGGGTTAAATTTGCTACACTGCTTGGGTCTTGCGAAAGTCTACGCTTTCGCTCCACTCTGCGGAATGGCCCACAGGAAGGCTACAGTGGTTTTTGGGTTAATTTGCTGAAGATTAACACCGGATCCGGTTCAGTTTGATAAAATTTTAATGATTTAATTCGGGTGGAGACTGGAGGTTTACAAAGGTCACTGGAGCTTGGTGATTCGGGTAGAACCTTTATTCCAACAACGAAAAATGTTCGACCTGCAATGGCTTGAAAATGGGTAAGATATATTTTACATAAATGCTGTAATGCTCTTAATCTATTAGTAAATGAACTTCTTCTTGGCATAACATTTAAGCTAGGATAAATGCTGCTTCTCAACTCTGCGAGGCCGAAAGCGTCCTCTGCAATGATTATTTTTTTTTCTTGAATATAGCATATGGCAGGCGTGAAGATGAACACTCCCGATCAAAAGTTTGGGGTCACCCCCTCAAAAACATGTCATTTTTTAAGCCCATATCTTTGCCAATTTGCGTCCGATTTCAAAACCCTAGGTCTCATTCAAAAGATAATGAGTCAAAGAAGCTTTGGACATGATTGGAAAGAAACTTTTTCATAAATATATGTATGTAAACTTAACCCAAAGTTGCCAAATTTTCTAAAAAAATGAATATAAACTTACGGCAGTGTCGCTGGAAATTGGGTCGACCAAATTTTAAGATGAGAGCGGTAATATAACCCATTTTCTATTAGCTTTCAACTGCTTTTTACGGAACTTAGCTAAAAAATCTACAAAAAAAAGTTATTAAGTAAATTAATCCTTGATGTCATCGACCAAAATTTTGGGGTCACCCCTCAAAATGATGTATCGGCCAAAAGTTTGGGGTCACTATCGTAAAACATGGAAAAGTGATTTGTTGATATCTTTGTCATCTTTCATTCAAATTAAATTCTTTTTGGCTTATTTGAAAAACAATGAATGATACTTATTGCATAGATATTGAACCACACATATTTGTTGAAATTTACATACTAAAACATAACGTAAAGTTGCCTCATTTCTTGGAATGTGGTGAAATGTGTTAACTTTACATAACATTTTTATATACAAAAATCGTTAAATACGTTAAGCTTACTTCAAACGTAAATTTAGTTAATTATCTTTGAAATGAGCTAAAAAGAATTTAAATTGAACTATATAGATGACGAAGATGTCACCAAATCATTTTTCTACGTTTTACGAAAGTGACCCCAAACTTTTGGCCGATACATCATATTGAGGATGAGGGGTGACCCCAAACTTTTGGTCGATGACATGAAGAGTTAATTTACTTAATAACTTTTTTTCTAGATTTTTTAGCTAAGTTCTGTAAAAAGCAGTTGAAAGCTAATAGAAAATGGATTATATTATAGCTCTCATCTTAAAATTTGGTCGACCCAATTTCCAGCGATACTGCCGTAAGTTTTTTAGAAAATTTGGCAACTTTGTGTTAAGTTTACAAACAATTTTTTTTTGAAAAAGTTTCTTTTAAATCATGTTCAAAGTTTCTTTGACTTATTATCTTTTAAATGAAGCCTAGGGTTTTGAAATCGGACGCAAATTGGTGGAGACATGGGCATAAAAAAATGATATGTTTTTGAGGGGGTGACCCCAAACTTTTGATCGGGAGTGTATACTCTATGCCCAAGTTTGTGAGTTTGTGAAATGGGAGTGTTTAAGGTGTGGCTTCGGAGTCAGTTTGGCTTTCTATTCCGCAGGATCACTACTTGTTCTGTGGCTTAGTTGGTTAAAGCGCCGGTCTAGCGAATACGGAGTCGTGTTTTCGAACCCGGTTCTTTTCACAAATTTCATCTATCAATTTGTCAATTAGCAAGATTTCGTGCCTTCTAATTAAAAGTTTTTCCAGACAATTTTTTTTCCGGTTCAAATCTGGTAAAATGCCAGCAAAATGGGCAATACGTGCCATTGTATCTATGCCCAAGGATGTCAAGAAAAATTACAATGCGAGAGGTTCCTGGACCGACCGGGCATCGAACTCGTCACCTTCAGCATGGTCTTGTTGAATACGCGTGCGCTCACTCAATCGGCTACCTGAGCCCTATATGAGTAAATAAACTGCGGCAGTTAGTATTATGGAACGCAAAATAACTTTGCTACATAACTGTGTCAAAAGATGATCGAGGAATAATTTGGTAAAGAAAATAATAATTCTAGCGTTTAGTCTGTTTTCATTTCTCCGGGAAAGAGGCCAAATTCCATTGCTAAAATTATAGAAATAATAGCTAACAAGTCACATTTAACATATGTAGGTAGCCACCCATATAGCCGAGGCGGTAAACGCACGGGTATTCAGCATGACCATGCTGAGGGTGACGGGTTCGATTCCCGGTCGGTCCAGGATCTTTTCGTAAAGGAAATTTCCTTGACTTCCTTGGGCATAGAGTATCTTCGTGCCTGCCACACGATATACGCATGCAAAATGGTCATTGGCAGAGGAAGCTCTCAGTTAATAACTGTGGAAGTGCTCATAGAACACTAAGCTGAGAAGCAGGCTTTGTCCCAATGAGGACGTTACGCCAAGAAGAGAGAGAGAGGTAGCCACCATGAAGGGGACCCCGAAAAACCTAAGCGCCGCACGAAACTACCGGTTTCCTTTATGAATTAATGAATGAAGATGAAGCTATTTTATCGCATCGGTAGCGCCGAATAAATTAATACAGTCCGACCAAAACACCATCCCAACAACTAGCCAGCAGCATCTTCTTCATCGGACGCGGACGGATGGATGGAAGCAAACATCACACCACCACCCAGCCCAGCCAGCAGTTTTTGGCGTTTACACGAACGAGGTGTTGGTTTCGGTTTTACGGTAAGACTAATTGCCGCACTTTTCGCCTCAGTCGGTCATTTCGGCTCGGCTGGCACAGCTGTTCCCATCATGTTTTTGCCATCATCACAACAACATCGCACCGCGCGCACCGTGTTCGTCGTCTCGTCAGTCACTAAATACTGAGACGCTCTAGCTCTAGCCGGAGCCCAACCAACCTTATCATTGCTGAGCGGTTCCATCGAAAATGACGATATTTTTTTATTTCAGTTAAGTTTTTTTTTGTTATGGCTCAAAATTTGTATAAAATTATTCATGCCTAAAACGAACAATTTGCATCAATGTTCATCTATACCTATCAGAAGAAAATTCAGATTATGGAAAGATGCAAAGTTTGCATTGCAAACCATGTGGTAGTAGAACCGAGTTTAGCTCTGTAGTAGGCTGAGCTTTGGATGATGAGAAATAAATGTCACTGTTGTATTAGTTCAAATCTGAAACAGACGTGTTTACTACATTGGCGACTGAGGATTCAAAATCAGACATGAAAAAAAAAGATTCGGAAACCATGAAGATGACGGAAGATACTTGACCTGGAGGAAGACGACGGATTTTGGACCATGTGGACAAATTGTATCACTCCAGGAGTTGAAGTAACCGAAGGGAACAGGACGTAAGCTGCCAAAGAAGTGCGCGTAGTTTAACTCACACGGAAAGGAAAGTTTGGTCTAGTTGATAGGCAATTGAACAGGTATGAAATTATGTACTGTGAGATATGAGTATTTAATTCTGATGGTGGTTTGTGATGGTGAAACTTCTAACAATTTTAAATTGAGTGACCCAATCATTGCACACAATATGTGAATCATGCTGATGTCATGGAAAATAGTCCATCGTGTATTGTTAAGTTGAAGTGGAAGGGACGCGAAGGATTGCTTTCCATATAGCACTACTACTGCAGCTGTTGTTTAATATACGCATGGATGTTGACAACTTCTAAGGTTAGAAGTTCGTGTAGAAGTTTTGTTACATTACAAGAGTTTTTATTGTTAGGTATAAAGCATTCAATTTGCACAACGCTATACAAATATAAAAATAACTAGCTGTCCCAACAGACGTTGTACCAATTGGTTGTGGTTGTTTGACAGTTGTTGTCGGGTCATTCTAGCAACGCACACTAGATTGGTTTTATTGCGATCTTTATAAATTTCGACCCGCCCTTTACAAGTCCAGTAATTTCATAATTATTGTTGCTTTTAATTGATTTTTGTAAATTTTATCTGATAAAACAGCCACCATGAATAAGGATCGAACCATGCAAGAGTCATTCTGATTGGTTCATCCGTTCGTGAGTTTTGTAGCCTCAAAGGGATTTTAAATTCATGTTCATATATAAATATGGATTTATATTCAATTCAATACCAACCAATTTTGATCATTACAATGCATGTAAGAGCCAAGATTAAAGTTCAATAAATTCTTGATTACAATATAAGAACCCAGTGTAGTATTGTTAAATGATGCATTCGTTCAATCATATGGGAAGAAACCATTTGAGCAGTTACAGACTAGACTACAGTTATTTCATTGGTTGCACTATCTCAAAAGTATAACCAACGTATTGCAGATTTTATCCCGTAATAGACTCACCCCCGGAAAATGTTGTCCCACCAAAATATTCTCTGAATTTTAAAGTGTTGCTTGAATGTTTGTGTTGTTTTGTATGCAAACTATCTAATGATTACTTACGTGTCTAATTGAATGTTAACTTTCTATTTCGTTGAATCCTAGGGTAGGATACGACAACTAGTCAGCCCAAAAGAGACCAATTTGGGGACCAATAATCTTAGCAACGCGGAAAAACAAGACAGCAAGCTGTGAAATTAGACAGAGAAGTTGCAGGTGTCACATCCTATCCTAGGTTGAATCAACGAATAATGCTGTAATGTTGCAGAAGAAATGTATAAAATTAAAATCAATATGATAAAGATCACGTTTATCCATTTAGAATTTAAATTGTAATCTCATTGAAGAAATGTTTATTAATCTTCAACTGTTGGAAATAGCTTTATACTTAAGCTTAACAGATCAAGAGGATACATATAATCCTATAGCAAAGCAAAAATACTGGTGTTTAGAATTGATACACTATACATCATATAAAACATATTTCTAACCATATTGTCAATCTTCCACTCTACCGAACAAGACGATATGAATCCATCCCGGGTGAAATCATCGTCAGAGTTGTCGCCAGCCAATCTGCTGGAGGGAGCTTGACGTTTCTCCGATCATACTAACACAAACAGCAATAGAGGTGAAGCTTAATTCGATTCGATGATTCTGAGATGCCGACTGGAACTTGGCAGCGCGTTTTGTTGCAGAAGCAACATACAATATCACGGGTTTATAAGAAGTTCAGGACAAGTAGTAGAAAACAAACTCACCCACCTAAATAAACTCTAGTAATATGAAACATCGAAAGGAAGGCAACTGAACAATATTAAGTAAGAAAACAGCGCACCGAGAACGCAATCCGAATGATGCACAAATTATAGTACATCGAAATGAACATACCAAGCATAGAGAGAATGGTAATGAATCAGCTTGGTACATGGATCTCGGTATGATAATCGGAACATAGTTTCCCTCGAACCTGTATGGAATTTAGCAGATTTAAATTAAAACGCATCACCAGTGTCGTTGAAAGTTTCATTACGATTATGAAGAGCTTATTTTGGTGTTAAAACCAATCAATAATGCTAGATGAATGTTCTAAACCAAAAACTTTTGCAACAGACTCAAAATGTCAATATGTGGTGTTCGGTTTTGACATTCAAATTTACTTAAGTCATTTATTCGACGTTTTTCTTCTACCATTGCCTAGCGATAAAACAGAGAACATGATGGGCAGAAAGAATTTACTCGACCAATACAGAAACATAATTGAGTTAGTGCTTCTCATGGCTGATTCAGGGAACATGAGTTTAAATCGTAGCTCGATGCGTAAAGAACATTACGTATGTTCTGATCGGAATGAAATCTAAATAAAGAGGATAATGTTATCCTATTGTCAACTTGGAGCGCAAAAAAAAAAAACAAATAATGGCGAGGATTGTCAATCCTAGTAAATTCTCCATATTCTGATTCGAAAGCGTTCTCTTCCAAATATGGAGCAGGCTTAGCGCGTTTGCCGTAATATTAAGTTTTCCACAAAAGAGATAAAATGAAATGCAAAAGACAAGACCAAATGTAGGAGAATCTTCTCAGTCCATTTGGCATTCCAGTCTATCATGAGATGAAGGAATTGAGAATTCAGTCCATCTATGATAAAGGGAAACGCAAAGGAAACTTAGAGTTTCAGTCTGCAAAAGAAAAGACCAGATGTAGGAGAATCTTCTCAGTCCATTTGGCATTCCAGTCTATCATGAGATGAAGGAATTGAGAATTCAGTCCATCTATGATAAAGGGAAACGCAAAGGAAACTTAGAGTTTCAGTCTGCAAAAGAAAAGACCAGATGTAGGAGAATCTTCTCAGTCCATTTGGCATTCCAGTCTATCATGAGATGAAGGAATTGAGAATTCAGTCCATCTATGATAAAGGGAAACGCAAAGGAAACTTAGAGTTTCAGTCTGCAAAAGAAAAGACCAGATGTAGGAGAATCTTCTCAGTCCATTTGGCATTCCAGTCTATCATGAGATGAAGGAATTGAGAATTCAGTCCATCTATGATAAAGGGAAACGCAAAGGAAACTTAGAGTTTCAGTCTGCAAAAGAAAAGACCAGATGTAGGAGAATCTTCTCAGTCCATTTGGCATTCCAGTCTATCATGAGATGAAGGAATCGAGAATTCAGTCCATCTATGATAAAGGGAAACGCAAAGGAAACTTAGAGTTTCAGTCTGCAAAAGAAAAGACCAGATGTAGGAGAATCTTCTCAGTCCATTTGGCATTCCAGTCTATCATGAGATGAAGGAATTGAGAATTCAGTCCATCTATGATAAAGGGAAACGCAAAGGAAACTTAGAGTTTCAGTCTGCATTAGAGAAGACCAAATGTAGGAGAGTTATCTCAGTCCATTTGGCAGTCCAGTCTACCAATAAATAAAGGAAGTTAATTGATCTTCAGTTTATTTTCTGGTACAGGGATACTGGAATATATAAGGATAATACTTGATATTTAATACTTCAACTATTCTAGGCTTTGATGCAGATTATCAATGGTATACGAAATCTCCGATTAGAAGGCCAAAGGAATAACAAAACTGATTATTTGAAATAACAGAGGTAAGATGTTCACCGGATGATGAAGAAAAAAAAAATAGTAATGCGGAAGGATAAGTATTGAAATGTCATTTTGTTTTGATAATTACTTTTCTGATTTATGCTTTAATCGTCTAGGTACGCAAGACTACCGTTCCAACCTGAAGGATGATACTGATGAAGGCCAGCTTTGCAAGCACGAATTTCTGGAGAGGTCAGCTGACGGTTATCAATTATTTCGATACAATATTCCGAAATCAGTTTCCTTGCATAGCATATAGTGATAACACAAGCTGTATATAAATCATTAGTGAACAATTGTACTTGCATATAACATTATAATAGGTTTCATCGATACAGTCATTACTCAACGCATTACACACTATTTCAATTTTATTTAAAGTTAAGGAGAGATGTAGTAGGCTGAGCTTTGGATGATGAGAAATAAATGTCACTGTTGTATTAGTTCAAATCTGAAACAGACGTGTTTACTACAAGCTCTACGTCATTAGGCGATGAATAAAGTCAAGTGGCTCCGTAGCCTGGAGGAATAAGAAGCGCCCGTCTTTCAAATTGGGAGTCGCGGGTTCGATTCCCACCGGAGGACGTGGATTCGTTTTCGTAATATATTTTTTTCCAGCGAACACGTGTTTTTTGTGTACGTGGGTGTCAAAGTAGCATTACTGCATTGTAGTTTCCTCCGGAAAGTTGGCTTTCTTGTCTTGGCCCAACGTTTCGGCTCTTTTATTAGGTCTATTTCAAGGGGATGCTATAAAGATTGAACGCACAAAGACTAATCGTACTACATATACAGCCATTCCAAGGAAAGCAAAGCAAAGATAACCGTACACATCGTAGTTGCTACTCCGTGATTGACCAGAACAATCGAAGTTGCACAGAGATCCAATGAATGGTGCTTGGGACTAGCTGCACACTCTCAATATGCACAATTCGAGAGTTCAATATTTTAAAGTCAATAACGGCGCCGGCCACGTCCTTACGGTCATCGGGAAACGGGAAGGAATGTTAGTTCGATAACCGTTGTTACTAGAAACCGTGTAATCCACAGCATCCCCACAGTTGTCTCGGGAAGGAGTATTTGTTAGTAGGGTAGGGTAAGGTGTGGATCTTGGAGCCGCTTGGTAGGTGATATGATCCACTAGTTATATGAAAATACACGACACGGTCTTCATCCCGATTATGATTAATTTGGTCGCGATAGTAAGTAGTGTGCATTACATACGTCTACGATCGTTCTATATTAAACACGTCACCGCATTGATCGTTTACACAACCGTGAAAACCGACTTTCCCACGAAAGTTACCGCGCGCTTCTGATTTCGCATTCAATATTCGCGTCCCCATTTCCCTACCGAGAAAACCGACCGACTCACGAAAATAGTCGCGCGTTTCCCACAGTATTGAACTTAGAGTATACGGAGAATAAACTTTCAAGCTTAGGTAGCTATTTTCGAATTATGTATTTTACTCAGAGTAGACCCACGTATTACCTGTGATCGACACTCGTTGAGGTAATATAGCCAATCAATCTAAATTTGCTCAATGATTGTTGTGAACTGCAATCATTTTCTTCTAACATTTTTATCGCTTCAATATTAGGCCTGCATAAGAGCTACAAGATTAATTTGCAGATATTACAGATTCCAGGAGTCCTCATGAAAACTCATTGGCAAAATTACCCCAATTTCTTCTAGTTTGTAAAGAAAAAAACTCGGAATGATCTCATCCAGTTCAATGTCGTCGGATGACCGCAACCACTCCCTAACTCCTTCAATTTTCTGCAATACTGTTTGCTACCAAGTGTGCATCCATTTTTATCACTTCACGAGGAAGGAAAATGTGCACCTGCCCCAAACACGTGTCACTTTTCACTTTTTCCTTCGAACAATGCCACCCGATCGCGATCCTCATCGCAACTGCCTTAAACAAGCGTCATTTTTCACTTTTTCCTTCGAACAATGCCCCGTACTACATATACAGCCATTCCATAGACAAACGATATAGTGCAACCAGAGTATCTGTACGTACAAATCTCAATACGAGATTGAGAAAAGTTGGCTGTGAGCACATGAAAATTCCTTGAGCTTGAGACTCGCGATGTTGGTGCACATCACATTAGCATTGCGAGTCTCAATGAGACATCTCAATGAGACAAGCTCCAGGTACCTGAAACCTACCTCATACACTCTCAAACCCTGCACTAGAATGGCATTTACAGATAAATGTTCAGCTGAGATTTGGTTGACATTTTCCGGGGGCGGAAGGGGTTTGGGTCATAAGTATACTGGGGCATATAGAATGCAGCCGGAGGTTGTTTTACCACGGGAAAATGGTAGGAGGAACAATCCTGGTAAGGGCTTCTTCCCAATTGACGTTAGGATGTCCATAATGTTTTGGGAGACTGCATAACAGTGCTATTGATGCTCGTTTGATCAGCTCGTGTCCTTCCAATTGATGGTTTTTTGGTGTGTTCTGTTTGACCCGCGGAGAGGGATGAAGGGTCATTTTAGTTGAACGTGTAGTGCGCCAGAGTTGTGTACCTTACATAGCTTCTGAAGAAGGTGAGAGATGATGTGGGCCACAGCTTTGTTCTGGGATATTTATAGGCATCTCAATTAACACAACCAAAGCCAATAAATTATTTGTTCCACAATTGATCTCCAGTCTATCCACTTATGCGCGAACGGCAATGGCGGCGGTGGGTACCAGCAAACAATTTTGACGTCTAGTAAGGATAGCAATCAGTTGGCGCCACAGAACGGTTGGCGAAATGATGAAGAGGGAAACGGAACCGCTTCGATTTTCCCCAAGAAAGGTCAAAACTTAAACCGCTCGCTTGTACTCACCGCCACCGTTACCGCTGGCGGATAAGTGAAATCAATCTCCGGATAACTGGACTGCAGAAATGGGTTCACATAATCTAATCTGGGCCTCTAAAATGATTCAGTTGCAACCAACAAACATCTCAATGAGACGAGTCTCACGAGACGTCTCATTGAGGCACGTACACTAGATTTTTCATGAGCATGCTATGATCTCAAATCTCACAAATTTTCTTGTGACGCATTTCAACCCAGCGCATGGCACACTGTCTCATTCATGTATTCATGAGCTTTTAGACACTCTGAGTGCAACAATATAAGTACACGCCACGATATAGGCATACCCCTATGAACGGAAGTGTAAATTCCGCAAAAGTGACCGATCGATAGAACTTGCGATGAAAACAGAACAATATATAGGCAGTCGGGAGCCTGAAACTTTTGCCAGTCTTGGTAAGATGGTATGAACTAGCAACCAAGCCGATCTATCGTACGGCAGAAGTTTCACGCATTCGATGTATTCGTTCTATACATAGCCTACTTGCCTAATTTCACCTTCTATAAAAAAATCACACTTATTCGCAACCTAGCGAATGCTATCATATTTATCATTTCCATTATCCACTTTGATCTCTAGTCCCTTATACTCTGAGTAGAAAAAGACCGATAAAGCCATAAATTGGTTAAGGTATAAATAGAATACGGTCGATAAATCAGAATATTTAATTGATATATTAGTTATTTTCAGATTTGTATGGTCTTGGGACAAAAGAGGTACCCTGGTTTTATATTTTTATCAGAAACTTCAGAAAATTTGGCGTTACATATCAAAAAATCAAATATGTATATTTTTAGTTTTTAAGATATGATTTTTTGAAAATAAAAAGGCCAAATTTCCCATACAAAACTTTTTTTTTAACTTGATTATATTTTGAATCCTCATACATGTATGGATACCAAAAAAACCCGGAATCATTCAAAAAAGCAATATAAGGCATAGTTTTATGAAGATTTACACCGGTAGTTTGATTAGAGGGTAAACTGTAAGACCCTTGCTTCCAACTGATGGAGAAAAACTCGATTTTGTTCACTACTTAATCATTCATTTGGTTCGTTGTCGAATCTTTTACTTGGACCAAATAACAGGAAGCGTAAAACGGGGTAACTTTGATAATGTGGGTAACTTTGATAGTGCAACAGGCGTTGTATAGTTTATCTTATAAATGTGAAAAAAGACAAACGTATATCAAAACTATACATATGAAAGTCCATCTTAGACGTATTTTCATTCAAACCAAGCTTTTATATAAAACTTTTTGAACAAAGAAAATATAAACTGTCGCACGAGCTTGGTGGTCTAGTGGCTACCGCTTCTGATTCATATGCAGAAGGTCCTGGGGTCAATCCCTGGCTCGTCCCTTTCCTCCTTCTTTGTATCTTTCTATCTACTTTCTCTCTCACTCTCTCTCTCTCCTACATCTCATGTATATTCGTATGCTCGTAGCGATCGCTAGAACCAGAAACGGATTGAAAAAAAAGCCGTTTCCCATCCTTCCAAATTTCATCACAGCACAGTGTCAATCTATCATATAACGCCTACAAGTTATGCAACCAAGCGGACTGTGCCGCTTCACAGTAATCTTCACACAATCTATCGCTTTACGCCTGGCATCCTTGCACCAATGCATGATCCATGTGCCAAAAATAAACATTTCCCACCAACACACCAACATCCGCATGACCTTGTGCAGGCGCAGAGGATTCAACGGCCTGATGTGGGCAAGCGATTGCAATCATCACTACGCTCCCCTTCCCCACATTGACCTGCAACCTGACGCAGTAGGCGCCATTGTTGCCTAAAAATACAAGACCACCAACGCTCACACACTGAAGATGCCTGTTAGTCCCAAGTGTAGGAATTTGATAATGTAGTGATAAAATAAATTGTGAATGATTTACTTCGGTGTCCCGAGACATGTGCTGGTCTGGCTGTTAAGGACAACGTGAAGAAATGATCGTAGTAGTCGAGAACCCTCTGGAAAGGGAGAATTTCGGGAGACGTTGTGCAAGAAGGTCACCAGTTTGGAAGCGCATGTCAGCTTTAAAGAATTGTTTGTTGATGCTGAAAATCATCCAATTGGGTTTCCTCCTTTTCGTTCCTGGACTCGGCCCTACAACCTGGCGACGAGGATAAACCTAGGTAAGCTATCTTAACAAAGCTATGCAAAGCAAGAGCTAACTGAAAAGTGCAAATTAGAAAAAAAAATCTGTGACGAAAAATGTGCCTGGACTGGGTGAGTCCACTATGGGAAGTTGCTTAAATGCGGTTTAATTACTGAAGGATTTCAGTAACTCCCGGACCGGGAGGGTCCACTGAGAGACAATGCTTAAATGCGGTGAAAAGTCCCGGACTGGGAGAGTCCACTGAGATAATTCGCTTCAATGCGGTGTAATTACTGAAGGAGTTCAGTAAATCCCGGACCGGGAGGGTCCACTGAGAGACAATGCTTAAATGCGGTGAAAAGTCCCGGACTGGGAGAGTCCACTGAGAGAATTCGCTTAAATGCGGTGTAATTACTGAAGGAATTTAGTAAAGCCCGGACCGGGAGGGTCCAATGAAGTTGAAAAAAAAGATGCGTGTAGACATCGCCTGACTTGCTTGAAGGTTCGATAAAAAAAAACGGGCCGGGAGGGTCCACTGATGTGTGCTTATTGGCAGTGCTGGAACTGGGAAAGCTCACATAGATAGTTGTCGTATTGATTCATGTTGAATTTCAAATATCATTGCTTGGAACTTTGAGAGTCTAAAATTATAACTGTTGCAATTGAAGAGAAACGTTTGTTTACAAACGCGTTCTGTTTTGCAAAATTGAAGTGGTAAACTATGTGGCCTAGGATGCCACCGTACTACGTGCCTACTATGATGGATTATAAAGTTCAAATTCAAATTTGATCTAATGCGTTGTAGTTGTTTTTGCCTTTTTCTGGTGTCGGCAGACTATTACTGTATGGTAATACTAAGAAAGTCAGTAGTCGTGGATTATTACTCTTGATTTGTACAAATGGAAAAGACACAAGGGGCTAATCGCTTGGAACATTGTGCCAAGAGGTGCCAAGTACACCGTCTTATACGCTGTGTGGCACACCGAGGCACTCTGAGGCACAATTTTGACACTTGAGTTTGGGTGAAAAAACTAGGCAACCATGTGCATTTGACCTGCAAAATGAAAACAAACAGTTGGTTGTCTTGGTAGTTGCCAAGCAAAATCTGAATCATCAAGCAGTGGCACTTCGGGGCACACTGAGGCACAATTCAATACCCGGGGGCACACTGAAAATAATTGGCGCAAGTAAAGCTGAAGCTCAAGCTCAAGCTCAAAGAAAATATAAACTGTCGATATCTGCTCTACAACAACGTTTTGACTTTTTTTTTTTTTTTTGAAAAGCCTCCTATTGTCATTAGACTGACCATATTAGATTCTAAATCTGGCTTTGAATCTTTCAACGAAGCGTGTTTTCACGAATCGGAATCAACTTTCAAAACTAGATCAGAAATCTTCATACACCGATAAATTCCTAAAAATATGCAATGTCCTTGTGATGTCAGAGAGTCAGCGGTGAATTGCGAGGAAGAACGTGGGGTGAGGTTTGGTGAGGTGGGCCTTAGATTCGGGTTGGCTTTCTACATCATAAAATCGTTCCCTGATATGTGGCGGAGTTGGTTAATGCGTCCTGTCTAGCAACCTTAGGAAGACGTACAAATTCCACTAGAATCACGTGGATTTATCGCAATTTTTTCACTCAATTTTTCAACACAAATTGTGCCTATGAACTTCAAATATTACGCATGTCTAACATACCATTTCCGTTGGTTATCAGAAAAACAACATCATTCGTGTCGAGGTTCTTTTTTTTTTACTTAATCATTTATTTAAGGCTCATGCGCCAACAGGCATAACGGAGCCGAATTCAATTTAAACTTTTTACAATTTGATGTTTTTAACTTATAAGCTATGTTAGTTTTGGGGAACCGTAAAACTCGCGGTTTGGTCGAGGTTAGAGGGAACAAAAATATTTGAAGAAAGGATAGGATGATGGGGGCTTTTCGTTGACACTTGGTAGCATGTTGTGGCGTGATGCTGCTGGTCAAACGTAGAGTGGACGAACAACCTGTAACGATACAAACAAACGATTTTCAAAGGGATACGAGGTGGACAAGTGGAGCAACAAGACTGGGATGCCAAATAAAGACACGAGGTGGACAAGTGGAACAACAAGACGGGGATATCATACAAAGACTTCAGCTTGTTTTAGAAAGTCGTACACAAGCTTCATGTACTCAAGATCAAGTCTACCCAACACATCTCTAATGTCTTCCTTTTCTGGTTTTCCTCGGGCCCTGAGGGATGCACATAAATCGGATCTGGCAATACCGTATTCTGGACATTCCCACACAACATGGTTGATATCTTGATAGCCTGCACCACAGCTACAGCGATTGCTGTCTGTGAGCCCTATTCAATAGAAATGCGAGCCCAGAGAGTAGTGATTGGACATAAGTCGACACATTATCTTGATAAAATCTCGACCTATGTCCAACCCCTTGAACCATGACGTCTTCGATACCTGTGGGAGTATTGAATGCAACCACCTGCCCAATTCCCCTGCATCCCATTTTTGTTGCCAACTGACCAAGGCATGCTGACGAGCAAATGAAAAAAAAAAAAATCATTGAAGGCGATATGACGTTCATAAATATCGCCTTCTATAGCGCCCACCTTGGCGAGCGAGTCCGCTTTTTCATTGCCCGGGATCGAGCAGTGCGAAGGGACCCAAACCAAGGTGATATTATATGCTTGATTCGATAAAGCACTCAGACTTGATCGTATTTCGCTTAGGAAATACGTAGAGTGCTTCACCGGCCTCATTGAACGAATAGCCTCAATTGATCTGAGACTATCCGTAAAAATGAAATATTGATCAGAGGGAAGAGAGGCAATTCGCTCTAGTGCGTAGTGTATAGCCGCCAATTCTGCGACATATACTGAGCAAGGACTTTGAAGTTCATGGGCGGCGCTATGAAGCTCGTTAAATACACCAAATCCAGTGGAATCATTTATTTTTGAGCCGTCAGTGAAAAATCTCCTGTCGCAACTGACATGACCAAACTTGCTTGCAAAAATTTTCGGGATGTGCTCCGATCGGAGCGGATCTGGGATTCCACGGATTTCTTGCTTCATGGTCAGATCAAAACCTATAGTGGAATTGGAGAAGTCTGGGAAGCAATCGCGGTTGAGAACATTCAAGGAAGGGTTAACCTCCAGAGTCATGTACGAGTAGTACACTGTCATAAATTTTGTTTGATGAAGTCGTTCGATTAGCTTTTCAAAATTTTCAATTACCAATGGATTCAGTACCTCACAGCGGATGAGGAACCTTAGCGACAATTCCACGAAACGATCTGATAAAGGGAGTACTGCTGCTAGTACCTCCAAACTCATTGTGTGCGTCGAGTTCATGCAGTGTCGAGGTTCTTATTTCAGAAAAGCCTTCTGGAACTGAAAAGTGTTAAAAAAAACAAGTACCTACTTCTGGGATTCGTCCAGGAATTTCTCCAGGAGTTCCTTCTGGGATTCCTACTGGACTTTGCTCTGGGATTTCAGCATGAGTTCTTTTTGGGATTCCTGCAAAATTTTCTTCTGGAGTATATCCATACATTTTTTCTTGGGCTCCTCCAAAAGCTTCTGCTGCTCACTTCTGAATTGCCGGTTCGGTACTTTTTTGACGAGATTATAACGATTTAGGTAGTTTCGTTAAGCGATGTTACTGAGGTTCAGTAAAATAACTGTCAAAAACGTGTGTTGAAAGGTCTAAATCCATTTTTTTTAATCATCCAGAAGTTCCTTTAAAAGCTCCTACTGAAAATCCTCCTAAATACCTTCTTTTAAAAGTCATCCAGGCTAAACAACATTGTTAAAATAGCAACTTAGTAGGAAAGAAACCTACTTTGTCATATGCGCTAATTCCCGTCATATAAGACGGATCCATCATCAGATGGAAGCAAATAGATCTAGATTACCAATAACCACAGCTAGACGAATTATTCTTCATCACAGTTAAATTTTCATTTCGCCAGATTCACTTGTTGAACCAACTTTCAATTCACTTCCCACAAAAGTTCAAAGTTGGATTTCACTGCAGCACTGCACAATGCAACAAAAGCACAGTTGTCTTTGTCTAGAGAGGATGCAAGCAAATGTGTGCGTGGATTTTCTGTACCGTATTTTACAGTATCACAGCCATAGAGAAAGATTTCTTCGTTGCACTGTGATGACATATCATGATCTGGAGGGCAAAAGTTTTGATTGATAATCGTTGGTGTTCATTATAAAGCCACATTCATCTAAATTTAAAACTTTCTGCTCAATCGTACTTTGAACAAATGATTTGATTTGGATTGCGAAGAATCTGACCGACTTTTCGAATAAATAGTATTTGACCATAACTTTGGACCATCCCGTGTATCATAGTGTCACGTAGAAGGTGTGCCGGGAATTGAATTCAGTTTGTGCCCAAAATAGGTGAGGACTAGACAGAAATAGTAGTCGAGAGATAAATATTCAATACTATTTTCTAATGGAAATTGTAGGTCTTTTACAATATTTTTACATGTTATGAAAGCTGCTTTATAAATTAGTAATTGATACCAATTACGCCCAACGCCATGAGGCGTTAGGCGAGGTGCAAAAATAAATTCGCTAATAATTGGTAGGTGCTTAGAAATACGGGAATGGGATAAAAACCCTAGTTAAATGCTTGGCGCTTAAAAATATAATTTCGTGATAGCACCATTTCTCGAGAATGGCTTAACGGTTGCCGTGAAATTTTACAACACAAGCCTTTTACACCTAAATCTTTTGTATATCGTTCACAAGACTAGCCGAAAAACGATCGAAAAACCACTTTATTTTTCGATTTTCCAAAACTTCAAATCAACATCCCTCCCCTCCCCAAGAACGAGGATGGGAGCATTAAAAATCGGAAGGATGCTCGGTTAAAGTAAATTATTTTCTGAACTCACATGGAATCGCTTTCCTATAAAAAAACGAAATGATGATGCTTGCTGGAAAAGAAGAAACTAGCTCGTTGCTACCAACTGAATGCGGCCGGCCGGCCGGCGTGTGCCCCAACTCGGTCGGACCCTAATCCCATCATAATCTGATTTAGCCGTTTGGCAAATGCTTCGCAATATTCTTCATTTGCTTTCATTCCAACCATACGGGAACAACGAACGTGGCGATAGCACCTTTTATCGAATTACCTGAACCAGATGGCTGAGTGTTGGGTTGGTATGTGAAGCCCTGTGGACTAACCTCTTTCTGATTTTGAAGATATTCGTACAGTGACCTTTCCTATTTGTAATCCTAATTATTATTCGTTGGAATTTGAAACAAATTCCGAGCAATTCCGTACACTTTTTGAAATCGTTCCACAGAAGGACAATGCATTAATTGAAGTGCCTTCCACCTCACCTTCCACCGGCGGAGTGTCTTTCAAACTCACGTGTGTCGCATCACCTCTGCGACCGGTATGGTGCGGTCAGCCCACTGAGTGGGTGGTAATGAGCTAATAGTTTGTTCATCACTCGCCCCCGCCGGGGTGTTTGTGTGTATCAATGAGTGTAAATGTATCACACACGTACAAGGATTATCGATCAGTGCGCGGTATTGTTTCTCTCTGCGGTTTAGCCGGTTCACCAAACGAATAGACGACGACTGAGTTGGGGAGTGGGTACCAAATGATCCCTACGATTTAGTACACATAATCAATGTGGAGTAAATCAAATTTTGTTAATCGTTATGGATTTGTCTCCCTGTTGTAGTGATTAGTTTTATGGGGAATTCCCAATATACAGACGTTAATATATTTACATGAAAAAACAAACGTCTTATGACAAAAAAAACAAAAAGTCTGCCATTTCAACGAAAATCTTTTTAAACAATTAGTATATAATTAGTATATTAGTATATGGAAAGAGCTCACCAATAAAAATGAGACTGTTAGGTATTTCTCCTCTTACTGTCTGGCATCGTACGCCCAAATCTCGAAAAAGTTGACACACGGCACAAATAAACCAACGAGAACTCATCAATACTAATATGGAACGATCTCACCACTAATCATCTTTGACGCAAGCACTGGAGAATAACTTTAAAAAGGGACTGATAGGCATCTCTCACTTCCTGGCGTCGCATGGCCGAATCTTGAAAAATTTGACACAAGGCGCAAAGAAAAAGACGAAAAATACATTAATAATAATATGGAACGAGCTCACCACTAAATATCTATACTTGTGCACACAGGCCTGGCAAATTAAAAAAGGGACCGATAGGCATCTTTCACAGTAATTAACATTGAAGAAGCTTGTTTGTATCAACATTCTTTCTTATATATTGGAGCACTCAATCCCACTGTCCCCTTTCAACCAGAGAGCATTCACAAGGGAAGACCATCCACACACCGGGCCGGAGGGGGTTGCTATTGAATAAATGATTCCAATTTATTTCGGTATCGGGTTACCACTCAAGTGTTTTCACACGACGGCGGCGGGCACTTGGCCGGCTCGCATGGTTTTGGCATTTCTATCTATATTCAAGGGTTGAGGATCTGAAGCTTTTTTTCGGTTCATTCGGTACGGTAAACTGGTCTAAGGAGTACCTAGCGCAGTCGATTTATGAACCGTATAATGCTTTTTATTCCAATTGGAGTTATGATAAGTAGCCATTGAAACTGAAACTTGCCTTAAATAATTATGAAAAGAAAATAAAAAGCAGAAATAAGTCACGACTTCACGATTAACGTGTTTTTTTTTATTTCGCTTTATACAAAACTTTTTTGAAGAAAAAAAATTTGATCGATGAATTAATAATGCAAGTAAGGACCAGTAAGCGCCGGTAACCTTTGTAATTTTTCAATCTCTACTCAAATTAAATCATTAAAATTTTATCAAACCAACCGACCTAAATCCGGTGTTAATCCTTAGCAAATTACCGCCACAACTAAGGCGCCGTTTCTTCATGCCTCATGGCGAGTTTTGGTGAATAATTTGAACTTATTTTCCAGAACACGTGTAATGTGCAAAAGTCAACCTAATTTCAACTATACACCGAAAAAGCGACTCCCTTATGCTTCCTGAATCACATGAAAATGTTTAATCTCGTTATTGCACCACCACCTGGGAATTATTTCGGTTCCGCGCGCTTTTACTTCTGCTGGAAACAGAAAAGCTCCCGGTTGAATATTCTACTAATGAAAGAGCTTCTCTACACTGAAACAGAACACACGTACCGTCAAGAACCAGGCGCACTTCGTAGTAGGAAATAAATTATCGCTACGTAACATTCACCTTTGTTGCCGTAGAGAGGCTTAACGAGCTCCATCATCTTCACGGTGCAATTCTGCGCGACAACAAAAAGAGGTGTGGCATCCTTTATCCTTGCTGGTGCACACGAACATGCAAAACAAAAGACGCTGATGCCGATTATGATAACGATAGTGCAGCGGTGCTCTCCAAAATGTAATCATAATAGGCAACGAGACAAGTCAAACGAACCGCGCAATATGTGGTTAACGATCAAAGGCATACCCGGTATCGTTTGGAAAACGTTGATGTTCCGACTTTGGACATTAGAAGAGACTGTGGTCAAAAAAGATTCTCGCCACACCAAATGTATCATGTACGACTCTAATTAAATCGTTGGTCCTCTACGGACACGAGACATTCTAGAGGAGGACCTGCAAGCATTCGGAGTTTTAAAGCAACGTGTGCTAAGGACGGTGGCGTGCAGAAGAACGGTGTGCGGCGACAAAGATCGAACAAGCATCCAGAAGGTTTCCAAAGTCGGAAGGATATGGTGGACAGGGCATGTGGCAAGAATACCGGGGCAAACCTGCAAAGTTTGTGTTCTCAAACAATCTGAGTAGTACAAGTTACAGTGGAGGCAACAGAAGACAAGGTGGGTTGACCAAGTCGAGAGTGATTTGGCGAGCCTAGGGTATTTTCGAGGTTGGAGATCCCAGGAGAGCAAAAGGAGGCTGTACGAGCATTCCAGGGGTTCTCAAGGGCGATTCAAAGGGCTTCAGGGGTCTTTCAAGGAGTCTCGGGATGTTTCGGGGATGCTCAGGGGTACGGGGAAAGTTTCAGGGAGTCTCTGGGGTTTTTCAAAGAGTCTCAGGAGTTTCTGAGAGTCTCAGGGTCGTTTCAGATAGTCTCAGGGGGTGTCAGAGAAGCTCTAGGTGCGTTTCAGGAAGTCTCAGGGGCGTTTGAGGTGATCCCAGAGAGTGTCAGAGTGATTTCAGGGGGTCTCAGTGGCGATTTAGTGGGTCTCAGGGGGAATCAGAAACGTTCCAAGGAGTCTAATAGGCGTTACAGGAGGGGTCTTAGAGGGTATCCAGGGTTTCTACGGGATCTTAGGGACGTTTTATTCTTGGCGTAACGTAACCACTGGAGCAGAGCCTGCTTCTCAGCTGTATGCCCAAGGAATTCAAGGAAGTTTCCATTCCCGAAAATATTCTGGACCATCCTGGAATCCAGCTCGTCACCCTCAGCATGGCCATGCCGAATACACATGCCTTTACAGCCGTGGGTATATGGGCTCCCAGTTTTGAGGAGGTCTTAAGTGTGTTTCAGGAGATTTCAAAAGGATATCATAGGAGTTCAAGGGGGTCTCAAGGGGATTTCAGTGTCGTTACAGGGTTTCTCAAGGAGCTTCTAAGGGATCTCAGGGGCATTTCAGTACCAGGGGTCTCAGAAGCGTTTCATAAGGGTACAATAGAGTTCACCTAGAGGGACCTAGGGACGATTCGTGGAGTTTAAAGGGCTTTTCGGAGGATCTCAAGGAAGTTAAGGTGCGTCTCAGGAGATACCAGGGACATTTCTACTTTTAGTGCCTACAGACGTGTAAGAAAAGTATCTTTAATTATAAGGGAAAACCCTGTCGCATCCCAAATACATGTAAGTTGCCAATATATATATTTTCTAGTTTGTGTGCCCTCTTAATTGTAAAAATTACTGTTGTATTGAACATTTTTCACTCTTTCAAATATATGGAAATTACTTATGTGATTTTTGATGCTTGCACTCACGAATGTAAAAAAAAATGCTCTTGTTCAAGCTTATGCGCCCGTATACAGAGTTAGAAAAAATCACCGCCGTTGGTAATGTTTTAGCGAAATCTCAACTGTTAAGTTTGTTTTACAGGAAAAAAATCGGTAAAGTTATCAACTTTTACTGAAAATCGTTAGAGTTTGACAGATAAACGATAACATTTTAATTAAGTTTTGTATTTTTTTTACAGAATATCGTTAAAAACCCGTTGCCGAACGCTCAGCAGTTGAGATTTCGGTAAAAAATACCGAACGCGACTTGCTGAGTAGGTGTTAAAAAGGCTTTTTTTATGAAATTGGGATTTTTTTGGATTTTTCTATTTATTTGCGCCCACATAAACAAACCTTCCTCTCTGATATTTCCTTTTTTGAAATAGCTCTATGCATTCCTGTAAAAAATCCTTCAGGTATTTCTTCAGAATCTTCTAGGGAATATCGAGGACATTTTTCAAGGAATGGCTTCAGAAATTTCTTAGCGAATTTCTTGAAAAATCCTCCATAGATCCCTTTAGTAAATTTACAATTTTCGTCAGAAATTCCTCCAATGTTTTCTAGAGATTACCCCAGAAATTATTGTAAATGCTCCCTAAAAATACCGTCCTTGGGTTCCTTTAGATCATCATCCATGAAATTCTTCGAAAATGTTTGTAGAAATTCCTTCAAAATTGCCTCTGGAGCATTCATTCATTCCGTGAATTTCTCAACAAAAGCATCCTCAGAAACTCCTCCATAGATTCCTCTATCAAACCGTATGAAAATTATTTCATCACCCACGAGTTCTTTCAGAAATATTTTCAGGAATTCTTTCAGAAAATCAAAAATTCAGAATTTCTCCAGAAATTCCACCAAGGATTTCTTTTGAAAATCTTCCACAGACTCATTCTGTTTTTTTTTAAGTTTCCCTCAAAAGTTCTTCCTATATTCTTCCTTCTAAAAAAATGCCTGGCGATTCCCTCATACGTTTTTCCAAGGATTCCTTTAAAAATCTACTGTCGATTTAATCCAAAATTGCTCCATGGTTTCCTTCAGAAATTCGTTCTTAAAATCAACCAATCAGTTACTTCAGAAATTCTTCCAGCTCCAGGGATTTTTGGGAAGCTTCTACAGGGCTACAAATATTCATTCAAGAATTTCTCCGGAAATTTCTCTTAAAATTCTACTAGTAGAATTCCATGTGTTCCTTCTGAAACTCCGACAGAAATTACTTTATTTTTTTTTTTTTTTTTGAAAAAAAAATAATTGTTTATAAAATCTTTCGGACATTTCTAAGGGATTCTTTCAGCATTTTCTATAGAGATTTCTTCAGAAATTATTTCAAATATGCTTTCATAAATTCTTACAGTGATTTCTTCAGAAAATTTACCAGAGATTCCTTTAGGAACTCGTGCAGGTATTTCCTTAAGATGTCCACCAGAGATTTGTTCTGGAATTAGTATAGGATTTTGTCCAAAAATTTCTTCATGTTTTCATCCAGAAAACTCTGCAAGTCCTCCTGTAGAGATTCTCGCAGGTGCTCATACATATATTCCTTCGGGATTTTGTCCATGTATTTTTATCCAGCATCTTTACTTTCGATAAATTTAAAAATTTCTACACAACTCTTTATGAAATTTAGAAATTTTCCTCGAAATTTCCATAGGGTTTCATCAGAAATGAAACTCTACCAAGGGTTTCCCGAGGAGTTTTCCCAAGTATTTCTCCAGAAAATTCTTCAAACTTTTCTTAGGGAAAGTTCAAAAATTCGAAGAAGGAACTTCTCAAGTAGTTCCTAAAAATGTATCATGATATTTTTTTATGAATTCTGTAAATTCCCTGCAAAATGCCAGAAATAGATTCTATTTCTTCAGAAAATGCTTAGAGAATCTTTGGATAAATACCTGAAGCTCTCTCTCTCTCTCTCTTCTTGGCGTAACGTCCTCATTGGGACAAAGCCTGCTTCTCAGCTCGAACCCGTCACCCTCAGCATGGTCATGCTGAATACCCGTGCGTTTACCGCCTCGGCTATATGGGCCCTTAAATACCTGAAGCATTCCTGGAAAAAAATCGAAATAATCGCTGAAGATATGTCCAAATAAATCATATGCAATCCCTGAAGCATTGCCTGTAGGAAATTCTGAAGAAACCCTTGAAGGAACCTCAAAAAATTCTTAAGAGTTTTCCTGAAAAATTACTGAATAAATGCCTGAGAGAATCCCTGAATATATGAAGTCAAATCTTAAGAACCTCCAGAAACGTGAACTCGGGAAATGCCAGTAAGAAAGAATCCCAGAGTTTTTGTGAAAAAAAAAATCAACTAGAACATATTTTTTTAAGAATCTTTGAAAGAATTCCTGGAAGCAAATAGAAATAGAGGAATTAATAGAGAAATACTAAATAAAACCTCCAGGAAGTAACTCTGATGATGTTCCTGAATAAATTACTGTGAAGAAATACACGAAATACGGTGGCTTCGTGGTCGTGCGGCTAGTTTACCAAGCATTTAGTCGCATCGTACTAAGAAGGGCGGATTCGATTCCCGCCGCAGCTGTCAGGAAGAGTTTTCTGCTGTGTCACTGGGCATTGCATGCTAGTCCGTTGTCTAGTGTCGTGCTTCCTCCAAAGAGCGAATTGCTCACTGGAAGTATTGAACGTGTCCGTGTCTTTAAATACATTTAAAAATTTTAATTTTAATTTTAATTTTTAATTTTTTTTATAGAAGTTTCACCTCTAATTTCTTTAAGAACAAACGTCTTGGAATCCCGCTTCAACATTGCATTAGAACTTCAAACGCACAAATCTCAAGAAGCAAACTTTAAACAACAGTGATTTTTATTATTCCGCTCTTGCTCACTTGTAATAAGCTTAAAATAAGAAGATCAGGTTCGCTGGTTTTGTTTACGAAGAGATTTGTGTTCTCGAAATCGTGAGTAGGTTCCAAAGTCGGCCATTGTGGTGGCCATGTTGGGATTCCAACAAGTCTGTCCTTAAGTATCCACCGGAAGAGTACATATCTTGTGGTTCAAAATTCTTTCAAAGTTTTTTTAGGATGCAGGTGAATGTAGGCTGCGGCTTATTTTTGAAAAGTTATTGAAACCTAGAATTCGTAAGCTCTTCTAGACTCAAATAACATAAAAAGAGGAACCTCTGAGTGTGAGCCGAAAATATTGGGATTTAAAGGTAGCGCAAACGCCTCAAAGCTTTTTTTTATCTGTATTAACGAGATTTTTAGCCCTAGGCTAGTTCATCTCGGACCTCAAAGTTGAGTTTGCGAGTAATAAAAAGGTGCTTTCACTTTAACTGCCAAACCTCTTTCAATTTTCAACCGATTTCCAATTTTTTTAATGAATTTTCCTCAAATTATTTACGAAAAAACTTGTAGGACATTATTTTTTTCCAAAGTCAAGCAAAATATGAGATTTTTTAGATTTCTTTATTTTTTTTTTCAAAAAAACTTTCACCTTCAGGGTTCGATAACGTTTGAACCGTTTGACCAATTTAAAATCTTTTAGCGTGCTTTTGTAGTTATTTCTGTTGCCTACAAATGTCCTGAACAAAATATTCCAATTTTTTTTGTTTTTATGTATGTGTATTAATGTGTATTAAAATATTCATTTTTATTGAAGTTTTCATCAAAAACTGCAGGAAATGCCTTAAAACTTGATTTTTTTATGTAAAATTGGAGTTTTGTGGCAATTCTTATTAAAAACCAGATACTAAGCAGCATATTTTGGGATATGAAACACAGTGGAAGATATCCATCGAAAAAAACTCCTTGCATTACAAAAGATACGTTTTAAAAAAGACATTACACCGCCTTCAACCAGAGGTTGTACAGACTGAACAAGCACTAACATTTGGCAACGGGCATCCCATGAAACACCCAGTGGCCCAGTGGAAAATTTGACGAAAAGTTTTTCCCGACTGGAGCGAGAATCGAACCCACATTCCGAGGCATACGAAACGACTAGATGACTAACGCCTCTAGACGTACGGTTTTTGATATTTATTCATGTTGAAACCATTTTTAAAGGTTAAAGGTATTCACAACATTCTTAGGCAACAAATATACCTACAAAAGCACGCTAAACGATTAGAATTTGGTCAAGTGGATCAAAAGTTATCGAGCCTTAAAGTTAAATATGTTTTGTCAAAAAAGAAAAGAAAATTTAAAAAAATAAAATAAAACTCATATTTTGCGTAATTTTGTAAAATTTAATGTACTTCGACAATTAGATGACTAACGCCTCTAGACGTACGGTTTTTGATATTTATTCATGTTGAAACCATTTTTAAAGGTTAAAGGTATTCACAACATTCTTAGGCAACAAATATACCTACAAAAGCACGCTAAACGATTAGAATTTGGTCAAGTGGATCAAAAGTTATCGAGCCTTAAAGTTAAATATGTTTTGTCAAAAAAGAAAAGAAAATTTAAAAAAATAAAATAAAACTCATATTTTGCGTAATTTTGTAAAATTTAATGTACTTCGACAATTGATTGGAAAGATAATAAAAAAATAGATTGATGATCGGCTGAAAATTAAAAAAGTTATGGTTCTTAAAGTGAATGTACCTTTTTATTACTCGAAAATTCAACTTTGAGGCATTTGCGCCACCTCTAAATTCTAATATTTTTGGCTCAAACTCAGAGGATTCTCATTTCCTATCATTTGAATCCAGGGGAGCTTCGAATTCCAGATATCAACAACTTTTCAAAAATAAGCCGCAGCCTTACCCGTGAAGTTATTACAAATCATCTCTCTTCTACGCTCCTTCCAGGAATAGTTCCTGTCCAACATATGTTAATCTTTTCCTCGGTGTTAACCCTCTAATACCCAAATTTTTGATTTTGATCTAAATATCATTTTTCGTCATCTAAAATCGATTTAAACATGTTTTGGAAGATGATTCTTTTCAATTCTCGATTTCGTGAATTTCAGTTTTTGATTTTTCTAATTTTTATTTTTAAACATCCCCACACTTTTATATTTTTCCTGGAAGCCAATTTGGGGTACGGATTTTTTGAGATGAAAACATTTTGAGATTTTATGATTATTGTTGAAATATTATTATTTTAAATTTTTTTCACAGAAAATTTTATTTTCCGTGTAATTTTAAGGAAAATAATTTAAGAGTGTATTCGATTCCCTTAAACTATTAAACAAGGATAGAATGATTTGGGAAAAATTTAAAATATGTTAATTGTAGCGATTCAATACAAATTAAACAATGACTTCTAAAAGGTGACTAAAACATCAATTTTTCAATGATTTAAAAAAATGTAAATACGCTTTAAAATACACCAAAAACCATTTTGAGATATACAGAACAGTCCTAAATATCAGCCAAAAATATAAAAAAAAAAAAGATTTTCCACGAAACAAAAATTACAAAAATGCTTAAACTATACCCCGTCTAAAGGCGGGATTGGGTATTAGAGGGTTAAAGGAGAAGGAAGGTTTCTCCTAATAGATTCTTACACATTTCAAATATTAATCATTCACAGTTCCAACTTACATTCGGCCTAAATCTTTGTTGTTTTGAAGAGAACCGAAATACGCCTATGTATGTATTTGAAAGTATTTCGAAAAGATAAATTTTATCCAAATGACGAAAAAGATTTTACAGACATTATAAGGCGCTCGCGTTTATGTCACGGTATTGCCTTTTAGGTGCTTCCCCTAACCACCTGCTGAAATAGGTATTTCATTCCGACCGAAGTGACGACAGCACGTGTGGTTTGTTCCGAAACTGGTTTTGGGTCAGTATTGAATCACTTATGTATTCTGGATGTGGGTTACGAGTGGCGAACAGTGAACACCAATCATAATTGAATGGAATAAATTATGAGCAATTACTTGCCGTCGAAAAGGTCGCCATATGGAATTCGTGATTTAGTATATGTATTGATTATCCACTAGAAAAAAAAAAAGAATGCAACTAAAAGCTTAGTTAAATGTAGACCAAATCGATTGAAATGGTATGGTAAAGATTTGCATATAGCTCTGATTTGACCCGTAAAAACGATGTCACTTCAGCCAACGAGAACAAGTTCCGTTGAAAGTTATGCATCTAAACACATTCCCGAAAACATGAAACACGAAAATCATATTACAAACTTCCCGATTTCCCCAACCTTTCCTTCCCGGAAAACAGCTAAAAAAATAGCGCCTTCCCATGTTACACTACGAAGTCTCATGGCCCTCGAAAGTCAGCAAACAAGTCAGTAACCAAATGGCAAGAAAGTTTTTCGCTTACTTTACTTTACGTCGATCCGCGCCGGGAGGATGATGGAAGTCAGACAGACAGCCAGCAGCATATAGGTACCTACCCATGGAGGGATAAGCAAAGTTAGCAACCTTGTTTGGGACAAACAAACAAGCCGTTACCGGGAACACCGTTTCCTAGCCATTCGAAGAATACACCACACCTAATGTTCGTAATGCTGCCGTTTCCACTAACTGGCATGGCAGTAATGGTATAAATCTGAATTAGGGGATAAAGTGTGTGCACGGTTGGTACCTCCAGCTAATCGAAGCAAATCGCAATCGCATTTAGTTTTTGTGGGGCTATACCTGCACTGCCGTAATTCTGCAAAGTGACGTAAGCGACATTGATAGTTTTGGACCAATTTTTGGTTATTATGCCTAAAACTCTTGCTCATCCTCTAAGTGGTCGGGGTTCTGCTAAACCGAACTAAAGACCATTTTTTGAAAAATTGAGTTTTCTTAACCATTCGGTGAATAAAATGATGATCTTCCTTACATGTAAAACTCCAGTAATTCTGACAGCTCTTCGTGGAGTAAATTCAAAATTTCTGTTTGGCGGAACATACAAAACATTATTTTGCGTCCAACCAGAGTGAACTGTAAACCATTCGATAGAATCAGCGAAATATTTTAGTTTTGATCCAGGTAATGAACATTTCAAGTTCTCCTCATCGCCGTCAGATTTCTAACTTCTAACCGACTCATAGATAAAATCTGTGAGAGAAATGAACACGTTATTAGAAATATGGGTGTTGGAGGAACCAATTATGTTTCGATGGCGCTGATTGCCATTTTTCCAAATCACATTCAGCCAGACCGAACCAAGTCCACAGCATTTTAGAATCAATTTATTCTCAACAATACAAAAACCAATTGGTTTTTAATACCAGCATTATGTCGATACACCTCATACTGGTAATTTAACACAGGAGCCGTCATTGAACAACAAGCCTAATTAGAATAATAAAGCTTGATAAAACTCAAATACTTGGTTCGCTTTGGCTGATCGAAAAATGTCGTTTTCACGAAAATCATCCTTGAGAAGAATGTTCAGAACTTGATTCAGACTTAACGACTGACCTTCAGCAAGGTAATATGACCTAGAGGTAACGCGCCTGGTTATCACTCAGATAATCCAAGTTCGAATCTCTTTCATATTTTTGAAAACTTTTTTTTTTCCTTAGTGCACTTTGGCAGAACATTTTCATGGTTTTCTTTGACCAGTATAAAGTACACAAATTGCTCCACATTCACATCTCAGGACCTCAGAGCATGCAAGGACATCGTTTGACATAATCACTCTTGCTCTGTGCCTCCACATGCACCGCTTATGAAGAAAAAGCATGGGTGGGAAGGGCTAAGCTGCGATGGCTTCCGCCGTTCATATTTCAAACTATTTTGAGACCTTCGTGCTACCATACTATACGCGTCCTCTTTGATTCATGTAAAGAATTGTGAGTGATATCTATTTCGACTTGATAGACGATGAAAAATCAAGTTATTTTTTCACTATCCAACTGGTTTTATCTGAAACAAAAAAATACATTCAGCCAAACTGAACTATAAACCATTTTCTAATGTTTTTGATAAGCCAGAGTGAACTGAGTGCAAAGTACCAAGAAATAAAATGTAATTATATCAATGATTCCAAATAATTTACATGTATTCTTCATTTCTGATGGTTAATGAAGGCTTGTATGTTACATGTGTGCGGAAAAGTTTCAAATAATCTCCGCTGTTGTTTATTTGTGAGTGGTTGAACTTTGAGCTTAATTATCTCGAAATTATCTTTTTGGCGCTTAGTTCGGTTTAGCAGAACCCCGGCCAAGTTTCTTTCCATAGATGATAGATTACGACTAGATCTTGCATCCTAATACAGCAGGCATACCACAGTGTTAGTTTTACATCAGATATTATATATAATACACCAAAAAATATCGACATTTTTAATGGCACTTACGTCACTTTGCAGAATTACGGCAGTGCAGTATTATTCGATAAGTGTAGTACGCACCTGAAAAGTACTGTGGAAAAGGATAGGACAAGAAACGGTCAAGAAATGGTTTCGTTGTCAAAATTTCTTGAGCGGTCCGCAGCTGGAAAGAAATGAAAATTGTGTAACGCTCGTAACGCCTGCCGGGCAAATCAAATGGAGCTGTCACTTTTCCTTGCGGAAAAATATTCCGTTCAATTATTCCTCAAGGAAAAGTGACATTTCTTCCCATACTAATCAGTTGTCAAAATTCCTTTGGTAATTAGAGAGATTTTTTCTTGAGTGCTTTTCTTACCAGGTGCGTACTAGACTATAAAGGTAATGATACTATTGACAATCAACAGCTAGATTATGAGCATGGGGTTTGGCTAAAGGAAAGAAATATATCAACAAAACCTATGGAAACTTAGCACAGGTATACCTCGTTTGATGGACATTTCGAAATGTCTATAAACTCGAAGCATTTCTTTATTATTATTTTGAATGTACCAAAACATATAAAAACTGCATGAAACCTGAGGATAATAGGCTCATTGAGCTTGAGCTTGAGCTTGATTGACCGCCCGTAGATGCTACTCCAGTATCGCCAGACCAGGTACACTCACACAAGGAACCAATGAGATTATCTTCCGGGGACTAGCAGGCATCATTAGTGTGTGAGCGGTGGTGATCTACTATTTTTAGGCGACAATGGCGCCTGCCACGTCAGGTTACAGGTCAGTGTGGAAAGGGGAAAGAAGTGATGATTGTAATCGTTTGTATCCAGACCGAATATACCTCTGCGTCTGCATAAACTCATGCGGATGTCGGAGTGTTGGTGGGATATGGTTGGCAGAGGGTTCACACATTGATGAGTGGATGCCAGGCGTAAGGCGATTATTACTATGAAGCTAAAGCGGCACAGTTCGCTTGATTGCATAACTTGTAGGCGTTATCAGATAGATTGACAATATGCTGTGAAAGTTGGAAGCACGAGAAATGGCTTTTCAGCCGTTTCTGGTTCTATTGTAGAGGAGAGTAAAGAGAAAGTGGATAGAACGATACAAAGTAGAATGAAACGAACGGGCCAGGGATTGAATCCAGGATCATCTGCATATGAATCAGAAGCGGTAACCACTAGACCACCAATCCCGTCAAAAACTGAGGATAATAGGCTCCTCAGAGTTTTTGGCATATATTAGTAATTCTCGCTAAATAACGAATAAACCAATATCTCGCTAGTTTAATACGATCGAAATCTTTTGTCTCACAAAATATTAAAGGTTGATTCAGAAGCCAATATTTTGAACAATGGATACACACAATAGCATTATTTGCATAAATTTACCTAAAAATTGAAATTCATTCAGGAATTCCTTTGAAAATATCTCCGAGGATGAACCCTGGTATTCTTTTACGAATTGCTACAAAAACTTTCCTATACGAATTGCTTCCTATACGAAAATTCCTCAAGGGATTCCTTCGGAAATTGAGAAATTCGTGGCAAGTACCAGAGCATGGTAACTGGTTGTGCTGTATTTGCCGAACGATCTTTTTGTACGAGTAGTGTATGTTTGTATCGCTATCTACTCGGTCGCTTTTTGTTGCAACTCGGCGGTGCACGCTATGTCTGAGCCAGCAGATTATAAAAATCGAATGTACATCGGATTTCTTTCCATCAAACTTCAGTATTCGAGCTATATTTTCATGTGCAGAAGGTTTCAAAATGTTCTGTCGGTATCCATAAATTTTGTAAGGGAGAGAAATTGGCCGATAATGAGAATTTCATGCAAATTTTCAAGAAAAACACCCAAAAAGATGAAAAAATCCAAATTTCTCCGATGAAATATTTTAAAAGATTCCGCATATGATAATATAGCATGAATTCTGATATTGCATGGAAGAGTTTTAAAATTTATTACGACGGTCTCCAAAGAAAACATCCCAAATCAAACCTTCATGTTACGGATTATTTCAGAAAATCTTCTATGAGTTTTTCCAGAAAATTCACGGAAAATTCTTCAACGAAATCTGGCATGAATTGCTTCAGCAATTCCTCCATGATTTTTTACAAATCATTTCAAAGAATGTTTGAGAAATTCGCTCAAGGATTACTTCATAAATTCCTCTGGGCTCTCATTCTTCTTTATGGCTCAATGTTCCCACTGGAACTTGGCCTGCCTCTCTTAATATTAGTGTTCTTTGAGCACTTCCACAGTTTTTAATTGAAGGGCTTTTTTTGCCTGCCATTGCATGAATTTGTATATTGTGAGGCAAGGACAATAATACTGCCGTAATTCTGCAGAGTGGCGTAAGCGACATTGATGGTTTTGGCACATTTTTTTGATTATAATGCATTAAACTTTTGGTTATCCTCTAAGTTTCTTTCCATAGATGATAGATTACGACTAGATCTTGCATTCTAGTACAGCAAGCATACCTCAGTGTTATTTTTACATCAAATATGTTAAATAATATACCAAAAAATGTCGAAATTTTAGATGGCGCTTACGTCACTTTGCAGAATTACGGCAGAATACACTATGCCCTGCCCACGGAGTCGACAAAATTTTCCCGGCCGGAACGGGAATCAAACCCGCCGTCTCCGGAATGGCGATCCATAGCCTTAACCACTAGGCTAACTGGAGACCCTCTGGGTATTTATGCGGAAAATTCTCTGGGCATTCGTTTGGAGAATCTAATGGAGATTTCTATAGAAAGTCTAGCAAAAATGTCTTTAAAAAAATTTCTAAAAAACTTTCTGAAAAAAATCTTTCGGAAATTTGTCCGAGAATTCAGAAAAAAGTTCCCTTACGGATTCTTTCAAAATATCTTCCATTTCTCAAGAGATTCCTTTCATGAAACTTTCAGTAATGCCTTCAGAAATTGTTCCTGAGTGTTTCAGAAAATGTTTTCTCCAGAAATTCCAGGTATTCCTCCAGAAGTTTCACAAAGAGTTGTGTAAGAAAGTTTTGCATGAGTTTCTGAAGAAATTTCTGCAGGGATCCGGGGATTGCTTTAGAAATTGCAGGGATTTCTTTTTAACAATCTGAATTTCTGTCAGAAAATCTTTTGGGCGTTTTTTTTAGAAATTTCTCCAGGGACTAAACAAAAATTGTGAGATCCATTTGGGAATTTTCCGCAGGGTTCCCCATTGAAACTGCTTTGGGGGTTTCTTTACAATTTTTTCGAGAGATTTTTCCAGAAAATATCCGATGGCTTTTATTATAAATTCAACTAATAATTTCTCCAGAAACATTTTCAGATTTTACTCCAGAGATTTCTTTAGAAAATTCTCCAAGCATAACTTCCACAAATTTTTCCATAATCATTCTTTTATGAACCCATGCTGAAATCCATCCCAGGAATCATTAAAAAAAATTCCAGAGTTCCTGAAAAAAAATCCCAGGGATTCTTAATAAAGTTCTTTCAGGTACTCCATTGGAAACTCATCGTATATTTACTTTAAAAAATCATCCAGGAAATTCTGAAGAAATTCATTCACAAAATCTTTTAAGGATTCCTTAAGACTTTAGAATGTCCTCCAGATTTTTTTCCAAGAACTTTTCAAAAAAGTCTTGCACGGATAGCTTTCAAAAATGTTGCATGAATTCCTTTAGAACATTCATCAAGATTTTTTTTTTTCAAAAAATCTTGAATAGATTGTTCTTCTGGAAATTCATCTAAGAATTTCTTCAGAATTTTTTTTCATGCAAATTTTCCCAGAAATTTGTCAAAGCATTCTTCCAGAAAACCTTTCATGAACTTTCTTAAAAATACTCTATGGATTTTTTTAGAAAATAATTCACGGATACACTAAAAATCAGAACAGAGGAAACATTTTGAAAGAATTTTGAATAATACATCTCACTCTAAATTGTGGAAAAATATTAATGCAATCATAGGTAAATCCTGCAAACAAGCTAAGCTTTCATTAGAAATCAATGGTGAGAGCATTTGTGACAGTAAATTGATATGCGAAGCATTTAATGAACGTTTTTCGACAGCTGGTGAAAAATTAGCTGGGAATATTACTTCAACAGGGTCGAGTCCATTACGATATATAGAACCAAATGCTCATTCAATTTACCTACAACCGGCCCCAGAAAATGAAGTCGTGCTGTTGATAAATAATTTGAAAACAAATAAAAGTCCTGGCCCTGATCAAATCCCTGCAAAAATCATTAATAACAATTGTTCAACTTTCTCAAGAATTTTGTCGGAGTCCATCAATCTAATGATTCAAGAAGAAGTAACTCCAATATTTAAGTCAGGAGACTCCTCTCAACTAGATAACTACCGGCCTATATCGACTCTTTCGATTTTCAACAAAATTTTTGAAAAATTACTAGTAAACCGCTTATTGACTTTCCTGGACATCCATAATACTCTGTATAGTATGCAATATGGCTTTCGCAATGGAAGCCGCACCACAGTTGCCATAACAGAACTAGTTGATAAAATATTAGAGGAAACTGATTCCAAGAAATACGTTGGTGCCTTATTTTTAGATTTAAAGAAGGCTTTTGACACCTTAAATCATAGTATTTTGTTGCAAAAATTAGAACAATATGGCATTAGAGGTGTTGCAAACAGAATCATTAGTAGCTACTTAAATAATAGAACTCAGTTTGTTGCATACGATGGTGTTACCAGTTCAATGTAGCAAATAAGTAATGGTGTCCCTCAGGGAAGCATCATTGGGCCGCTATTGTTTTTGATCTAAATAAACTACATTAGCAAAATTCGTCTTGTGGGTACTCCAAGGTTATTTGCCGGCGATACGGCTTTATTCTATCCCAACGCTGATCCAAGATCGATTATTTCAAGCATGAGTAGTGATTTACAATTTCTTTATGAATATTTTTCCGATAATTTACTTTCACTGAACTTGAAAAAAAAAACAAAATATATGATATTTCGATCCCCCAGGAAAGTGCTTCCAAATCTTCCTGATTTGTAGATTATTTTAAATATTTAGGTATTGTTCTTGATTGTACATTATCATGAGATCAACATATTAAGGAAGTTGAGCAAAAAGCGTCGAAGATGTGTGGAATATTGAGAAGAGTTAGTAGCTTCATTCTTCGAAGGGCTTTGCTCATGTTCTACTACGCTCATATTCATTCTCATTTTAATTATTTGGTTATTGCATGGGGAAGAGCTTGTAAATCAAAACTGAAAAAAATTGCAAGTATTACCAAATCGATCTATCAAATTAATTTACAATTTACCGTTTCTGTTTTCTTCCGTTCGGTTATATTCATATTTTCCTCATAAAATCTTACCAATACAAGGCATGTGTGAAGAGCAAAAATTACTCCTAATCCAGCCCTGCGTGCATTCACAATTTAGCGATTAATATGGTACCTCAGCTCTAAACAAGTTAATCATCTCTCACGGCCTCGTGTATATTCGAATTTCGGTCAAAAACGATTTACTTTTGTCGGGCCATCCGAATTTAATAAGCTACCTAGAGATATACAGACGATAACTGCTCGTCAGCATTTCAAATTCAAAATTAAATGTTTTGTGTTAATACCACAACTCTTGCTTTAATCTTCCATCTTTTCTTTATTTTCGTTTATTTATATGTTGACCGTCATAAACAACTTAAAGATAGTTTGTTAATTATATGATGTTAGAATTAGTAAAACATTAGTTTATAATTTATATTCGTGCTTCTTTAAAAGGACGCTTAGTCCATTAGAAGCACATTAATGGTTTTTTTTTTGCTATTTCGTTCTCTTATTAGATGTTAATTTTTTATTATTCTCAGCCATTTGAATTATTGTTGTTTTGTTATTTTTATTGTTGTGTTGCCTGTTGGCTGAGAACAGAGTGTCCACTACCAGGGAGCTCACTACGGAGCTTTTTGGTGTGGGGGGAGAGCGGAGGGTCACTCTAAAAAAAAACTACTTGAATTTTTTCTTAGAAGCTTTCTAAAGAATTTTCTCCAAGGATTGCTTTAGAAATTTTACATGAGATTATTAACCGTTGTGTGGCCGGCAAACTTTTTGCTTTTTTCTGCATCGTGTATTTTAAATGGGTGCTGGGTACCCGGGTACCCTGCCGGCCACATATGGGTTAAGGAAATTTTGAAAAATTCTTCAAATTCCTTTATATATTCCTTCAAAACATTTTTTCCAGACATTTCTCCGAAGATTTCTTAAAAAAGTCTTAGAAAATACTCAAAGGATTCCTTCTTATTTTTTTCTACAGATCCTTTCAGAGATTCTTATACGGAAAGGCTGGAAAGCATTCTTGCAGAAATTTCTGCAGAAATTCACACAGAGATTTCACCAGAAGTTCCGCCGAATATTCCTCTATGTATTTTCACAGAAATTCCTCCATGATATTCTCCAAGCGCACCTCAAGGATTTTCTTTATGGATTCCTCCTGGAACTCATTGGGAAAAAAATTTTGGGAATTCTCCAGGATTCCAAAAATATGCCATGGTTTTCTTGGTATTCCACCAGGGGCTTTGCAGGTGTTTCTACAGCTACTCGTCCTTGAATTTATTCAGAAAATCCATCTATGGATTCTTAAAATATTCCTGTTTTTAAGAAATTCTTTCAGGAATTTATTTAGAACTTTCCTTGAGATTTTTTTTTAATTCCTTCTGAAGTTTTTTTAGCGATACTTTTGAAATTATCTTTAAAGACTTCTTCAATATTCTTCAAATTACTCAGCAATTTCGGCAAGGATTTCTTCAAAAGTTGTTTTATGGATTCTTTCAGAAGATGTTCCAGCAGTTTCTTCAGGAAATGCTAAAGCGATTACTTCAGAGATTTCTCCAGGAATTCACCCATGAGAATGCACTAGTGAAGGGGCGCTGAAATCGGGGAACCTTGACAACCTAGCTCTGAATTTACCATAACAGCACTTAATTTATCACACATCTTGCCAGTAGTCTGCCAAAGCATTACAATGATATTGTTATGGAATTTGCTACAAATTGTAGAATTTAATCAGCTAAGTGCCAACAATACCAGAAAGTCATAAGAAATCTTGAAAAAAGTTTCTTATGAAGCCTTGAGGAAAAGTCTATCGAATGGGCAGTTTGCATGCATCTGTCAAAGGAAATGGATCTGTAAAAAATATTGCCAGAGAATCACTTCATATACTTCATATGTACTCCGCTCATCGTGATCATCGACAAAGTGAAAAAATGAAATCAAAAAGGGAAGTATGAGATTGAAATTAATATATAAAACTTAATATGTCATGAGGTATGTTTTGGCGCTATTATGGGTGCTCCACAAAGTAATTTATTGATATGAAGTGCTTCTCGTGTCAAAAGACTGAAAACCCCTGCATCAGAAGTCATCATAAAACAAACTGCAAGTTTCAAACTGATTGGATATTGAAAATTTTACCATTAAAAAATGTACATAAAATTTGAAGTGCATAAAATCGAGGGTCTACGTATATAATCGAGGGTCCACTAAATCGAGATACATCAGTAATGTTAAACGAAATCTTACAATCATTGTTCTAATAGGAAGTGCTGTCATAAAGAAAGATAATTGATTGGTTTGAACAAAATACTTTAAAATTTAAAATGTCGCTGTGGAGCGGACCTGGTGTGATGGTTAGAACACTTGACTATCACGCCGAGGACCTGGGATCGAATCCCACTCCCGACAAACTCGCAAAATGTGAGTTCTTCCTTCGGAAGGGAAGTAAAGCGTGGGTCCCGAGATGAACTAGCCTAGGGCTAAAAATCTCGTTAATACAGATAAAAAAAAAAAAAAAAAAAAAAAAAATGTCGCTGTAACGGCAAAATCTGTACACAGATCAAATGATGCATTCACACCTCTGATTTTTGTTGGTTTTGTATAGATTTCTCCAAACATCACCCATCTATTTAAATTTCTCGTTCCTCAAGCCTTTTAACAACCACCCCTTCCGATCATCAACATCATTAATGTTTCAATTCGTAAAAATCGCCTTCCCCCAAAGAAAACAAAACCCCACGAGCAGAGAGCAGAGCACTTGCACTTTTCGTTTTCATCAATTCAAATAGACGCTGCCAAAGCTCTTCTCCCCAGTCCAGTCCTCACTCTCTCGTGCAGCTCGTCCAAAAGTCGTCGAAGACAAACGAAGCTGACCTTGATTACCGGAGGAGCTGGAACGCAAACCAGAGCCAGAGCCTGGTCGGTATAGGTGTATGTACCTACACAACTTTCACGGCTCATTTTTTCCCCGATAATTAAAAGTCCAGTGTTTAGCTCCTATAGGTGCTTTGGGCTAAGCCACACAGCACGAGGCGATGCAAAATTGGTTGTGCTAGAGAAATGATCCCAGTCAGGGGGGCGGGTAGAATCATCATCATCATCATCATTTCACAACAATGAAATCGAATTTCGACCCCGAAGCGCAAGTTTCAATATACGCCTCTTCGTCCGATGGTGGTGAATAAAGTGGTCGATCGATCGATGCGCCTTTACGCCATACGGTGTGTAGCACCACAGTAGCACCTGGAAAGACGTACCATTGATGATGATGATGATTCAATAATTGCTGTCTTTGCTTCTACCTGGCTCCCAGCTGGTCACTTGGCCACCCTCTGTGGGTCTTTCGCAAAACAGTGACGTGTGGCTATTCGGGCCACAGTTATTTTAGACTCTCAGAAGCTACGTTCAAAATTTGAGCAAAATTGATTAAGTCTAAGGGGGCACTCAAAGAGCTTGAAGTTTGTATGGGAAAGCTTGATCAAATGTATGCAGAAATATTAAGTTTTTGATCTTTGTCGCTAGGTGGCGCTGTATGTGTTTTACAGTGTAGACATTCTCCATCGTCCAACAAGTTGCCTAAAATATTGCCTAAGACAAACCGTTTCAGAGATATATTTTTTTTTATTTTCAATGATACTGATACTGAATTGATAACGCAAATCATCGTTTTGGTCAATTATCTTCTTAAAAAGCCGCCATCTTGGATTTAAGACCGCCATCTTGGTTATTCTGGTTGCCATTTTTGAGGTCCGGAAACCTTCCCTATATCAAATATACCCATATTTAATGGTTTATTAGGCTAAAACACCCATTCAACAGCCGCCATTTGTAATTTTGGGACGCCATCTTAGATTTTAAACCGTCATCTTGGATATTCTGGCTACCATTTTTGGACTCCGGACATATTCCCATTTTTTATGGTTTGAAAGCCTTAAATTTCATTTAATAGCCGCCATCTTGAATTTTGAGACGCCATCTTGGATATTTTAGTCGCCATTTTGGGACTCCAGACATCTCCCCCATACTAAATATATCCTTGCCTGGTTTTAGAGCCAAAAACACCATTAAACAATAGCCATCTTGAATTTGTAGCCACCATCTTGGATTGTAGACCGTAATCTCAGATATTCCGGTCGCCATTTTTAAACTCCGGACATCTTCTGCATATCGAATACACCCATATTTCATGATTTTAGAAAATAAACCTCCATTAAACAGCCGCCATCTTGAATTTTGAGACGCCATCTTGGATATTCTGGTCACCATTTTTGAACTCTGGTCATCTTCCCCATACAATAAATATATACCCATGTTGAATGGTTTTAGAGCCTAAAATTCCATTAAACAGCCGCCATCTTGGATATTCTGGTCCCCATTTTGGAACTCCGAACATCTTCCCCATGCCAAATATACCCATATTGCATGGTTTTGGGGCCTCCATTAAACAGTCGCCATCTTGAATTTTGAGCCGCAATCTTGAATATTTGGCTGCCATCTTGAATTTTGGGCCAACATTGGGGAATTTCTGGCCTCCAGTGTTGATTTCCGCACAAAATTTGTCACACATGTTAGAGGTTTAAAAAAATCGCCGCTGTTTTATGTGTCGCATGATGGGGCTTGGTTCAGTTTTACATACGACCAGTTCTACCAGTGCTGGTCCGGATCACTGAAATGTCTATAACTCCGAAACGCCTTGACCGATCTGAACCATTTTTAATAGCAAACAATGCGGTAAAATTCCGGTTCGAATCGAGCTATAATCCGAAAAATACAACCAATGGGAAGTGCCTTAAAAGTGAGTGACCTTTTTTGTACACAGACATCACTTCAATTCGTCGAACTGAGTTGATTGCAATATGTGACTTGACCCTCCGAGTCTTCTATCGAAAATTCGTTTTTTGAGTGAGCACTGAGCATATAGGCTTTCAGTACACTTTTGTGTACAAGAAAAGACAAAAAGGCACTTTCGTTTGAAATGCTCGATTTCACTAGATATTTCTCAAAAGATTATTTTTTGAACGCCATGCATGGATTGCTTCAGAAATTCCCCTATGAATATCTTCGATAATACTTTGGTGCTTCTTTCTGAAGTTCTGAGGTTCCTCCAGATAGCATCGAAGGATAGCTTCAGAAACGGCTCCATGGACTTCTGTAAAAGTCCTCCAAGTATTTCTTTCGAAATTCAAGAATTTCGAAATAGGTAAGAAAATCTAGTAAAATGTCTTCAGATTTTCTGAGAATTCTTTGAAAAAATGTTTCAGATTCCTTTGAAAAAATCATAGTTTCCTTTAGAATTTGTTTCAAAATTGTCTGGAGATTGCCTCAGAAGTTATTGTGAGTACTCTTTTACAAAATTTTCCTTGGATTCCTTTCCAAATTGCTCCATGGGTTCCTTTAGAAGATTTAACAAGGAATGCTTCAGATTTTTTTAAAAAAAATACCTCAGTATTTCCTCTACAGCATCCACCAGAATTTTTTCCGAGAATTCCTCAAGAAAAGCATCCATGGGTTTCCTCAGAAACATTCATTTATTCTTTCAGAAATCCATACGAAAATTCTTCCAGGAATTCAGCCGCGGAATCCTTTAGAAATAGTTTCAGAGATTTCTTCAAAAACTCCAAAGTTCAGAATTTCTTCAAGGATTTTTTTACAAAATCCTCTACAGACTCATTCAGATTTTTTTCCAAAGTATCCTTCAGAAATTCCTCCTGGGGTTCCTTAAAATAAATTTCCTGGGAGATTCCGTCAAAAATTCTTGATGAGATTCCATCATAAAGTCATCCAAGGATTTGTTGGAGAAATCTTTTGTTTTATTCTTCAACCACTTAACTTAATTCACAGCTCTTTTTTCTCCACTAGGGCACTGAATGAGCGATTCCAATTGACGGCTGCACTTACACTTTTTACAGCGCCTAAATGTATTCTATTCTAATTCCACTAATTCAAATTTGAACTGGTAGCCTTTGCGCTGCTGTCACTTTTCTACCCTGTCCATGGTAGAATGATGAGCACGAGGTTGCTGTGTGGCTTTTGTTGTATGCTCAGAAGAGAGTCAGGTGTCAGCCGCTCTCGGGGCCCGGCAAGAGAAATCTATTGATTCCTTCCAAATTGCTCCATGGTTTTCATCAGTTCAGTTTCTTCAGTAGTTCAGGTATTCGATCTTAAAATCTACCAGGGTTTTTTGTAGAAAATTCCGCTTTCGAAATTGCTTCTAGAATTCTTCTAGGTAGATTTTCATTTGTCCTTTCGTAAACTATTTAGGAAAAACAATGTTCAGAAAATTCTTTGGGAATTTCTCCAAGGATTATTTGAGAATTTTCTACAGGGATTCCTTCAGAAATTCTTTCAAAAATTCTTTCATGAATTCTTCCATTGGTTTCTTCAGAAAATCTTCCAGATATTCCTTCGGAAATTCGTCCACGCATTCAATCCATCAGAGATGGAGGTTGTCAATTGAAAATTCCCGCAGCAATGTGTCCAGAAATGTATATAGGTATTCATCAAGAAAAACCTGCCGGAATTCTTCCAACGATTCTCACATCACTACTTACAATATTCAGACAAGAAATCCATCAGAGATTCCGGCAGGAGTGCATACAGGGATTCCTTCAAGATTTCCTGCATGTATTTTTCCAGAAATTTATCCAGCATTTCCTCTGTGGATACATCTAAGAATATTATTATTATTATTATTATTTTATTTAAGAGGTTTTAAATTTTATAAATACATTCGCCTCTAATAGTAGAGACATCTAAGAATATCTTTTCAAGAATTCTATAAGGGATTCAGAAACATTTTTCAGCAATTCTACAGGAATTCCCTTGGACATATCTAGCCTAGTAGCGAGGCATTTTTCTAGGTATTCTCACAGAAACTCCTTCAGAAATACGTCCACAGATAGCTCCAGCAGTACTCTCTGAAAATCCTCCAACATATTAATTAAACTATTTTTCTAGAATTTTTCCCAAAAAAATCAATAAACTTTCCAAGGAATTCCACGAAAAGTTTCCCGAATAGTTTCTACAGGAAGTTCTTCGGAAATTTCTTCTGGGATTGCCTTCAAAAATATCTTTCTTCGAAGTTTCCAAGTTCTCTTCAGGAATTTCAGCAAACGTTTCATTCAAAAGTTTTTCCATGAATTTTTTGAGAAATTTCCCTAAATTTCATTAGAAATCCTATCCCGAGCAGGAACGAATAACTGACACATAACTGGAGCATACCAAAGTCAGACAAGGTATTCATCAGTTACGCAGGTATTGGAAATAACTCATTTTGATATTTTGTGGGTATTAATATCTCAATGAGCTATTGGTTTGGTGTTGAGGACTGCTTGAGGTATTATTCAATTATGGAAAAATCACTTTTTGTATGGGAAAATCGCCGATTATAATTTTGGTATTGCCATACCTGATTTCATTATTTACGTGTATTGCACAGAATACAAACCAGATATTATTAAGCTCTATAGAGCTTTTTAATACCTCATTCAGGTTGTGGATATTCGGTTTTCCATACCTGAGTTTGGTATTCTTCAGCTATTTTCTCCTGCTCGGGATCCTAATTCTTTCAAGAGCTCCTCCAAGGCTTCCTTGGGGGATACCTTCAGTGATTCTCGCAGAAATTTCTACAATTTTTTTTTGTTAGCAATTGCTCCTGCAGTTAGGTCAGAAATATCTTCTAGGATTTCTTTAAACATTCCCTATATAATTGTTCTAGATATTCCTCTCTAGGTTTTTTTTTCTCAGAAGTTCTTCCAGAAATGGCGCAAAAAATACTGGGAGAAATTTCAAAAGAACGATCTGATGGAATCTCTCGAAAAATTCCTGGCCATACCTTTGGGGAAAGAAGTTTTTGAAAATCTTCTTAGAGATTCCCAGACAAAAATTCTGGAAGAAATTACTGAGTTATCTTTGAAGTGATTCCTGGATGAATTCCGATAAATTCCTGGAAGATTACCTAAAAAAATCCTCAATTACTATTCAAAACAATCATGAAAAACTTTTGGAGGAACTATTTAACCCTTTAAAGCCAGGTTTTTCCACGCGTTATTACAGAGTTTTTATACGTATTTTTGTACTTTCGGTGCTTAATATCATAAAAAGAGTAGAATATGATGCAGATTATTTTTTCTGAACATCCTAGGTCATCCAAACTGTTCTTGAGTTCAAATCCTAAAGTCAACGGATGTAACGGTAACTTCTCTCATTATACAAAGCTACGATTTGTAATCTATCATGTCCAGTAAGTCTTCCAGAAGTCCGATAGACAGTATCAGATCAGTCAGGATCGGATATCCTAGGTCATCCAAACTGTTCTTGAATTTAGATCTTAAAGTCTATGAGTGTAACGATAGCTTCTTTCAATATATAAAGCTGCGATGTGTAATCTATCAAGTCCAGTAAGTCTTCTGCAGGTTCTATAGACAGTATCAGATCAGTCGGGATATCCTAGGTCATCCAAACTGTTTTTGAGTTTAGATACTAAAGTCTATGGGCATAACGGTAACTTCTTTCATTATACAAAGTTACAGTATGTAATCTCGCATGTCTAGTAAAAACAGTTGAAATCCACTGTTGAAACATGTAAAGTTATTCTTGCAGACGTGAAGGACTTTATTATAAGGCAATTCAGACGACCCTGAATGTCCCAAAGGCTTATAATAATATCTAGAAGACTTCAGATTGGCCCAGTAACCACGGATGATCATGCAACGTCACTCAGTATAGAAGATATGACAGTTGTTACGAGTGTAGACCTAAAGTTCTGAACTCCAAGATAGTTTGGCTGACCTGGAATATTCCTATAGTGTCTCTAAATGACATTTTAGATATCAAGAGCGGGTCCCAGCGGGTCCCAGCTGAATCTGCAAGGCTGTTATTTTTGGCGAAAACAGATAAAATTATTCTTGTAGACTTGAAGGACTTTCTGATAGGACAGTTCAGACGACCCTGAGTGTCTCAAAGGCTTATAATAATATCAAGAAGACTTCTGATTGACCCAGTAACCACGGTTGATTATGCAACGTCACTCAGTATAACATATATGGCTACTATTACGCGTGTAGTCCTGAAGTTCTGAGCTCCTAGGTAATTTGGCTGACCTGGAATATCCCTATAAATGCCATTGTAGATTTCAAGAGCTTCACGGATCCCAGTAGATTATTCGATGCTGTTATTTATGGTGAAGATAAATAAAATTATTCTTGTAGATTTGAAGAACTTTACAATAGGACAGTTTGGAACACCTAAAACATCCCAGAATATAGAACACCTCTTGATATTCTTGATGAAGGTTAAATGAATATATAATACATGAACGCCAGCTTTTAGAACAACTAGTGTATTAATTATCTGGATTCTCGTAACTTCATGGTGTTCAGGATGTTCTAGGTTGTCAATAAAGTCACAAAAACAAACAAAAAATCAATTTTTCCTCAATAGAAGACTCAATATGCAGCAACTTTGCCAAAGACAGTATTCTGTTTTATTGAATGTGTAAATTTATACAGCCGTTTCTATGTTGGGGTCATATATGACACCTTCGGCACCAAGGGTTAAGTAACTTCAACTTTCGATTTCGGAAAAAAATCCGTAGAGATTTTTTTGAAGGAGTCTCTCAAAAATGGCAACAGCACTCCCTCAATAAATTTCTTAGAAATTCCTGGAGGATTTTCTGAAGGAATCCTTGGAACAAATCCTGGCGATACCTCTGAAGAAATTCTTAGAAGAATTTCTCATAAGGATAATGCCTAAATTAATTAGTAAACATAAAATAGAAAAAAAAAACATATGAGGGTAATTTTGCAATCTTGAAATCTCCAATTTCTAAAAAAATGTTTAAGGGAATCTATAGAAAAACCTGGAGACCTGGAAAACCCTCTGCCGGTATACATAGAATCTATTGGAAAATTACTTGAAAAATGCCAATCGATTCTGCTTCCAAAAATGGAAAAGATTCCGTTGGTATTTTATGCTGGAATTGCTGAGACAATCTTTTAAGAAATTCCTGCAGCATCTACGGAAAATTGTTTGAAGAATCGCTGAAGAAATGTCTGCATAAATCATGGGCATTGTCTGGAGATATACCTGGAAGAATTTCTAGAGAAACTTGCAGAAGAATCGCTTCTAGAGAAATTTCCGATAGAATTCCTCAATATATGGATTCAAACCTGACGGAATCTTTTGTGAAGTTCCAGCAAGAAAGAATCCCAGAATCTTCGAGAAGAAATTTGTCCTGGAACTGCATATTAAAGGATAAAGCATCGAAGGAGCTCCTGAAGAAACCCATGAGGAAATTCTGAAAGAAATTCTTAAGGAATTTCTAAAAGAATTCCTGAAGAAATCCCAAACAAAATTTTCTTCAAAAAAAAACTCTGATGATAATCCTGAAGAAATTCCTTCAGAAATGTTTGAAGAAATTTATAAACGAATACATGCACAAACTTCTGTAGCAATCCTCAAAGGTATTTCCTGAAGAATCCCTAAGGAATCTCAGGGTGGTTTTTTTTTTAAGAAATCGGTTTACTAGCTTCGAGATGAATCTTTTGAGATTTTTTTTGAAAAACTCCTAAATAAAAAACTATTGGAAATTCCTGGAAGAATCTGTTAAGTAGAGGTGTGCGCCGCTGCGCCGCGCCGCGCCGATGAGAAATCGGCGTGAATCGGCGTGCGGCTCCCCAAGCCAACAAGAATCAAAAATACTATATTTTTGAAACGGGGATAGGTAAAGGGGGGTTATACCCATGCACTGGTGGAAAAATTTTATGGTTATGTTGTTTGAAGCCGATCCAGGAAGCATCGGCGTGTCGGCGTGGCAAACGGCGGCGGCGGCGGCGTGAAAACCGCACGCCGATCGGCGTATCCCTTCTTAGAAAGGCTACTATCATCAAAACCAAAAAAATTCTGCTGCAGCACATAGCTAGATGTCCATTTGTTGCAATCCAAACATTAGTAAGTAGTTTACTTTGTTCATAATTGTTTGAGAAGCCCCACGCCGATGCACGCCGATTTTACGCCGAATATTCGGCGCACACGTCTACTGTGAAGGAATCCCTGGAGAAATTTTCACCGAAAAAAAATGTACTGGAATGCATTTAACCTCGAGGAATCTTAAGGAAAATCTTCCGAGGGATTCTTGCTGACATCATTCCAAGAAATTCTACAAGAATCCAATTTTTATGTAAATTCCGGAAAGGAACTTCTGGCGGCATCTCTCGAAGAATCGTGGAGAGAATTCTGAAGATGTACCTACATGGGAAAAATTACATCGTAAAAGTATTCGCGACTACGAAGGTAAAAGAGATTCCAACTCTTTGTCGCTCTAATGAAAAACCTCGTAAGGAACTGCGTGAAAAAAAGCAAAAAATATTTCCCTCTCGTTTTTTCTCACGTAAACCTTCACGCACATTCGACAACTTCGTAGTCGCGAATTATCGGAGGAATTTTTATAAGAATTATTACTGAACTGCGGATTAAAAGAAAAATTTTGTGAAACAATAATTACTGGAGGTGTTTGCCCAGAATACTTGATTCTTAATAAGGTGCAATATTGAAATTTTTTGGGTATTTGGTATTTGGGTCTTACCTCAATAGACCAATAAATGGTCGCAGTCGGTTTTTACCCCGACATAAGAAAAGAAGGCCTCAACAGTATTACACCCTCACAGCGCGTGAACCAGGTGTTTGCTGCTTCCAGTAAACATAAAATTGTAAACTAGCGTGTCATGCCTCGAGCATGTGTGCATGTCAATAACACAATCGTTGCCACACTCGTCTCTGAACCAACTATCAGAGATGTATTTGCAGTTATGTTTATTTTTTTTTAAATCAACACATAACTATTTTTCCTCACCTAGCTTTTGAAAAGGGCGCATGAAAAAAAACAAATTTTCTTCTTCAATAATTATACCTCTAAAATGGTTTGTTGAATTGAAATGAAGTCTTGGAAGATATTGGAGGATATATGTAGGACTTTTACAAAAAAAAATATTCAGAGAGTAATATTCATCGCCATTTAATTTCAATTTTCCAAAATCCTTACTCATCGATGGTTCATTATTTTTCTGTAGAAAGTATACTTTCAGCCTCTAAATTTGTCAGTGGCCCGGAATGGTCAAATGCTCCAAACATGTTTTCTCTCAATTTTTTTTTCAATGGTTTTTATGAGATATGAGATTGTTAAAAGTAGATTCTACGTACATACATGCTCCGACGAGGAAACTATACATTTTTTTTCCTACAATCAAGTTACAACGAATTAATTAAATTTAAAAAAATAAGAAAAAAATACAGGGTGCGGCAGGAAAAAATGCGAAAAATTCAAGGCACTATTACACGCTAAATATGGGATATGTATGACTATTTTTTCATGACAGTTCAGTCAATGTCTATATTCTAGCACTGAGAAATAAAAATGAACATATTTGATGTTTAACATGTGATAATAAGGCCTAATAAGCGGATATCAATAAACTGCGCGCCCAATGGTCATTAAACAAAATGACTAAAACAGTAACAAAATTAGCTCAAATTCGATGAACAACCAGACCACACTGATCCAGAGCCATGTAGTTTCACATTCATTCACTTATTTAGTTAACATCAAATTCATGATAATACTGAATCAACAATTTGCCGCCATAATACTCGATTTGCAGCTGCAGCTCTCCAACGTCGGTCACGCCCAACACTCGCCAGATCACGCTCCACCTGATCCGCCAATCGTGCTCTCTGCGCTCCACGCCTTCTTGTACCAACCGGATGGTTAGCAAACACCAACTTTGCAGGGTTGTTGTCCGGCATTCTTGCAACATGCCCTGCCCACCGTATCCTTCCGGCTTTGGCCACCTTCTGCCCAAGTAACACACTTGTCATGGAAGAGTCACGGCGGCGCAGATTTTTGTTGCGCAGAGGTCACTGTAACTTACTTGTAGCAAACAAGTGCTTATTTGTTAGAAGTTAGTCACACTGACTTCTGCGCAACAAAAACCTGCGCCGCCGTGACTCTTCCATGACAAGTGTGTTACTTGGGTGGATGCTGGGTTCGCCATAAAGTGCAGCGAGCTCGTGGTTCATCCTTCTCCGCCACACACCGTTCTCCTGCACGCCGCCGAAGATCGTCCTTAGCACCCGTCGCTCGAAAACTCCGAGTGCTTGCATGTCCTCCTCGAGCATCGTCCACGTCTCGTGCCCGTAGAGAACCACCGGTCTTATTAACGTCTTGTACATGGTACATTTGGTGCGGGGGTGAATCTTTTTTGACCGCAGTTTCTTCTGGAGCCCATAATAGGCACGACTTCCACTGATGATGCGCCTTCGTATTTCACGGCTCACGTTATTGTCAGCCGTTAGCAAGGAACCGAGGTAGACGAATTCTTCTACCACCTCGAAAGTATCCCCATCTATCGTAACATTGCTGCCAAGGCTTGTCCTGTCTCGCTCAGTCCCACCTACCAGCATGTACTTTGTCTTAGCCGCATTCACTACCAGTCCGACCTTTGCTGCTTCACGTTTCAGGCGGGTGTACTGTTCTGCCACCGTTCCAAATGTCCTAGCAATAATATCCATGTCATCCGCAAAACATACAAATTGGCTGGATTTCGTGAAGATCGTACCCCGGCTGTTGAGCCCGGCTCGTCGCATAACACCTTCCAGGGCGATGTTGAATAGTAGGCAGGAAAGTCCATCACCTTGTCGTAGTCCCCGTCGAGATTCAAATGAACTGGATAGTTCACCCGAAATCCTTACGCTGTTCTGCACACCGTCCATCGTTGCTCTTATCAGTCTAGTCAGCTTCCCAGGAAAGCCGTTTTCGTCCATGATTCTCCATAGCTCTGCGCGGTCGATACTATCGTATGCCGCTTTGAAGTCGATGAACAGGTGGTGCGTTGGGACCTGATATTCACGGCATTTCTGGAGGATTTGCCGTACGGTAAAGATCTGGTCCGTTGTCGACCGGCCGTCGATGAAGCCGGCTTGATAACTTCCCACGAACTCATTTGTTTTAGGTGACAGACGACGGAAGATGATCTGGGATAGCACTTTGTAGGCAGCATTCAAAATAGTGATCGCCCTGAAGTTCTCACATTCCAAATGGTAGCCTTTCTTGTGAATGGGGCAGATTACCCCTTCCATCCACTCTTCCGGTAGCTGTTCGGTTTCCCAGATCCTGATGTTCAAGTAGTATCTCATACCAAGATGTGTAAAACTTTCGTGCGTAGGTATAGCTAGAAATGCTCTATATTCGTGGTTGTCGTACATTGGCGGGTCCGTGCTTGATACGCCACTGCGTCAATCATCATCAACCGCCGAATGCTGATTAAAACACAACCAGCCCGTACCGGTTGAATTTCGTTGATGGCTGATGTTTTCGTTTCATCACCAGCAGCAGCGACTCGGAATTTGAATAATGACAACAGAAAAGAAAAGTAGAACTAGCTTCCGAGTCCGAGCTGTTATAAGTTATAACTATTTATTCAAATCCAAGCCTTCACAGACGAGACGTAGAGGACCACCAAAGCTTTGCGAGCAGCGACAACGATGACTGCTCTATCAGTTTCTCCTCAGCAAAGAGGTGGTACCGACCGCTCCGCAATAGAACAGCCGGGCGCGTATTATAGCCGCTCAACTCGCTTTATTGTGTTGTTTCGTAGGTTGATATTGTGTAGTTCTAGTCTGGTAGTACCAAACAACATCACCAGCTGAGAGAACACGAGCAGAAACATAACGCGACTGCTGCTGCTGCTGCTGCTGCTGCTGCTGTTGCAAGTACGACATCCGTGCGCCGTGGTTTGGGGGTACGAAAAAATCGATTATGATGACCCATTTGTAGCCCCTTGTGGCTGTTGTTCTGTGTGGGGTTTTCCTATCCGATTTGAATAAAACCTGACGATGGCGCGGTGATGACATAGGCTTGCTACGGAGAAAATAATGCTACAGCTGCGGCTCGAGTGGTGTTGGATTCGAGATGGGTGGTTTGGACTTAGCTTTTTTCTGTTATTAGTGTTTCAGATCCCGAGTTTGGTTGAAGGTTATACAAGCTTTCCGAGCTTGATGTGAGCTGGGACGATGTGAGGTACTTAATTACTTAGGGGTCATCCATATATCACGTGGACAACTTAGAGGGGGGAGGGGGTTCGAGAAAAGTCCACGCTTGTCCACGGAGAGGGGGGTGGGAGTCTACCAAATGCCCACGATAACGACTTTAGAAAAAAAAAATACACTGAGAGTAATATTCATCGCGGATCTATGTATGTTAGATGCCATGAATTCATTTTTCCAAAAACCCTCACCTTCGACTTTTTATTATTTTTCTATAGAAAGCTGACTTCCAGCCTCAAAGTTTGCTAAGTAGCCTAGGATCGTCTAATGCATCCAACTATATTTTCTAGAATGTTCACTTTTAATTGATTTCCAGAGATTTCTCGCAAGGTTTCGTTTTTCAGATGATTTACCATAAATTTGTCTTCAAATTTCGCCCAGAATCCCTATTGAAAACCCTTCAGCATTTTGTGGTGAAGTTCTTCCAAATATTCTCACTGCGATCTTCCGACAATTATTACGGTGATACTTCCAGTACTGGTCTTTTTACTGGTGTACTTCCACGAATTCGTCCAGGAATTATTTTGGGGATTTTTGTAAGAATCCCTTCAGATATGTCCCTAAAGCTTTTCAAGTATTTGTCCTGTGGTACCACCAAAAAATTTCTTGGGATTCCCCCAGAAACTCCCGCTGGGATTCCTCCAAAAATTCTCACTAGTTTTTTTTTTTTTTTTTTTGCAGGACTTTTCCCAGAAATTTCTACAAGAGCTTCTCTTGGAATGTATCCAGAAATTTATGTAGGGATTACTCCAAGGCGCAGTATCATAACGTCCGAGGCCATAAAGTCCCACCCAGGACTTTATGGCGCATTTTTCCGGGGCATAACGTCCGAACTTGCAGATACGCCACGAAGTCCAAGGAAAGAAGGCACATAGGATATTATGACGCATCCCAACTTTTGGACGCTATTTCGCAAAAAAAACGCGACTTCATGTCCGGGACTGTATGGCCTCGGACGTTGTGACCCGGCCCCTTACTCCAAAAATTCCTTCTATAAATACTACGTGGATTCATCCAGTAATTTAACTAAGGATTTTCCTACGGATTCTTTTAGAATTTCATCTTAGGATTCCTTCTGGAATTTCTGCTGGGATTCTTCCAGAAATTCTCCCGGATACTCATCCAGCTTTTTCTTCAGGGATCCTTCTAGAGATTTATTAAAACAGTTTCTATGAATTTCTTGAATTATTTCTCCAGAAATTATCAAGGAATTCCTCAGGGGATTTTTCCAGAAATCCTCAAGAGATTTCCCTATAGAGCTCTTTCATAGATTTCCAAGGGGCTTGTTTTTAGATGCCTCCAAGATTTTCTCGTGGTATTCCTAAACGAATATCTCTTGGGATTACTTAAGGGATTACTCTTGCGTTTTCTCCTGAAATTACTGTTGAGATTCTTCTAGGATTTCTTGCTGTGAATTCTCATGGAATCCACACTAGAGCAACTCTAGCCATTTTTGCTGGGATTCTTCCATTGATTGCCCCATATATTTTTCTAGAACCATTTTCAGGAATTATTGAAAAACTTCTTCAGAGATTTCTGTAGGAATTCCTCCAGTGATTCTTCAAATGACTTTTTTTTGTTAGTTTAGTGCTGTAATTTCTCGGGTAATTCTTTCCGGCATCGTCCAGAAATTTGACTAACAAGTTCTCCATAGATTTCCCATGGCATTTTTGGAAGTTTCTATAGGGATTTTTTCATAGGGATACCACCTAAGACGTTCCAGGGATTTCTCTATGAACATCTGCAGGGTTTCCATTCGGAATTCTGTTTTGTGTTAACTGTTGTGATTAGCGTACTTTCTCGTTTCTGGCGTAACGGTTCCCAGTATTAAGTGAGTGTCATGGACACGCGGCAGGTGATGTTTAGGCTTAGAACACTTCGGAAATTGAACCGAAAAAGCCGCGGAAACAGAACCAGCTGCGCTAGTTTGTTCCGCTTCCCCTGCCGTCTACTGTTTTTCTGTAGATCACAATTACCATAAGTTGCAAGAATGCTATGATCCAGCAGGAATGTCGTGGCAGATGAATAGAAAAAGAACTAAAAAATGTAATAGTTCTGCTATAAGATGCATAAAAAGCATATCTTAATACTAAAGCACTGTGGTGATTCACGCTAGGGTAATTGTAAATCACCCGCTAGGGTAATTGTTAATCATGAGTGTTTCAGAGGTGTTCCGAGAAGCTTCAGGAAGCTTTAGGGGCGTTCCATGCGGTTTTGACAAGGGTTTTGAGGACGTTTTAGGGTGTTCAAGCGTGCTTCAGGGAGTTTAAAAAGTGTTACAGGGGGTTTCAAGGGGTTTTATCGAATTCCAGGGAGTTTCAAGGGGTCTTAGGGGACTTCCTGAGAGTCTCAGGGGATTTCAGGAGAATTCTTTGGGGTTTCAGGGACGTTCCAGAGTGCTCCAGCGGATTTTGGAGCGTTTCTGGGGGTTTCAAGGGGTTTCAAGTGCATACTGAGGAGTTTTAGGGGAGCTCCAGGGGGTTCAGAGGCAATCCATGGTGGTTCGAGAAGATTCAGAGGTGTTCCACCGTCCAGAGGTGTTCCGTCCGTCCGGAGTTTCAGGAGCTTTCCAAGAATTTTCGAGGGGTGTCAGCGGCGTTTCATTGAGTTTCTGGGCATTTCAGGGGTCGCCAGAGTGTTCTAGGGGTGCTCCACGGGGATCCAGGGTCGTTCGGAAGGGGTCCCAGGGGCGATCGTTCCAAGGGTGTTCCAGGGAGATTCAATGGCGTAACATTGAGTTTCAGGGACATTTTAGGGTATACCAGCGGGGTTCAGGGGGTCTCAGGAGCTTTCCAGGGGTTTTCAATGGGTTTCAGGGGTGTTTCTGGAGTGTTCCAGGGAGTTTCGAGGGTGTTTCAGGCGGTTTCAGGGGCGTTCCATGGAGTTTCAGGAACGGTTAAGGTTGTTCCATGCCCGTATAGCAGCCGGTTTAGAATAGCACTACGGACCCCCTATAGATAGAAGTCCACCAAACAGGGAATTCCCATCCAAGGTGTCAGGCTACCCGTGCTGCAGGATGAATGGTTGAGGGGGTTTATAAGATGCTCGTTAACGAATCCCGTAACGTAGGTTGCGTTACGGAGTAAGATCAACCAAACTGAAATCTAGTGTCGTCAATTTTTGAATATGTGTTTTGGTAATTCAAAGAATCATAGTATTTAGTCCTTGCTACTGGGATCTTGGTGACCTTCAGAGTTAGGCAACTTTACTTTGCAAACAGTTAAAAAGCCACAACATCCCAAGCTAAACTCAATGCAAGAAAACCAAATTGGGTTAGGGATCATCGTATGTACTACATAACTTATCAAAGACTGGTAAGTGCTAATATGTAAGGAACACACTAGAATCCTTATTACTGAACACATGTTCCATTATTGGAATGGTATTGCTGCTAATGCTTAAATTCGGGTTCTAAACTTCTTACTGGGGAGAATTTAGCAGTAAACACTATACCCAAGTAACGACGGTGTTGAAGCCTTATTGCATGCTGGTATAGGGTGTAAGAGCAATCATTTCTTTACATGCAAACTTAAGGTTGATTTAAAGTGGAAATGGGCAATCATAGAATCAAATTACGATTATACTGGTATAATCTTAAATCAGTCGCATGATTGCCATTTCCACTTTAAATCAACCTTAAGTGTTCATGCAAAGTAATGATTGCTCTAAATACACTATATATCTGCCTGCAATAAGGCTTCAGCACCGTTGTTACTTGGGTAAAATGGTCGCAGTGACAGGCTCGAATAGGAATTGAAAAAAAAAAACAAGGTTGTTCCAGTGCGTTTTATTAGGTCTTAGGAGCTTTCCAGGGGTTTCTAGGAATTTCAGGGCGTTCCAGGAAATTTTAGGGATGTTCCAGGGGATTTCAAAGGTGTTCCATATGGTTTCAGAGGCGTTTCATGTTGTAACAGGGTGTTGCAGCGGTTTTTTTTTATCTGTATTAACGAGATTTTTAGCCCTAGGCTAATTCATAGTTCATGCTTTACTTTCTCTTCGAAGGAAGAACTCACATTTGAGTTTGTCGGGAGTGGGGTGCGATCCGAATTCCTCGGCGTGATAGAAGTTGCAGCGGATTTCAGATGATTTCAGGAACGTCCCAAGGGTTTTGAAGAGGTTTCGAGGGCGTTTCAAGGAATTTCAGGGGCTTGCAGTCTCAGCGATTTCTAGGGTTTTCCAGGAGTAACAACCCTGATATCACCTGGAAATCTGAAATAGCTTGAAACCCCTCTGAAAACCCGTGAAACTTCCTTGAAAGCCCTCTAAATTTTGCATGAATTCCTAAAATCCTGAAAATCCTCGAAACTTTTCTTAAACATCCCTGAAACCCCCACAGAAAAAAAGAAACTCACGGAACCACCGAGAACCCCTCCGAAACCCTTCTGAAATACCCATGAAACTAGAAAATGAAAATCTGATAAATTTATAACAGACAGATATATCTAATTTTCAATTTCGGCTCCGCTTTACTCCGACGTTTAAGAATAATTAATAAACGGAAATCGGACAACATTAGAATGAGCCAGCTGAAGGTTGCGTTCAACATTTGGGTTCCAGACATATGATAGAACTGCCCAAGAAACAATTCGTAACCATTAATAAGCATGTCTTGTAAAGCAAGAGCTTTACAAAAAGCGCCGGCAGTTGAACAAGAGTATGAGTTTAACAAAGTTTTGAATAAATGTTTCTTGCAGTGAAAATTGAACTTTTGTTCACCACATTTCTTTCAATTGACCAATTATTCGAAAAGAAGTTCGAAGGAAGTTGTTTGAAACTTTTCATCTATTGCCTAATAGTGCTTAGTATGATGCAGTTATTCAACTTATGATTCACAATGGAACAACTAGCTTTAACAAAGTGTAACAACACTAGCTTAGTCACCTTATTCAGCTACATTATTACAGTTTAACTGTACAACGAAATCAACGTTCTTTAGATTTGTTGAGCTTTAAAGAAACAACGTTGATCATCAGTGTAAAAGTGCCGCTTAGTTGCTAATGTTCACCAATAGCAATTTTGGTGTCTTTTAAAGCGTATTACCACTTTTTTTAAATCATTGAAAAAAATGTTATGGTCGCTACATTGCAATTTCTTTTCTTCAGTAATTCCAACTAGCGATTCTACCTTGTATTCCTCCAGATTCCATAATGGATTTCTTCTGAGAAATCGTCAGGAAATAATCCAGAAGTTCCTTTAGGTGAATTAGGAGTTAAGTTTTTCAGAAATAAGTTTCTCTAGGAAAGACAAGTATAGGATCTTGGAAAACGATCTGGGGTTTTCTCCAGCAACTTCTGAAGGGTTTTCTGAAGAAACTAAGGATTCCAAAAAAAAATTTAAGGAAATCCCATAAATTCTGAAAGTATTCCTCGAGAAACAATTAAATGATTTCTTGAAAGAACTTATACAGGATTCCTAGAAGGAATTTCTCAAGGTTTCTCAAGGATTTTCAGGAATAACTTCCCGGAGATTTCTATACAGAACATCAGGAGGACACTCTAAGAGACGAACCAGTCAAGGGCTGAAAGTCTCTATAATAAAGCTAAATCAATCAATCAATCAATCAATCGGGAGGACCCCCTGAAGTAACTTCTGGAGGATTTGAGGAAAGAATTCCTGGAAGATTGCTAGACTAAACTTCTGAGAGATTTCCAGGAAAAGCAGTAAGAAATCGGGGAGAAATCTTTATAATAAAAATTCCAGTAGGTGTACGTGTTTCTACTGCGCATAAATACCAAAACAAAGTCCTGTAGGAATTCTTCCAAGAAATTTTTATATGGAAAACATTCCCCAGGGAAAAATATCTTAAGAAACTCTTTAAAGAATCCAAGAACTTCTGATGAAATTATAGAAAACATGTTGAAGGAATCCCAGTAAGAAATTTTGGAGGAACCCCAGAAAGAACCCCTAGAGAAATATCAGAAAAATTTTCTGAAGAGATTTCCGAAAGCAATCTTGGAAGAATTTCCGTAGAATTGCCTATATTTCCAAAGTAAAATCTTGGTGAATCTTCAAAGCACCTCTTGGATGAATTTCAACAGGATGTCTAGGTTAAATCCCAGAATGATTTTCTTATTCCACCTTGTGCATTAGGGCCATTCTATGCCCAAACCGTACACTACGTCAGCAAGCTGTTCCCAACATAATGCATAAGGAAGGTTAATAAATTCCGGTTCCTGGTGGAATATTTGAAGGGATCCTCAAAGAAACTCCAGAAGAAATTTAAAAAGAGACATCTTGGTTTATCCGAGAAGGAATTTCTAAAGGAATCATAAGGAGCAGAACCTCTTTTCTCCAAAAATTCTCATCGAATTCTAAAAGATAAACAAGCGGCATGGTACCTATTAGAATTCTGGAAGAACTTCTTGAGCAATCCAATATTCTGAAGAAGTTAAAAGTGATTGCTTACGAAAATTCCTGGAGATTTCCTTAAAGTATCCTAGACAAAACTTTTATAGAAATCTGTGAAGATGATACTCGTGGAGAAATGCCTTCCGGAAGGAAGTAAACATATCCTTTTTTGTTAGGATATCGAAATTACGTTCCTGGAGATATATCGATCCGGGAAATGGAACTGTAATATGTGGCATTCATGCATTCAACGAAAATAAATTTCCAAAAATATGGTCACAAATGTGGTGCAAGCCTCTTGTCGGCATGACAGTCAGAAATCTGTAATTTGAACTGTGCAACCAAGATGTGCTAAAAGACATCAAAAAACAATTAAATTTCAAAGTTAACTGCATATTTTTACTTTTGGAATGTGTTCTACTGTAAAACGTCCCATTCATATTAAAATGTAGCAAAATATTTTGTCAAAGAAAATTATTCCGTTTTTATCACTATTTTGTTATTGTCAACTGAAAATCACGGACCGTGTTGTTAAAAACTGAACATACCTGTATTTGAAAATGTTCCTCAATCATTCTATTATAGTAAAAAAAATTAAGGAAGTTGAATACACACTAAATTTATTTTTCTAAAACAAAATTTTCCATGAAAAAAGTTTAAAATAAAAATATTTTAACAATTATCATAAAATCTCAAAATGTTTTCACCTTAAAAAATCGGTATGTCAAATAGGCTTCCAGGAAAAATATAAAAGTGTAGGGATGTTCAAAAATAAAAATTAGAAAAATCAAAAACCAAAATTCTCAAAATCGAATTAAAAAGAATCACCTTCCTAAACATGTTACAATCGATTTTAGATGAGGTGAAATTAAATTTAGATAAAAATTTGAGAAATTTGGGAAAAAAATGGTAATAGAGGGTTAAGCTTGAAATGCTCAATATTGACTCCAGTGGTTTTGAGTAAATTTGAAAATTTCCAGAATAGCTTTCAACGAAATATCTAAAGCACTATAAACGCCTGTACAAACGAGTACAAGAAAGAGATTAAAAACAAAACAAACTAATAAATATTGTTTTCAATTTAGATTTGTATTGTCAAGAACTATGAAGAAATCAGCAGTCAGTCGCTGAATTAGGTATTTTTTAAGAATTATCGAAAAAGAAGTTTGTTATTTTTTTCCAAACTCTCTTCGTTACATTGTGTTGGAAATGTTCCTGTACCCAACATAGCCGACTCCCCGCAGCTATATATCGAGGTGTGCTGAAGTGCCAATGCGGGAAATTAATTCCCATTGCGAGAAGACCTCCGCAGTCTTTAGCGATGACTTAGTATAGGTAGGCTGGACTATTTACGTTTTACTGCCCTGAACTAAGCTACGGGGCAGTAGTGATTGGTGATAAATCCGCTCCCTAATACCCTTCAATCCGCTTTTATTGCCCGCCTTAATATTGGCTTAGGATGGGTTATCAACGTGAAAAAGCTTTTTTCCCATCAATTACGACCAGTGAGTGACGACGAAGAGGAAACCCAAACAAGTAGCTCCATTTGGAGATTTAAAAGTATTTCTACAGGAGATTGAATCGCTTATTTACTTGCTGTTCCAGCTTCTGGTGTCTGCTGTTATTGATTGCACTCATGTTGTCTGCTACGACTGCCAACTATTGCTGCACCTCCACAAGGATGAATGATGAATGGGACTTCGAACACTCTCTGGTATCTACAACACTATCCTCACTGGTGCACGTACATATAAATTGAATTTAACCTTCCGTAACTCGCGCGGTTGACTACCTGCGTCAGCACCACGCTAATGCTGAGTACAAAAATCGAGATTTTTTCAACGTGTTGTACAAAATACAACAGCGCGAGCGCTCGTGGGTTAAGGAAAACAGCACTTCCTTCACAAACACCGCGCTAAATGCCTTGCGGTATGACTCGTCACTCCACTGCTGCTTTGCTGCAGACAACAAACAACACTCTACTCCACTTCGATTGTATTTAGAATACACTACACACACGCGACGTCGATGTACATGGAGTAAAAAGTGTATCCAGTCGTGGTCGTCGTCGGTCGGTCGTCCAGCAAACTATTTTATCGATATATGTCAAACGGACGGCGACGCATTCGCGATTGCATTCGATATCTCACCCCAACCCCGTTCCATGAATTGATTCTAATACTGCCGCGGTGGTGACACCAAATCTATAGACTTCGCTTCACCTCACCACACAAGCCGTCCTGTCCTGCAATGTATCGTTACATTATTATTGCCACCGCACACCGCCAACCACCTGGAATACGTCTGAGGCTGGCTTTATGGATACTCCCTAATGCAGTATAGAGGCAGACCACCGTGTATCACTTTAAAGACCTCTGAACTCCTGGCGCACAATTCTGGTTCTTCAACGCGGACCTCCCAACACTCCCGGACAGCCAGCGGAGATCCGGACTGTGTTACGGTGACCGACTCTAGAGTAGACAGGGGCTCTGATGCAACAACACAGCACCACCACGGAGGATCCCGTTTTAACGTCCTGCCAGCTGCACGCCCTAACAAACAATGATGAACGCCAAGACTGCTGCTGCTGCTGGCTGGCGGTTCTCTCTCGCAAAGCGAGTCACGCGAGAGCTTCAATGAATAACGAACGAATCGATGTGCAGTGCACCCAAGAGACGAATGCCAGGTTTTAATGCAATGCTTTATTAAAACCTCATAAATTCTATTGTTACTTTTTATTAACCTTAAACCTTAAACTTAAAAAAAATGTTTTTTACAGAAATTGAAAATTTTGATAAAATTGCATGAACTCAAAACCAGAATCTATATACTATTTTTAAAATCAATCTCAAGTTTGTGGGAGCTAGTTAATCATCTCTCAGTGGAACTAGGGCTAGACGAGCTGCCAAGCAGTTGATCATCTGTCAATCAAGAAATCGAACCCAAGAATCTCTTAAAAAGTAAATCAAACTGCCAAAATAACGGTCCAAGAATCTAAAAAAATGAATACAAATCTAAAAAAGTGCTCTTTTGGGCAAGATACTAAGAAAGGCAAACGATAAAAGTTCTTAAATGTTGAAAGCCAGAAAAAACCTAACGCTTCCCTGGTAACTGTGTTTTATTGAGGTTTGACCTAAAACTGGTAAAATTCAAAAACCTTAATTTAGGTTCTCAATATGTATACAAAGTTGTCTTTATTCCGATTTTGTATAAAATTTTCCCTTGGAGTGTAACTATTTGGATATACCGAATCAGCAACCAACAGTCACTACCACCACCTGCTCTGCATGCAGATCGGTTAGTTGTTTCTCTGGGACGTTTAATCTTTTGCTTTGGTTCTCTTGCAGTGCTGGTTGCTGCGGCGTGGTAGATACAAACCGAGAACCCTAATGTGAGAGGAGAGCACGGTATACCTTATACATTGGGTTGAATGAATATTGAGAATGTTGAATGAATGGGTGTATCGCAACATAGAAGACGATAGGATAGCATTGATGTTAATGGCTGAGTACTGACGGCGAATAGACCCATACAGCAGCATAACGAACAGCATTAACATACACGCTAAAGTCAGTTTACCTATTTTTCTAAAATATGGGTAAATTTTACTCAAATATGCGTAAACTTTACGCAAATATGAGTAAATAAAACTCATATTTTGGAAAAGTGCACATTCGCATTTATGGGTAATATTTACCCATATTTGGGTTACAATTACTCATATTTAGGTACACACTACCCATATTTGAGTCTTGTTTACCTATATTTGAGTATCATTTACGCATATTTGCGGTTGTGCACTTTTTGGAAAAAAGGTAAACTGGGCTTAGCGTGTAGGGTTGACATTGAAATACAATGCAGAACTAAGAACTACCCTGATGAAAAATATAAAAATAGGATAAATTTTATTCTTACAACACCACTTTTTCAACAATTATTCACTATTAAACATATTGTAACCATCACTACACTGAACGGTGGCTTGCGGTGAAAATTACTATTCCGAGGGTCAATTTAACCCATTTCCGCCCAGTGATCTATTTATAGATCAGATGCCTCGAACGCCCAGTGATCTATTTATAGATCAGTAACTTTTGCGATAACTGTGGAGAAATGAAGCATTTTGGAAGACTGGTGTCTTCAGCAAAGTTGTTGAGAAGATCAAGGACTCTTCGATAGTACGTAATTTAGTACGTATTCGCTCCAGTAGGTGGCACTAGTGATCACGAAACATTGTGCTTTGCCAGGTATTTCGTCAACAGCCATTGCCAATACTGTCGCCTTCGTATCTTGAGGATCAGACTACATAGAAAAAAATTATATTCAGCAAAGTTGATCAGGACATCAAGAGCTATCCGTTAGTGAACTAGTTGGTTCTAGGTTTATCCGTTAGGTGGCGCTAGTGAGTCCTAAAAAATTTAAACCTCTGTATCTCGAGAATCCGACTAAATAGAAGAATTTCGTCTTCGGCAAGGTTGATCAGGACATCAATAGCTATCCGATAGTGAACTAGTTGGTTCTAGGTTTATCCGTTAGATGGCGCTAGTGGGCTCTAAAAAAAATAAACCTCTTTATCTCGAGAATCAGACTACATAGAAGAATTCTGTCTTCGGCAAAGTTGATCAGGACATCAACAGCTATCCGATAGTGAATTAGTTGATTGTAGGTTTGTCCACTAGGTGGCGTTACTGAGTCCTAAACAAAACAAATCTCTGTATCTTGAGAATCCGACTACATAGATGAATTTCGTCTTCGGCAAGGTTGATCAGGACATCAATAGCTATCCGATAGTGAACTATTTGGTTCTAGATTTATCCGTTAGGTGGCGCTAATGAGTCCTAAAAAATTTTAACCTCCATATCTCGAGAATCCGATTAAATAGAAGAACTTTGTCTTCGGCAAGGTTGATCTGGACATCAATAGCAATCCGAAAGTGAACTAGTTCGTTCTAGGTTTATCCGTTAGGTGGCGCTAGTGAGTCCTTAAAATTTAAACCTCCATATCTCGAGAATCCGACTACATAGAAGAATTTTGTCTTCTGCAAGGTTGATCAGGACATCAATAGCTATCCGATAGTGAACTAGTTGATTCTAGATTTATCCGTTTGGTGGCGCTAGTGAGTCCTAACACATTTAAACCTCTGTATCTCGAGAATCCGACTACATAGAAAATTTCTGTCATCGGCAAGGTTGATCAGGACATCAATAGCTATCCGATAATGAACTAGTTGGTTCTAGATTTATCCGTTAGGTTGCGCTAGTGAGTCCGAAAAAATTTAAACTTCTGTATCTTGAAAATCCGATTATGTAGAAGAATTTCGTCTTCGTCAAGTTTGATCAGGACATCAAGAGCTACTCGATAGCGCACTAGTTGGTTCAAGGTTTATCTGCCAGGTGGCGTTAGTGAGCCCTAAAAATTCCAGACATCTGTATCTTGAGATTCAGTCAGACTACATTGAAAAATATCGTCTTCGGCAATGTCGATCAGGACATGAACAGCTATCCGATAGAGAACTAGTTGATTGTAGGTTTTTCCGCTAGGTGGCGCAAGTGGGCTCTAAATATTATGAATTTCTGTATCTCGAGAATCAGACTACATAGAAAAATTTCAAAATTTCGTCTTCGACAAGGTCGTTCAGAAGTCAGGACATCATGAGCTATCCGATACTGAATTAGTTGATTCTAGGTTTATCCACCAAGTGGCGCTAGCTAGTCATAGAAATTCTTAACTTCTGTTTCTCAACAACCAGACTACATAGACAATTTTTGTCTTCAGTAAAGTTGATCAGGACATCAAGAGCTATCCAATAGTGAACTAGTTGGTTCTAGGCTTATCGGTTAGGTGGCGCAAGTGGGCTCTGTGGGTGCTAGTGAGCCCTAAAAATTCTGAACTTCTGGATCTCGAAAATCAGACTACATAGAAAAACTTCGTCTTCTGCAAGGTCGATCAGGGCATCACAATCTATCCGATTGTGAACAAGTTGGTTAAAGGTTTTTCCGCTAGGTAGCGCTAGTGAGTTTTAAAAATTCTTAGCTGCTGAATCTCGGATTCATAGAAAAATTTAGTCTTCAGCAAAGTTTATCAGGACATCAAGGGCTAATGGATAGTTAACTAGTCCATTTTAGGTTTATCCGCTAGGTGGCGCTAGTGAGCCCTACAAATTCTGAACTTCTGTACCTCGAAAATCAAGCTACATAGAAGAATTTCGTCTTCGGCAAAGTTTATCCGTTAGGAGGCGCTAGTGAGCTATAAACATTCTGAACTTCTGTATCTCAAGAATCAGACTACATAGAAAAATGTTGACTTCGATAAGGTCGACCAGGACATGAAGAGCTATCCTATAGTGAACTAATTGGTTGTAGGTTGTCCGCTAGGTGGCGCAAGTGGGCTCTGAAAATTCTGAACAAATATTAATTAATTTTACGATGAAATAGAACTGCATGGCTACTGATTGATAGCAAATCCAGCTAGGTTGATACCGCCGTCTCATTTTACTAAATAAAATACTAAACAAAATATAGAATAGTATAATTAGTTATCAACTTGAACAAATGACAACGTAATTTTCGATAACGTACTATGTGCTATCAATTTGTAATCTTTACTCAGGTTCATTGTGACTCTCATCTCAAAGACATTCGTTTGGGTCGAACGTGCCTCTGGAGCCGACCTACTGATTAGTCGGCCTCATGCAAAATAGGTGTAGATAGATAAATTGAACGTAGTTTGATTAACTAGCGCCCAGCAATTTAGTCAGAGGCCAGAAGACTTGAATGCACAATGGTCTATTCGCAGATTAGGAAGTATTGCTAATACCATGGAAAATGAGGCATGTTGCACCGTCTTCCATTCTCCTTTCTTTTTCGTGCTCATTCAGGAGAGTTATTATCCGATGATGAATGAGTTGGTTTATGTTTTCCCGTTAGGCGGCTTCAATGATTCTTAGAAATTTTGAACTTGTGTATCTCGAGAATAGAACTACACAAAGGACTCTGGTCTATATAACCCCAGCTGTAAATAACGTGATCCGTAAAATACGATCACGTATCATCAGTGGAAATTGTTTCCATTGTGAGCTTCGGAAGATGCTGAGATAGATGAGAATGAGATGTTGATTCATTTCATTCATTTATTTAGTATAACAACAAGTTCAAAATAAAACTGAATCAACAATATTTCTCCATAATACACGGTTCGTGGCTGCCGTTCTCCATCCTCGATCACGCCCGATGCTCGTTAAGTCACGCATCACCTGATCCGCCCATCGTGCTCTCTGCGCTCCACAACTTCTTGTGCCAACCGGATCTGTCGCGAACACCAACTTTACAGACATGTTGTCCGGCATTCTTGCAACATGCCCTGCCCATCATATCCTTCCGGCTTTTGCCACCTTCCCGATGCTGGGTTCGTCGTGAAGTGCAGCGAGCTCGTTGTTTCATCCTTCTCCGCCACACACCGTTTTCCTGCACTTCGCCGAAGATCGTCCTTAGCACGCATCGCTCGATAACTCCGAGTGCTTGCAGGTCCTCCTCGAGCATGGTCCATGTCTCGTGTCCGTAGAGGGCCACCGGTCGTATTAGCGTTTTGTACATGGTGCATTTGGTGCATGGGTGAATCTTTTTCGACCGCAGTTTCTTCTGGAGCCCGTAGTAGGCCCAACTACCGCTGATGATGCATCTCCGAGTTTCAAGGCTCACGTTGTTGTCAGCCGTCAGTAAGGATCCGAGGTAGACGAATTCCTCCACCACCTCGAAGATATCCCCGTCTATCGTAACATTACTACCCAGACAGGTCCGGTCGTGTTCGGTTCCGCCTACCAGCATGTACTTTGTTTTTGAGGCATTCACCACTCCGACCTTTGCTGCTTCGCGTTTCAGGCGGGTGTATAGCTCTGCACCCTTCCAAATGTTCTGGCGATAACGTCCATGTCATCCGTAAAGCACACAAATTGAACGGATTATGTGAAAATCGTTCCCCGGCTGTTGAGCCTGGCTCGTCGCATCACACCTTCCAGAGCGATGTTGAAGAGTAGGTATGAGAGTCCGTCACCTTGTCGCAGTCTCCGACGAGATTCGAATGAACTAGATAATTCACCCGAAACCCTTACGCAGTTTTGAACACTCTTCATCGTTGCTTTTATTTAGCAGTCTAACCAGCTTCCTAGGAAAGCCGTTTTCGTCCATGATTTTCCATAGCTCTGCGCGGGAGAATGAGATGAGCAGAACGCTCATAAGGTGGTCCTTTATAAAAATGAAACATAAACCAAGCTCAAAGAAGAATTGCAAATATTTGGAGTTTTTGAATGACGAGTGCTAAGGTAATCTTTCGCTCTGTACTAGATAACGGTGTGCGGCGAAAGAGGGTGAGCCACGTGCTCACAAAACCAGAAGGATACGGTGGGCAGGATATACTACTAGAATGCCGAATATCAACCCATTATATATAAAAATTATTAGAATGATGTATATTGAAATGGCTAAAAACTATTGAAAACTATCCATTGAAGAGCTACTAGCAGATTGCTTTAGTTATTACTAATGTAATCCATTTCTGGAACATTTCAAACTGTAACTTTTGTATTAGGAGAATATCAACTATGATCAGTCATCTAAAATAGATTTACATAGCTCATAGAAATAAGGTAGCTGCGCAAAAAAAAAAATAAAAAAAAAAAATTTTCAACGCTTCACGTGCATATGCCCCACTGTGTAATAAAACGAAAATTTCACCGTAGATTTCCGTTTAAATGACTGCAATAACTTTCTTTTATGGGGTTTAGGTACTCCAGAAAAAATCAGACATCTACTGTGATTGTGGCATAATTCGGGCGTTAATGGGTTAAATACACAACGCCACTAAATTTGCGCAGACTGATTTTCGTTTCAATTCAACAGAATTATGTTTTCAATTTTACCATGGACTCGATTTTCAATTAAAAAAAGTTTCTTTTGCCAACCGGATTCGAACCAAGAACCTTGACATCACCAGGCTCGCACGCTACCACTCGGCTATCGAACCGGTTAATGTAAGAGGAAACAAATCGCACACAAAAAGCGTTGGTTGGTCGATGATCATGTTTTGCCATGGTAAATTTAAAAAACATTGTTATGCTTGTCATTACTGCAAGCCGCCTTTCAGTGTACTATTGTTCTATACCATTCGGCGAATGATAAATGGCACTTTTACAAAAAAATGGTGGTCGTTGTATCTTAACCGAAAAATTTTGAGAAAATCTTCATACATTTTTTCGCGAAAAACAATAGAGTGTATTGTGTTTTTATAAGACATTTTTAGGGCATTTTCCGAAAGAAAACATTACAGGTATTCTTCGATATAACGTACCCTTGATATAGCATACCCTCGATATAGCGCATTCGATATAACGTACATTTTGCTTCGATATAACGTCCAACATTGAAAATTTTATTTTTTTCCCAGGAATAACCCCCAGATAAGCTACACAGAAAAAAATAATGTAATATGCATCGATGTAATTGATGCCGACGCACCGATTCTCAGATGTAAGCGTGATTTCCATATACAAAATTACACAAGTTTGATGCTATATCACATCGGTCTTTATATTACACAGAAACAGATCAACCAATCTGCTTTACACTGAATCTGTGTAATATTCGCATCAAGAGGGTGTGAATATTACACACAAACAGCTGCAACCAATTGGTTGCGCTGATTGTGTTTAAAATTACACGAAACGATGTCATATCACAATTGTTTTGGTACAAAATTAAGTCTAGCAACACTTCCAGTCTTGTTTTGATATAGTTCGCTCAAAATGGCAGTCAACCGGCCGAGTCGAAGTTTTGCTAATCTTTGGTAAGCTTTTCTAGTTCAAAGTTCTGTTGAAAGATGTTTTAAACTTACATAAATAACAAAATTATGTTATTATTTAACAGGTATGTCTACTGCTGCCCGAAATATTCGATTATGTGGACTCGAATGATTCATCTTCAACATTGTGTCGCATCGCTGTGTGTAGCTAGCATGGAAAGCCGGAGAACCTGATTCCCCGGTTGTAACATCGAAGTTGCCTGCGGCAGGTCGGTTCGAGCCTTGTCACTGATCACTGGAAGAGAAGCGGATGAGAGGAAGTATCCCCCGAAAGGCATTTGAACCGAATTTGAACGAAAGATGGCAAGATAATCTCAGCTAGAAAAGTGATCTGTAGGTTTTGCAACTGAGATTCCAGGACGGGAGCATCTTTTCTAACCGGATCATTCGTCTATAACTCCAAACTTGTTATAGAAACTGCTACATCCGGACGGGATTCTCTGACGGATCTTCGATGTCGCATATGCTGCTTTTCGGTAGTAACCATCACAGCCGTTTCTTCGAGAATCCCATCCCCAATCTGACGGAGGTGGGCAGGTTTTCTGCGCTGAATAGTAACCCCTAATGCCGGATATACACCGATTCAGCGGAGAGTAGATTTTGACACCGATGGCAAAACAGGTATTAATGCGAGGAGGGGTAAAAATCGTATAAACATGTTTTATTTTTCTTCTGCTATTTAATTATTACGATTATTATGTATTCGTGAGAGTTTTCGCATCTTTTTATGACTACGAAGGACGCAAGTACTCACAGCGTTTCCACTGGAACTTCCCAGTCTCTTTAACTTAAAAGGGTTCTTTAAAGAATTCTCATGGTTAGGATCGTTCTTCGCCTGCTATTTCATGAATTATAATAGATTGTGTGGCAAGCAAAAGCTCTTTCAGTTCCACCAGAAGTTCTTCAGAAATTTCTCCAGGAGTTCCTTCAAAAATTCCTCCAAAAGCTCTTGGAATTCCTTCAGGAGTTTTAGGGCATTCCTCCAGGTTTTCCCAAGAGTTTTTCTACGGTAATTGCACCAGTAGTTCTTCGAATATTCTTCCAGCAGTTTATTTGAGAATTTATTCAGAAGCTTCTTGGAGAATTCCTCCAGTAGTTTCCTACTTCGTTGATTCGGGAATGCTTTCAAGAGTTTCTTCGGGAAATGCTTCAGGAGTTTTTTTGGTAGTTCCTTCCGGAATCCCTCTAAGAGTTTTTCGTGAATCCCTCCAGAAGTTCTTTCGACAATAACTCCAGAATTTCCTTTGGGTATTCCTCCAGGAGTTCCTTCCAAAATTCTTTCAGGAATTCTATGTGAATTTCTGCAGAAGTTCTTTGGGGATTGATCTACGGGAGTTCTACGAAAATTCCATCAGGAGTTTCTCTGGAAATTCTTCCAGCATGTTCTTCGAGAATTCCTCCAAGAGTTTTTAGGAAATTCCTTCAGGAATTTCTTTGAACATTTCTTCAGGAGTTCTCCGGGAATTCCTATGAGAGTTCCTTTGAAAATTCCACCATGAGTTGCTTTGGGAATTCTTCCAGAACTCCCTTCAGATATCCCTCCAGCAGTTTTTCTGAGATCCCTCCAGGAGTTACTTGGGAAATCCCTCCAGGAGTTCATTCCGGAATACCTCATGGGGTTCCTTTGGGAAATCCTCGAGGAGTTGCTTCGGGAATTCCTGGACGAATTTTTACGAGAACTGCTTCACATGCTACTTCGTGAATTCTTCCAGAAGTTCCTTCTATAATTTCTCCAAGAGTTCTTCGGAATATCTTTCAGAAGTTCTGCAGCAGTTCCTACAGCAGTTCGAAGAAAATTTATTTGGGAGTTTCTTTGGAAATTGCTTCAGAAGTATTTTCGGAAATTCTTGTAGGAGTTTCTTCGGCAATTCTCTCAGGATTTTCTTCAAAATCCCTCCAGGATCAAATTCGAGAATTCCTCCAAGAAATGGAGATTACTCTAGAAGTTCTTCGAGAATTCCTTTCTTCAGGAATTCCTCCAGAAGTTTCTTTAGAAATTCTTTAAAAAATTACTTCGAAAATTCCTCCATTAGTTCTTTAGATATTTCTTTGGTTCTACGGAAAATCACCCAGGAGTTTCTAGGAAATCTACCCAGGAGTTATGCAAGAATTCAGAAGTTTTTTCGAAAATTCCTCAAGAAATGTATTCGGCAATTTTCCTAAGAGTTCCTTCCCAAGTCGTATATGATGTTGAATTGGATGCGAAAATTCTTAAGAGAGTTTCTTAAGGAACTGCTACAAGAGTTCTTTTGGGAATTCCTCCAGGAGTTCTATCAGAAATTCGTTCAGGAGATCCTTCGAGAATTCCTTCAGGAGTTTTTCTTTTCAGAAGTCATTGGAGAAGTGCTACAAAATTCTTTCGGTAATCCCTGAAGAAGTTCCTTTGAAACACCTGATGAAGTTCCTTGGAAAATTTCCCCAGGAGTTTTTCGAGAATTCAAGAATTTCTCCGGATGATTCCTCTAGGAGTTCTACAAAAATCCATCCAGCAGCTTTTTTTGGGAATTCCGTCAGGAGTTTCTTTGGAAATTCTTCAAGAGGTTTTTCGAGAATCTCACAGAAGTTCTTTCGGAATTTCCTCCAGAAGTTTAACAAGAAGCCCTTCAGGAGTTTTTCGAAAATTCCTCCGGGAGGAGTTCCTTCAAGTGTTCTACGGAAATTGCTCCAACAGTGCTTCGTGAATCACTCCAGGAGTTCCTTTGGAAGTTCCTACGGGAACCTACATGGCTCCATTCGGAAATTCCTTTGATTACCTATGAGAATTCTTCCAGAAGTTTCTTTCGGGGATCCCTCCCGGAATTTCCGGGAATTCTTCCAGATTTTCCTTAGAAAATACCTTCAGAACTTTCTTCATGGATTCCTCCAGGTATTTTTCGGAAATTTCTTCAGAAGTCATTGTAAAATTTCTCTAGGAGTTCCTTCGGCAATCCCACCAGAAGTTCCTTAGGAATCCCTCCAGGATTACCTCCGAGAATTCCTTCAGGAAATGTTTGGGAATTCCTCTAGAAGTGCTTAGAGAATTCTAGTGTTCTACTGACATTGCTCCAATAGTCCTTCGTGAATCACTCCAGGAGTTCCTTCGGGAATTCTTCCAGGAGTTCTTGGGGAATTCCTCAATAATTCTTCGTGAATCTCTAGAAGTTTCTTAGAGAATCCCTCCAGGAATTTCTTCGCGAATGACTACAGAACTTCCTTTGAAAAATCCTCCAGGAATCCTTCAAAAGTTTTACAGGAGTTCATACGGGAACCCTCCAGGAATTACTTCGTGAATTCCTCGTAAAATTCCTTCGAGAGTTTCTCTCGAGTTCTTTCATGAATTTCTCCAGGAGTTCCTTTGGGAATTCCTCCAGATTTTTTTATTTTGACATTTCTCCAGAACTTTCTTTATGAATTCCTCCAAAACTTCCTTTCCTCCAGAACTTCATTCGGGAATTCCTACATGACTTCATTCGGAAGTTCCTTTGAATTCCTTTGAGAATTCTTCCAGATCCCTCCTGGAGTTTCTTCGTGAATCCCTTCAAATTTCTCTTGGAAAATTCCTTCGGAGCTTTCTTCATGCATTTCTCCAGGTTCTTTTCGGGAATCCTTTCAGAAGTCATTGTGAAATTTTTCTAGAAGTTCCTTCGGCAATCCCACCAGAAGTTCCTTCGAAATTCCTCCCAGGACTACTTTCGAGAATTTCTCCAGGGAATGTTTTGGAATTCCTCTTGAAGTGCTTAAAGAATTCTTCTCTTCCAAGAGTTTTACGAATATTTTTTCAGGAGTTTCTTCAGGAATTTATCCAGAAGTTTCTTCAGAAATTCTTCCACAAATTTCTTCGAGAACTCCTTCATTAGTTCTTTAGCAATTCCTTTGGGAGTTTCTTCGGATATCCTTCTGATTTTTTTTGGGAAATCACCCAGAAGTTCTACGGAAAATCATCCAGGAGTTCCTTGGAAATCTATCCAGGAGTTATACAATAATTCAGAAGATTTTTCGAAAATTCCCCCAGAAATTTATTTGGCAAGAGTTCCTTCAGGACTACTACGGAAATTCCTCCAGGAGTTACTTGAAAATTCGTTCAGGAGATCCTTCGAGAGTTCCTTTAGGAGTTTTTTTAGGAGTCATTGGAGAAGTGCTACAGAAATTCTTTCGGCAATCCCTGCAGAAGTTTTTCGAGAATTCAAGAATTTCTCCGGATGATTCCTTTATGAGTTCTACAAAAATCCATCCAGTAGCTTTTTTGAGAATTCCGTCAGGAGTTTCTTTAGAAATTCTTCAAGTGGTTTTTCAAGAATCTCACAGGAGTTATTTCGGGAATTCCTCATGGAATTTTACAACAATTCTTTGAGGAGTTTCTTCGAAAACTCATCCGAAAGAATGAGTTCCTTCAAGTGTTTACGGAAATCGTCCAACTTTTCTTCGTGAATCTCTCCAGAAGTATATTCGAGAATCCCTCCAGGAATTCCTCCGAGAATGACTCCAGATCTTCCGTTGGAAATTTCTCCAGGAGTTCCTTCGAGAGTTCCTACGTGAAACCCTCCAGGAATTACTTCGTGAATTCCTCGTGGAGTTCCTTCGAGAATTCCTCTAAGAGTTCTTTCGTGAATTGCTCCAGGAGTTTCTTCGGACATTTATCTAGATTTTTCTTTGGACATTCCTCCAGAACTTTTTCCGTGAATTCCTTCAAAACTGCTTTTGGGAATTCCTCCAGAATTTCATTTGGGAATACCTACATGACTTCATTCGAAAATGCCTTTGATTACCTTTGAGAATTTTTCCAGGATCCCTCCTGGAGTTGCTTCGAGAATTCCCTCTAGATTTTTTTTTTTGGGAAATCCTCTAGTCTTTTTGGGGATGCCTCCACGAATTACTTCGATAATTTCTCCTACAGTTCTTCCGGATTTCTTCTAAAAGTTCTACTGGAATTCCTCCAGGAGTTCCACGAAGTATCATTCAGGAGTTTTTTTTTTAATTCCTCCAGGAGTTCTATCGGGTTCTCTTCTAGGTGTTCTTTCGGAAATACCTCCAGCCGACCTAGCGGGAATTCTTCAAACAGCTCGGCGTGAATGCTTCCAGGAGGTCTGCGTAAATTCCTTCAAAAGTTTTTTTGAGAATTTACTTCAGGAACTACTGCAGGGGTTCCATCAGATATTTGTCCATGGGTTCCTTTGGGATTTCTTCCAACAGTTCCTTTGGGAATCTTTCTCGGAGTTTCATCTCAAATTTATGCATAGGTTCTTCATGAATTATCCTGTTTTCTTGGCAATTCCTTCAGAAGTCAATGAGGAATCTGTCCAGGAATTCCTTCGGAATTCCTCCAGTTCCTTTAAGAATTCATCCAGGAGTTCACGGGAATTTCTTCGGATGTTCTTTGGGGATTCCTCCAAGAGTTCTACGAAAATTCCTTCTCAGAAGTTTTTTTTCGCAAATTCTCCCAAGAATTTCTCATAGAATTCCTCTAGGAGTTTTTCTGATACTATTCTTTCAGGAGTTTCTTCGGATATTTCTCCAGGAGTTCTTTTGGGAATTCCACAAGAGTTCCTTTGGGATTTCCTTCGGGAGTTCTTTTGGAAGTTCCTCCAGAACTTCGGTTGGGGATTTCTCCAGAACTTCTTCCAGGGATCCCTTCAAGTGTTTCTAATGGAATCCCTTCAGGAGTTCATACGGGTTTGCCCCCTGGAGTTTTTTGAGAAATCATCTAGGAGATCCTACCGGAGATCCTTCGGCATTTCCTTCAGGAATTCGTCTAGGAGGTCTTCGGAATTCCTCCAGAAAATCTACGGAAATTTCACCAAAAGTAACTTCGGAGTCACTCCAGCAGTTTCTGTAGTTATTAGATTAGGAGTTCTTTTAGAAATTTCTCCAGCAGTTTCTTTGGGAATTCGTTCCGGAGTTTCTTCTCGGATTTATGCAAGAGTTCTTCATGAATTCGTCCAAGTATTTTTCGGGGATCCCGTCGGAAGCCATTTGTGAAATTTCTCAAGGAGTTCTCTCGGTAGAGTTTGCTCTGTATAGATGTTGCTTCGAAATGCCTCCAGGAGTTCTTTCGAGAATTCCTCCAGGAAATCTTTGGGAATTCCTCTAGAAATTCTTCGAAAATTCTCCCAGGAGTTGTACGAAAATTGTTTTAGTAGCTTTTTCAGGATTTCTCCAGAAGGTTCTTTGGAAATTGTTCTAGAAGTTTCTTCGAAAATTTCTCCAGCAGTTTTTTAGAAACTTCTCCGAGAATTTCTTCGGATATTCCTCTCGGAGTTCTTTGAAAAATTCTTTTGAGGAGTTCTACGGAAAATCATCCAGGAGCTATTCGGGAATCTCTCTAGGAGTTTTTTCGTGAATTTCTCCTGGAGCCTTTCCGGAATTACCCTAGGGATTCTATGGAAATTCCTTCAGAAGTCATTATAAAAATTCCTCCAAAAGATTTTTGAAAATTCCTCCAAGTGTTCATTGGGGAATTTTTCGAGGAGTTCTTTTGAGATTTTTTTTTAGAAGTTTCTTCGGGAATATGTTCATATGAGTTTCTTCGAACATTCTCCCAAAAGTTCTATAATGGTTTCTTCGTTTCCAGGCTACAAAGATTTTTTGGAGGAATCCAGAAGGAATCCCTGGAAGAATCCTGAGTAATTCCCGAAGATACTTATGAAAGAATGCTCAAAGCAACTCCCAGAGGAATTTCCCGAAAAAAAACTCCTTAAGAAATCCCTTTAGAGCTGCTGAAAGAAATTCTAAAGATTTTCTGGAGGGATTTCTAAAGAATTCCTAGCTGAATTCTCGGCGGATATCCTGGAGTAATTCCTGAAGGAACTTCCGTAGGAATTCCCGTAGGAACTCCTGGAGGATTTTTCGAATGAAATCCTGAATGAAATTTGTTAGGGAATTCCGCCAAGGATTCCTTCAGAAGTTTTTTCAGTAATTCCTCCAGATGTTCCTTAGGGCATTCCTCCAGGAGTTTCTTCGGGAATTCATCAAGTTGCTGCTTCGAGAATACCTCTAGGAGTTTTTTCGGGAATTGTTCCAGGAGATCCACCAAGAATTCCATCAGCAATTCTTTGGAAATCCCTCCATAAGTTCTTTGAAAAATTGTTTCAGAAGCTCTAGAGGAATTTCTTCAATAGTTTTTTAGGGAACGAAGGAATTTCTTGGGGAATCTCCAAAGGAACTTTTTTAAGGAATTACCGAGGCACTCATTGAAGAACTTCTGAAAGAAATCATTAGGGAATTTCCTGTAGAAGTCCTGGAGGATTTTCAGAAGGAACTCATATGAACGTTTCCCCGAATAAAGAATTCCCGAAAGAACTACTAGAATAATTCTCGAGGGAACTCTTGGAGAAATTCCCGTAGAGTTCATGTAGGAACACCTGGAATAATTCTGCAGGAATTTCCCTAGAACTTCTAAAAGAATTCCAGAAAATCTCTAGGAGAATTTCACGAAAAATAACTCCTAAAAGAATTCCCGAAGAACTTTTGGAGAAATTCCTCAAGAATTCCTAGAGGAACTCACGAAGCTACTGCGTGAAAGATTCACGAAGAACTCCTGGAGTAATTTCCACAGAAGTCGTGAAGGAACTCCTAGAGGAATTGGGTTTTTAAATTGAGAAAAATTCAATGATATAATATTTTTAAACGATAGAGCACCTCTTTCTGAGCCACTATGATTTTTTTTCGGATTTTTAGAACTTTATTTTGATACCTAAAATAAATTTCAAAGAGGTTTTTTCAAAACACCTTTTGACAGCTGGGCAACTGTTTGACAGCTCCCCAAATAACTTCTACAGTAATATCCAAAGAAACTTCTGAAAGAATTGCTAAGAAACTCCTGGAGGAGTTTTTGAAGACATTTCTGTAAGAATTTCCTAAGAAACTCCTCGAGGAATTCCCGAAGAAACTCCTAAAGAGATTTTCGTTGAACTCCTACAAAAATTGCCAAAGAACTTCTGGAGAAATTTTCGAAGAACTCCTGGAAGAATTTCCGAAGAACTCTGGCAGAATTTTCGAAGGAGTTTTAGGAGGAATTTCAAAGGAGTTTATGGGGTGACTGCCGAAAAAATTCCTGGAGGAATTTCCCAAGAACTCCTGGACGAATTCCCCAAGAACTCCTAGAGGAATTCCTGAAGCAACTCCTGGAGCGATTCACAAAAAATTCCTGAAGTAGCTTCCGTTGAACTCCTGATGGAACTCCTAGCTGAATTGCTAAAGAACTCCCCGAGAAATTTAAAAAAAAACTGAAGAAATTCTTGTAGAATTCCTGATGAGATTCATTAAGAACTCTTGGATGAATTTCCGTAGAACTCGAGAGGAATGTTTCCCAAAGAACTCCTGGAGGAATTTCCAAAGAAACACTTGAAGAAATTCCTAAGGAACTCTTGAAGGAATTCTTGAAAAAAATCTTATAAGAATTTCCTATAAAACTGGATATATTTCCGAACAAACTCCTTAACCCTTTCCTTCCCACGACTTTGAACGACTATATCTATGCTAAAAAAGCGTTTCCGAAAAAAGTGCTTGAACAAAAGTTATTGCAAATTGGCTAAATTTTTCGAAATCAATGAAAAAAATTTTGGTTGTAAATCAATAGTTTTTTGATTGTTTATCAATAGTTCCACTATTGAAACAAGTAGTTAGTAGTTGGATCTAACTTATGAGGTTACAACCTTATTTTTAAAATCATTGGATCATATTCATCTAATTCCATTTGTCCCGAGTTCGCCGAAAATCGATGGTGCTCTAGAGCAACCATGGGAAGTAGAGGGTTAAAAGATTTTCGTAGAACTTCTAGAGGAGTTCCCAAAGAACTTCAGGAGGAATGACCGAAGAATTCCTGGAGGAACTCCTGGACGCATTGCGAAAGAACTTCTGCAGCAATTTTCGAAGGAACTCCTGAAGGAATTCTTGTAGAACTCCTGGATGATTCCCCAAAGAGCTCACGAGGGAATATCTGAAGAAACTCACGAAGGAATTCCTAAACAACTGCTGGAGAAATTTTCAAATTTATGGAAGAATGTTGGAGTATGAAAGAACTCCTGGTGGAAATTCCGAAATAACTCCTGGAGGGATTTCAAAGGAACTTCTGCAGAGATTGCCGAAGAAACACTTTGAGAAATTTCACAATTACTTCTGAAGGAATTCGCGAAGAATACCTGGATGAAATGAAGTCATGGAGAATTCTTGTATAAATCCGAAAAAAGAATTTCCGCAGAAATTCCCAAAGGAATCCATGAGGGAAATGCTTGAGCAATCCCGGAGGACATATCTGGAGCAGTCCTGGAGGGAATTCCTGAAGGAGTTCCGGAAGGAAATCCTGTAGCGATCCATTTCCTGAAAAGATTCTGGAACCTAGATTTTATAAATCCCAAAATCTGGATTTGGGAATCCATAAACTTCTGTAAGAATCCCTGCAGAATCTTCTGAAGGCACCTCAGTAAAAAACACTATGAAAGAATCCCAAAAGAAACAACTAGAGGAATCCAAAAAAGCTCCTTGAGGAGTCTTTAAAGAAAGAAAATCAAACTCTATGGTGTATCATCCCCGAACTGATAAAGTTCAAAAAGAAAGATGTTTTTGAATACCACGTTGAAGAGCTCTTGAAAAAGATTCTGATATGTATCACTCCTGCAGTCGGAGCTCGCAGAGAAAAATGGACGTTCTTGAAAATTTTCTCTTATGGAATATTTATTTCTTTCAATCCTTGGAGGAATTCCTAGAAAATTTCTGCCGTAATTCTGGCAAGAAATCTTCTCTGAAAAAAAGAAAAAAACTTCTTAGATACTTGTTGTTCAATGCGCCAAGAATGTCCGCATAAAATAATAATTTTCTATCAGGTTTTCTAATAATAGTTACTTATACTTTTTTTGTATGTTTCAGGATGATAATGCAATACGTCTTTGAGCTGCATTCGCTCTGCCGTCGTCGGAAAACCGTTATTTAGCTAATAAGCTCGACGATCCGTATATAGCCAATGCGGTAAACACGCATGAGTTCGCTTAATGGTCAGTTCCAGATCCTTTCGTAATATGAATAATTTTGACCTCCTTGGGCGTCTGCATGCCTGTACCAGCCATAAAATTAAAAATAGTTAGAAAATAAGGCCTCGTGGTTATGAAGTGGTCATAGACCCGCAAGATAGTGTGCAGGTTATGTGACAGTTGGGATGTAAAGTCAGAAGAAAATAAGTTAATAAATAAATTCTGGTGCAAACTTAGTTTATCCATTATTTTTAGTCTTCTCTTCAATGGCTGGTTAAATTATGTTTTTATCCTTTTTCGTTCGGAATTAAGGTATCATTTGTGTTTTCTTCAGCAAGGAGCGAAAAAGGATGAAAATATAATTTAATCTGCCATTGAAGAGCGTTTCAAATCGATTCAATTTTACATCGCTTAAATTACATCATATACGTGTACATCTAATTTATTACATCGCGCAAATTACATCGAATCTGCTTTTTACATTGAAAGCCGTCGAGTACATCGAGCTGTGTAATATTAATCAATCGATGTAACGACCTGGTTGCAGCGATTTCGATGTAATATTCAACAACTTTTTTTGCTGTGTACGAAACCACTCAAATCAATGTTTTCTTGCAGTATTAACCTTGTATCCTAGAATAAGCGCAAATTGGGGAAAAATTAGTGTACGTTATATCGAAGCAAAATGTACGTTATATCGAAGCACAAAAAACGAAATTACTTTTTCGTGAAAACTCATGTTTTTCATTATTGGTTTTGTGAATTTCACCGAAATCATTATTTGGGGTTAATTTCACGTCGAAATCATCAATATTGGCATAAAAAATATTTAATTTTTCTCTGCTTCGATATAACGTACACTTCGATATAACGTACATAGAGAAAACTTCCCAACTAACATTTTCAGCGCTATAAGCTTCAGTCATTTGCTTGCTGTTGTGTAACCATCGAGTAAAAGCAGTCAACGCTGAATAAAAGGAAAGCTAGTCAAATATAACGCATAAGCTAATACACGACTGCAAAACAAGCACCATCCAGCTACCAAACTCGGTTTTCAGAAATCCATTGCTTGTCACTGGGGCTGCCTTTACTCAACTCTATTCCAACTCCGGGACATTTCCCGGATGATGTGAAAACTTGAACACATCGAATAGAAGTCCCCACTAACAAAACAGCTGCTACTATACAGTACAATCGTTATACTGACAAATCCCCAAACCAGCAGCGCTTTAAAGGCCGTTATGCGATTTCATTACGGCTAGAAGCTGTAATAAAGAAACTGTTATCAACACAGCTTGTCGGATGTAAACATTATTGTCAAAACAAACTTTAAGCGGGATATATAGCTACTACACAAATTCATTACAGCTATCCATCTCTGTGCTGTGAAATTATTTGGGTTGCTTTTATTGCACTTTAATTCAATGCCGGAAGATTTTCCGGAAGATGTGCAAATCGAGTAAGAGTCCCAGCCACTACAACAGCTCCCAACTAACATTTATTGTGAATGTAAACGTCAACAAAGCGTCCTCAATACGGCTTGATGCTGAGTTACTGTGTTGTACATATAGATGGAAGCTTCTATGCAAGCCCTATACCAATGAATCTGGCGAACTTAATCAGCATGTATATGCTGTGCGAGAAGCTTCTATGCCACCAAGTCATAGCTCTTTTCTCGGCTCCTATGTAACCACTAACTGAACAACATCTTGAGAAGGCGCTTTTTCAGCCTTTTCGCAGTTGTTAAATAATAGTTATACGGCATCCCCAAATTAAACGATTTAATATAATAAGGTTATGGATACCGTGACGCAATACATGTGGAACTGGAATTATCACTTTTAAAATTGAATAATTAAAGTACTTGCCGCTATTTGGAATCGAACTCCCGATCTCCGTATCCACTGGTCCCGATGATGTCCTCGCTGCCACACTGCTATATATAAATAACATAGGAAATATCCCGTTTTGTTTTACTCCAGACAAGGCTTCATAATTGTGCCACAAGAAACCTTACCCAACTTCATCTTGCTGCAAAAGCTTGTGAAACGTCAAACGCAATAATGTTTACATTGAACAAGCTGTGTGATTGCGCCAACAGATTCTTCTTCACAGCTTCTAGCTGAAAGAGTGTTCTTTAAACGGTGTTCTTTAAAAATCAATTTCAAGTTTGTATGGGAGCGATTTTTCGAATCACCCCTCGTTGCATTTTGTACTGGGCGGAGCTGTCAAACAGTTGCCCAGTAGGGTGTCCCAAAATAGATAAAGTGTCAAAAAGTTAACTTGCTCACCCTTAGAATGATAGATTAGGGTCTTAGAAACAATAGTTCCATACATGAAAACTCAATCAAAAAATATTTAGAGGTTGCACGCATCGATTTCATGAAAAATGGACGGTTTTTGGTATTTTTACCAAAAAAATGCTAATATGAGTTGAAAAATATAAGAAATAAAAGTCATCAATCAAAGTAAATCATAGTTCTGGGTCCCGCAAACAAAGTTTGGAGGGAGTTTAGGTGATCAAAGCTGATTTTATATATTTGGCAAAGGATAAAATATCAAAAAATCGCGTTTTTTCACCATTTTTTTTCAAAAATGCTCAATTTATAAGGATTTTGAATTTTTTCCTGCGATTCGCAATTTCCTTATTTTAGAGCAAATTTTGTGTATATTTTGGCTGAAGACAGTTTTGAGCTATCTCTTTCATGAGCTGAGATATCGGTATAATAATGATAACACAATCAATGAAAAAATCCTGTTTTCTTACGTAAATCGATTTTGTTCACTAGTTTCCATGACTATTATGCAATTAAAACAACACACGACAAATGTTTGACATAATAGTACGTGCAAGTGTACATTTTTGAAGAATTTCAGCAATTATTGGGTTGCTTTGATTATTACTGATTCATACCATAGACTAATTTCAAGACCTCGATGTACCAAAGAGCACCATTAAATTTTCTGTGTCCAGTCCGGTACCCAATAAATATTCATAACCGTGTATTTTTTTCCGTGTAAATTGCCTTTTGTGTAAATTATATTTATCGTGTTACACCGATCTGACAGCTCCGACAGTAAGGGACTAAACATAAATTACGTAAGTGGGTACCGAGGATTGTTCACAATCTGCGAACTTGACTGCGGAAAAAATGCGACCATGCCGCCACCGTTCATACTGCATGACAGTAACAATATGTAAAGTTAATCATCGTTTTATATCTACATAGGCTGAACATAACTTTTTACAACCTCACAAAGCGCGAAAGAATTTTTTTCTTAGATTGCATCTGTTGATCAGATAACAGAAGCAAGCCACCGATTCAAAACTTGTAGTTTTGGTTGAAAATTATGTTTTAACTAGTAAGGTAATGGTGCGTTACGGTGTAAGATCTACCATAACAAAATTTAATCTTGTAATTTTATAGCTTTGTTAACCCTCTAATACCCAAATTTTTTATTTTGATCTAAATATCATTTTTCGTCATCTAAAATCGATTTAAACATGTTTTGGAAGATGATTCTTTTTAATTCTCGATTTTGTGAATTTCAGTTTTTGATTTTTCTAATTTTTATTGTTGAACATCCCCACATTTTTATATTTTTCCTGGAAGCCAATTTGGGGAACGGATTTTTTGAGATGAAAACATTTTGAGATTTTATGATTATTGTTGAAATATTATTATTTTAAATTTTTTTCACACAAAATTTTATTTTCCGTGTAATTTTAAGGAAAATAATTTTAGAGTGTATTCGATTCCCTTAAACTATTAAACAAGGATAGAATGATTTGGGAAAAATTTAAAATATGTTAATTGTAGCGATTCAATACAAAATAAACAATGACTTCTAAAAGGTGACTAAAACATCAATTTTTCAATGATTTTAAAAAAATGTAAATACGCTTTAAAATACACCAAAAACCATTTTGAGGTATACAGAACAGTCCTAAATATCAGCCAAAAATAAAAAAAAATGGTTTTCCACGAAACAAAAATTACAAAAATGCTCAAACTATACCCCGTCTAAAGGCGGTATTGGGTATTAGAGGGTTAATTTAAATGCAAGAAAATTCCAAGATCACAATTTGTTCTACTTTTTTGTATTATATTTTTCATTGCTAATAAACCATTTGTTTCAGGAAGATTCAGGTAATTGTTGTCTATGTCTAGAGAGATTTATCTCCAAAAATTATGTAACTGTTGTGAGCCTATCGCCATTTAATACTATTTTCTATTTCAGATGTACAAGCGGGCAACCCTGCAGTCGGGACGACGAAACATCCTTCTTATTTTTTGAAGGGTCAAGATCGCCATATCATTCGGTGGCGGGTAGACCACGTTGTCCGCGTCGTTTTTCTTCGAGCCGAGTGTCGTAATGTCGCGGTTTTTTTTTCGGATCGAAAACTTTTTTTACTCGTTTTACGCAATCTTGTTTCATTTTTAGTTTTTATTTTTAGATAAATTGAGATGTGTTTTGTTGTTGTTTAACTCGACTTTTTGTTTATTTTTTTTTCTTTTCTTTTCTTTTGTTATTTCTCAGGCCGCCAATTTTTTGTTTCCTCGCGTTTTAAACATTAATTGCAAAATTCCGATGACGCTGGAGGGATCGGTTCTGCTTGTGTCTCGCACTGAGCCGAAACATACTTGTTTATACAATAGAAAAACAATATCTCTTGATTTTATTTTCGTTCAAATAGTTTTACGTCATTTTTTTTTTGTAAGTTGAGATGTTTTTTTTCGTTTTTTTTTATGTAAATTGAGATTTTTTTTCTCGGATCGCCAATTTTTTTTAATTTTTTTTAACGCGTTCCAAGCATTTATTATAATGTTCCAATGACCCTGGAGGGATCGGTTCTGCTTGGGCCTCTCACTGAGCAGAAACATAATTATTTAAACAATAAATAGAAAAAAAAAATCTCTTTTGATTGCCGGCTTTCAAAAGATTAAATTTTAACCAAGTAAACAACCAGTGCCGTGGGTCCATCGCCAGCTTTTCAGGCGAATCCTTGACCTACATAATATTGCGGTAAAATAGAAAAAATCCAACGGGGTTGCGGTGGTTTCGACCGCCGCAGTCGTTCCGCAAACGTCAAAAGTGCTCGGTTCACGCTAAAAAGCTCTCACTCACTTGGTTGCCATAAAATTCAAAAATTATGAAAATTGGTTCATTTATGGTTTATGTAATCGCAATTGCTGCCACAACATGTAAGTTATTTCTAAACTATATTAGGTGTAGTTTTAGCACTTTAGTATGCAGCTGTATGCCATTAAACATAATTTAGATTTTCAACTATTTATTTTTGTTTCAAGGTTGTGTGCATACTTTTTGAAGTGTGCAGCAGTTTGACGTTTGCGGAACAGGTCTTCTTTGTCTTCTTCACTCCGCCAGGTTGGAAGATTTCTCTGGATAAGCAATATGTATGGACCAGTATGTACAGTATGTACATCTCCCAACCACCCACTCCGTAGTACTTATGGGAGTGTCACTGAGTCGGAGGCCTCTTAAATAAGTGCTACATAAACATTTCCTTTCCCTATCCCAAGTTACGGTAAAGATGGGCGGAGCCGGGAATAATGACATTTGTGCTTTTGGTATTCTTGCATAAGATTGGAGCAAAGTTAACTCCCCGGCCTTGTTCCGAAAAGCAATCCGAGCAAGATTACCATAAGGTACATGAATGTTGTTAGTATCCAATCTACGAAGTATACCGTAACTACGCAAAAGCTAACGCTATGAAGCAGTGACGTAGCCAGAAATTTGAATTAGGGGACGTCCATATATGACGTAACACATTTTTTTATTTTTTATTTCTTCCTAGTCATACTGCTTTAATGAGACCCCTGAAGTTTTTGTATTGGTCATCACACTATGTTGAATTCCTACTCTCCTCACAGAGCGTGACGTAAGCTGTAGGAGTTCCTTTAGAATATTGTATACAGTGTGACCTTGATTGTATTTTAGGCTGACAAAATCAGCATAGTTTTTTTGTGAATTTTGAACTCCATAAAAAGGTTCTGATCACGGGCGTGCTATGGTGATCTGATTTTGTTGCCGCTTATCATGCGCAACCAGAGCTCACTAATAGCTAATACCAACGTTCACTCAATACAGCAGCGAGAGAAAATAAGGAAAAACGCACTTTGGCGAACAATGTTTGTGAAAAGACGTGTTGTGTGTCTTTCCACAAATAATTCCCACTCTCTGTAGGAACTTCACCTGAACATTGACACTCTCAAATTGAAAATTAACAAGTATGATCCTTTTTCATGATCAACACTTTTATGAGATCTAATGTGATCCAAGCGTTTTGCACCAATATCCCTCGTAAAAAGGTAAACATTCAAATTTCATGACTGTGTTGGTGAATATTTTGGCTGGAGCATAAATTTATGCTCCGCGTAAGGAGGCACAATCCAACCTGTCAAACTCCATAGTGAAAAAATAGGATGCCGTTCCCTTGGTTCTGATCAACCCCCTGAAGAAAGCGTTAGTTCTTGAAGCCGCCGCCTTTGGTGGGGCGCCACGGGTTTGTTTACGAAATATCAGTCTGCTGACCAATCTGATACGTGCGGAAGCGAACTTTGTCGTGCGAAGATAAAATCGTGATCGAAAAACGATCATTTCCACATATTGTTCAATGGGTTTAGTGTTCTTTGTTAAATTTACAAGACGCACAAGTATGAAAATACATTTAGCCCATGTTAAACAACGCTAAAATCAATTAAATGTAAATGTCGCGGCAGCTCAAACAGAAAAATCACTATGTTTTCAGCTTTATGCAACCGCCAATTCAAATTAGCACCACGTCCAGCACCAAATTTTTGGCTTCAATCCAGTTGTATGTGGATGACAGCCGTTTCATGGGGTTGGTTCTGATTCTATCAAAAGAAACAATACAGCTAAAGGGTGATGGTAAAGGGGTGTGGTTTATGTTAATTTATGTCAAAAAAAATGTAATGAATAGGGCTGTAGTATTAGAAATGTACTTTGGCTATTTATAGCGGAACAATTTTATCTTCTAATTGTTGTTGGCATTACATGCCACAGTCTTCTCGAAGCTTATAATAATTGGCTTCTTTAACGATGTTGAGATAATTCCATATTCTAAATCTGCACGTCAAACAGAGCCAAAATTTAAATTTTGGTGCCCGGGAACCTATTTAATATCAATTTGAAGTTTGTAGGGAAGCGATTTGACGAATCACCTCTCGTCGCAGTTTGTACTGGACAAATCTGTCGAACAGTTGCCCAACTGTCAAGAGGTGATTTAAAAAAAATGATTTAAGGCACCAAAATAAAGTTCTTAACACTCTGAAAAAAATATAAGTGATGATGATGATGATGATGATATTGTTCTACCATCTATTGTAGCAAGGCAGCTGCCTATAGCACTGGAATAATCTGAAAAGCGATTTGATCAAGATTGTGCTGTTGTTAGTGGTCAGTCATTCTCCTGTATGAAGGGCCAAAAAGGGCTGTGCGGACCCGCAAGCAGAGACACTTGCGCGAAACCCGCGTCAGGGGAAAAGAATCTCCTTCCAGAAAAAAGTTCTTACGAACAACTGCAAAATCAAGCCCTCGATTGACATAATACTCCCAATAGATGGGATCGAAGAGCCCGCCCTCAATCCACGAAATGTTAACAACAAGGAGGAGGCAGTTCCAAGCTCCTGTCCAAATCGTTTCAATCGGGTGCCCTGATGGTCCCTCCCTTTCCCAATATATGATGAGATATGTATATGTAATGTATGTCAGTGTGTGTTGTGTATGTTTTGTTATACATTTGTTTGAGAATCAATCATAATCATGATTAATAAGCATTTATAAACAAAACATTTACCTGATTACTTCTGAAATAAAATGTGGATTAGCAACAAAACATTAAAAAAGCACATCAAATCTCGATCCTGCAATGTCTGCTCACCACTGATCGGCATGAAAACATTAACAAGATCGAAATTTGATGTGGTGGTAGATCTTACGCCGCAACGCACCATTCTAAGGTGATCTGCCCACGTTACGGGGCACTCTGAAAAAAAAATATAAGTGGCTCAGAAAATAGTGCTCTTTTGTATAAAATAAAAAAATCATAGAAGATTCTGTAAAAAATTCTTGAAAAATCCCCAGAGGAATCCATGGACAACATCCTGAAGATCTATACCCGAGTAGGAACGAATTAGATATCATACCAAGACAAGGTATTGAGTCATCGACAAAAATACCTGTTCGGCAATGAACACAAGAGTTTTAGGCGTAGAACACTGGACTGTAATGAGGGGGGGCGGTGTATAGCACGGCAGAAGAGAGAACGAGGAATTTCGGACCGCGAGGAAGACATCACTTTCACTACACTTAACACTTTATTTCTCTCTTTGCTACTATTTCCTCTCCTCTTCTTGGCGTAACGTCCTCACTGGGACAAAGCCTGCTTCTCAGCTTAGTGTTCTATGAGCACTTCCACAGTTATTAACTGAGAGCTTCCTCTGCCAATGACCATTTTGCATGCGTATATCGTGTGGCAGGCACAAAGATACCCTATGCCCAAGGAAGTCAAGGAAATTTCCTTTACGAAAAGATCCTGGGACCGATCGGGAATCGAACCCGTCACCCTCAGCATGATCATGCTGAATACCCGTGCGTTTACCGCCTCGGCTATATGGGCCCTTACTATTGCTTACTATTTACACTTTGATAATTTCACTTTACACTTCGCGTTGTTATAAGCCACGCGAACGCTTATCGAATTCAAACTGAACTGACTCGCTACTGTGAACGGGTCGCATATATATACCAAAAACTAAATGTTCCAGAAACACGTGGAAGGTTCTACGCGCGCGTAGAACCCACACGACGTGTGGGGTGGGGAACCACCGTCATCACGCTAGCAGCAAAGCGACGACATTCGATGATGATGGCGGCTGCGGCGGCGTTCGATGCTGCACTCACGACAGGATCTCACGGTACTCACTCTCTCGCTGTTGGTTGCTGCTGTTACGTCGGCTCGGGTGAGTGTACGTGCTTCGTGACGATGCTCGATGTCGGTTCCGGTGCGTTGGTTGGAGTTGGTCGCGCAGCACAGCATGATGCTGCCCTCGTTGGGAGCGTATGTTCGCGAACAATACCTCTCCGAGTTATTGGTTTGGTGCATGAGTTATTATTGAATTATACAACACGCACCATTTATTGTTTTAGGTGTTGCATACCTCAGTTTAATATTCTACACCTATACTCTCCTGCTCGGGTATCTGGGAGTTCCTGGAGAAATCCCTAAAAATATCCTGAGGAATATCTGGAAGAAACTCTGAAGAAATCCGAGCACAAGTTTCTGCAGAAATTCAAGGAAAAGGAGCTCCTGGAATAATCCTTGGAAAAATTCCAGCAGTACTTCTTATGCTCCACCAACAGAAAATTTTTGAGAAAACTTTTTCCATGAATCGCAAGAATAATTCTTAGGAAATTTATAGACGAAACCCTGGTGGTATTGTAGGCAAAGGAAGGTAAGGGAAAATCTACAGCAGTAATTCCTGAAGAAATCCCTGGCGGACTGAAGGATTCCATACGAAATTCTTGGAGGAACACCAATTGATACTAAGAGGAATTCATCTTATTTGAATGCTTTCAACTGCTGGAAGTCTGTACCGGAAATTCATCATTAAAAAAATCTCTGGAGGATTTTTCCTTGGAAATTCTAGAGGAATCTCAGCAGTAATATCCAAAAGAATCTCTTTTGGTTGGTAAATTCCTGGATTGGCGTTTGTTTTCTACCGTAAATTGTATTTTGAAAACAGTCGCAAATTTAGTATTTTTTTTTTTCGCTGAAACGAAAATTTAAATTGTTTGGCCCTTTTCAAATATAACGGGAGATTTGTTTGTTACGTCTCTAGTTCTTAGTTTTACATTGTACATATGTGAAAATGGGGAATGACATAAGATGTTTATTTTGCGAAAAACATACCATTTGAACAAAAATGAACAAAAGTTATTACCATCACGTAATAGTAGAAGTACCCGTAACAATTCAAAATCATTAATAAGCATGTTAGTTGATTAAATGTGCTACAAAGGCGCCGACAGTTGTACAAGAGTATATGTTGAACAAAATGGCGAATAAATGTTTCATGCAGTGGAAACCGCACGTTTGTTGAACATATTTCTGCTCATTGAATAACCAATGGTATAAAAGCTTAAAGACAGTTGCTTAGGTATTCACATTATCTGTCTAATAGTGCTCTAACAATGATAGAATACAAGCTGCTTCCGACGTATTAGATGCCGTTATTCCACATAAGATCTTCAATGGAACAAGTAGCTTATTTAAAGTTTAACAACTTTTGTTTAATCGTTTTATTCAATTACACTGACATAGCTTAATAACAAGATGTTACCACGTTTCTTCAATACAAATGTTACACTTTTATTCAAGCAATGTTGATTAGCAGTGGTACTGTGTCACTTAATTATCGTTGTTCACCCTGCCCCTTTTTGTAAACACGATTGCTGATTAGGAGCCTAAAAAGAGCAACCGCGGCTACAAGTTTGAAGACCAAACAAACTTCTTGCAGCAGCTCTAAATATCACACTTTTCACACTTTTAATAACATCCTGACTCATCTTTTACAGTACACGCTCCAACGACAGCAAAATCGGCAGAAAAAAAACACCTGAAAATGCAGCTGAAGTGGATCATGGGCGGCTCCTCTGTTTGATATTGACAATCTACTCTATCCACTTTGGTGCCCCCGGTCAAACCGGACTTAGCTTCCTTATGTTCATATCTTATATGTAGCTGCCTGGAGATATACACAAGTTTTACACATTCTCCTCCCGGCACAAAACAGGAGCAGTAAGTTCACTTGTTTGGACGTTGAAATATTAAAAAAAAGTTCGAAGCGACACCAATCTCACAACCTAACACCGTGAATTACTGACAGACTAACAAAATAGTTAGCGTGCACGAGTTATGATTAAACGTTGCGGTTACAATTATTCAAACATAGATCAATTTCAATGTTTATGAAGACAACTAGTTGAATAAAATATTTAAGCAATGTTTAAGCAGCATATGTACGGTAATGTATTCGACTCAGGGATTGAATATTTATATTCTGCTTTAAATCTGCCGATTCATGTAATTCTGATTGAAGCAGAACGGATGCAAACGAGTGTGGTGAAGGTCCAGAGTTCGAGTCTTTCCATTGATGTGATTTGTCCCATAAAATGTAATAAAATAAAGATGTTGGGGTACATAATCAGAGAGAGATATTCCAGACACAAATGCAGAAATGTAGAAAGTTAAATCATTTTTTTTTCATTTTATTGTTCCTGTGGTAACCGCGTGTGATGAGCACAAAGGTGCATAATAGACTAATCATTCTGCTGCGCGGCAGAGCATACGCTGTTGCCGTCGAACAGGCGTGCGCACGCATGAGTGTATTGTATTGAGTAAGACACACGTCACCACATCCCCCTTTCTTTATTCTAATTTTCGTCAATAAGCTTAAACTGTTTTGAAATGTGTCTATACTATACAAGATGCACTACAATTGAGTACTATCAACAAGCTTCTAATTAACATAACGGCATGTCGATTAATCAGAGGCTAAATAAAGCTTTTCAACAATAGAGCTTGCTGACGTTTATTCACCTCTCTCTTTCAAGCATGCAGGTGGGATAGGATTTGTTTTCATCGGGAAACCTTTCCTGATGACAACAAATCCTATTCCGCCTGCATGTTTGAAAGAGAAAGGTGACTAAATGTCAGCAAGCTCTATAGATCAGTACAGCGAGAGATGTTGGTACTCCATGCATCTCTTATAATTGCATTTTTCAGCACTCTACAGTACGCTCCTGGACTTTTGTTAAATATGCATTATTTTATGTGCATGTTGGTGTAACTTTTCTTTTCTTCCGTTGTACTAAATACTACTGCCTCTTCCTTCTTTATCTATTATCCGAAAATCGATAAATCCTCTGGTCTAATCAATTACGAGAACAATAATCGAAAGGTTCTGAAGATTCACCTCTATGTTTGTAGAAAGTCATATAATACACATATCGTTGAGTTACCTCACATATTTTAACCAACAAATAATTGAACATTCACTTACGTCACTTGTTCAAACTAATATTACTATTCACTTTTCTGTTCGTTTGCTTCTCAGAGTAGATAGTAGGTAGGTCAATTTTTGAATTCGACTGCGATAGATTTTAGCTTTAAAAAAGCTCTTTCAGTTTTCACAAAATTCAAATACAGCTGTTTAGTCTTGTCCGACGTTTCGGTCTCATTTAGGACCTTCCTCCTGGACTCAATTATTGCCGATTTTTTTTGTCCAGTGTTGTTTTATCGAACAATGATTGTCGGACGGATGGAGTTTTCCCGCACAGTAGTTAACGGTTGGGATTCGGTAACTGTTGAAAAACCCTTCAGGAGTTTTACCGCTCTGGAAAATGATACCTTGCGCTTGATCGGCAACCATTACTTTACCTAGTAGGTAGGAACCTATTGTAACAAGTTTGATGAACATTTTGATCGATTCTCGTTATTATTTTCAATTTCCAATGAACAGCAAATTCTATCTTACCGGGTAGGTTGTTCGTTACTGATAATTTATAATTTTGTTCATTCAACTTTTAATTTGCCATGCAGAATCAGTGTTGACAAACTGCTTTCAGTCATCTGAAACATAAAGCTCACTTAAATACGTTTCAACCCAAAAATACCGTGTTCATGGCATTTTGCGAGCATTTTTTCCTGTGCCATAGCCCTTCCTATACAGTATCAGTGAATCTAATCACAGCATACTCTCTCTTTAAGTGAATTTAATCACAGCTCCTAAATACTCTCACGGATGAACACCCAAAGGTTTTATCTCTTCAAAAGTGCCTGTTGATGCACCACCAAGCCTTTATCATTATATCACTTGATTGACGACATTACTTACGACACAGTCAGGATACGAATAACAGTACAATTATTTACTATCCAAAGAATGGATTCTGTTCGCTGGTAAGGCAAAATAAAAGACGGTTGTTGCGGTTGTTTGAAAGTTATGATGAGTTTGTTCTTACGGCATTATACAATTATAAGGTTAAAGCTTTACATGTGCCAAACATGGATGTGGCAGAATGGAATGAAGCGTTGTTAGCTTTTTTTATTATTATTATTGATTCTTACGTGAAATCGTTTAGTTCTGTCGAATACCTTAGAAAATGTTACAAATTGTGTGTGTGTGTGTGTGTGTGTGTTTTTTTTATCTTTCTTAACTGTGTTTTTGTTTTGTTTAGATAATGCCAGTTGTAACACTTTCAAGCCCAAGATGACAGACAACACAGCGCTATCTCAATCATTACTTTTTTTTTTTAGTTTTTACACAATGTTAGCTGATCATGTCTATTTTTGTTCTGTTTATTTTTTTATTGTTTAGAACATTTCACTTTTCTTTATATAGCTGATTTACCCCCATGAAATAGGAACGAATGCATGTTAACTCTCCTTTGGTATTTTTTTTTTGGTTTTTTTTTTTATCCAAACCGTACACTACGCCAGCGATCTGTTGTCAACGTGATGCATCGCAGCATGACTACAAATATAATGCAAAATTCGAATACCTGGACGATTACTTTTCTTTTCGTATATGCAAGTGATCACAATTTTCTTAAGGAAGTTAATCGCAGTTTCGTCTATATACTTTCAGTGAGTACATTCAGGTTTTTTTTTACTACACTTTTATTCATTCTCTGAAGTTAGTGAATTTAATCACAACTTTTTATATAGGTACTCTATCAGTCAGTCAGTTAGTCAGTGAATTAAATCACAATTGCTTTCACGCGCTTACATTGACTCAACCAAATCCTTTTCACCACACTATCAGTGAATTAAATCACAAATCTTCTTGTAGAGGAATCTCCACTTTACCAGTGAATTGAATCATATCTTTTCCAGTAGTTTTCCAGTGAATTAAATCACAATTCTCTCTATGTTCGTTCGATGAATGCAGTCACATCAGTCTTTGCATCCAGTGAATTTAATCACGTTTCAGAATCTAATGATAATCATCACATTGATTCACAGAGCCAGCGATCTATGTATAGAGGACAATGCTGTAGAACGGAAGTCGGCAACCAAGAAAGATCGTTCAACATAGAATTGGTGTTTGTGGTCCTCACAAGGTCCTCTCTGCCTATAATGAGTCGATGGCAGTGACTGCAAAAAGAGCTGCATACTTAGCCAATAGTACTGCCTAATCACTGTTATCCTACCCAAGGTCATATCTTCTGATACATTCCGGAGATCACTAAGAAGATGCGGATCGAACAGCTACATTTTCCATTGATTGATTATGAAATGCTGCATTGCGTCATCTATCTCTTATGTCCTTTCCACCAATGCAACGTCAGCGCGAATTCGGCAAAATAGCATACTGAAATATCATGAATGTCTTCGATTCCAAATTGGCATATGACATCATCGACCGCATGTCGCTATGGAAAATGATGGAAGCGAACGGCTTTCTCGGGAAATTGATCAGACTGACCAAATCAGCGACAGACGGTGTACACAATTCCGTGAATGCTTCGGGTAAATCGCGGAGGCCTACCTGACTGAACATCGCTCTGGAAGGTGTAATAAACTGAGCCCATCAGCTTGGTTATAATGCTTACGAAGTCCGGTCAGTTTGTGTGCTTTGTGGATGGCATGTATGTTATTGCCTGAACAGTGACAGAGCTGTACACCCGACTGAAACGCGAAGCAGCAAACGTCGAACTGATGGTGAATACGGCCAAACAAAGTATATGCTGGTAAGCTGGAACTTAATGACGTAGGACAAGCCCTGGCAACAATGTTATGATAGACTGGGATACTCTCGAATAGATGAATTAGACCGGTCTCTACGGACACCGGACAGAAACCATGTTCGAGACGAGCCTGCAAGTTTCTGCCGCATTTCGTACTAAGGTGGTCTTCGGCGGTTTGCAGGGGAACGATGTGTGGCAGCAACGAATAAATCACGAGTTCTCTGCACTCTACGGTGAACCAAACATCATGAAAGTGGCCGAAGCTGGACGGTGTACACAGCAGGTAACAAGTTTGCAGGAGTACAATCCACCCTAGACGAAACAGAGCTACAGCTTGAGATCGAGTGATAGGGCGCAAATAGTTGACCCAAAAGAGTTTACAAAATTTGATGTACAACAAAATATTTTAAATAAATCATATCTTAACGTACCATTGCGCGACACAGTATCTATCAGGGTAAACAGGCGTCTCCAGAAGGCCTACATAGATAAAGTAACTCTGTTTGTACACATTGCCTGAAGAACCGCAGTTTAATGAAATTAGATGATAGTTTTTTTTTCGTGATTTCCACTTATTATTATTCTTTATTTATTTATTTTTTTTTAGCATCTCTGACATCATCTTTTTTTTTCCAAACCCCTATTCCGAAAAGAAGTTGTGCGTACAATGGGCTTCAGAAGAAACTGCGAGCCTAGACAGGCTTTAAGATACCCCAGCATCTAATACCTATGTCACGTAAATCAGTGCTATGTTTGGGAAAAGTCCCGCCGTTATACTATGCATGCAGCATCCAGATGCTGGCAGAATACAACGGCTGGGGTATTTTGTGGGTATGCCTGATAGCAACTATTATTTAGTGAATTTAATCACATTGATCCAGCGAAATTAAGCTCATAATAATCATAATATACCAAAAAACGGTTTGAGTGAATTTAACCACGATATTATCGGAGTTTTACGATAATTAAATCACGTTGGTTTGGTTTGATTGCGTCCACTTCCTACCAATTTTCTCATTCCAACCAAATTCAATGTTTAGGTATTTGCGTACTTTTCACGAAACCACTTTGCAGCCCTAACCAGTACAAAGCTCAGCATCTCACGCTCACATTTCCAAAACTTTTTCATTCCAAACGCCTTACCAAATAACACGCAATATTTGTTGTGGAGTGCCTGCAGTTACAGTCAAACATTCATCAATTAGTACTTACATGACGTCGCCTTCATACCTCCAGTATACGCTAACAAACTTTTTTTTCGCATCAGCATGTATAAATCAAACCAATGCGGCAATCTTTTTGCCACTCTCTCAATACACGCCGCCCCATCGGAATCAATATCATTTTGCAATGATTAGCAAACACACATGATAGCAGTAGCACCGTTCGTTCAATGCCACACACTAACAATAAAACGCTTCTCTTCGACACCGCACCCAGAGCACAATGATTCAAGGTCATCATCTCCGCACAAAGCGCTCGCTTTTCAAGCGGCGTCTCCACTTTCTTTTCATGCACATTTCACTCTGTAGTCCCGCTTTTAAATAAAAGCCTTGGCTTCTTCAAATAGCACATATTCAATTAGCAAAATTGCATATTTCTTTCACGCTTTATGATTTTTTTTTTCTGAAAACATCAATTAAAGGAAAACACATTGATGTTTGATCGGCACACGGATTTCTTCCTTTCAACATTTCAATATTTTCTTCAACTTCTTCTAACATAATTCCTAAAACACAGAACACAACGATAAAATTTCAATTCACTAACGCATCCAGTGATTTATCCAAACGAAATTAACTCAACTAAATTCAATTGCAAATCATTAAATTTCCTTTGTTTTTCACCCTCGTCGCCACTTGTGGTAACCGCGTGTGATGAGCACAAAGGTGCATAATAGACTAATCATTCTGCTGCGCGGCAGAGCATACGCTGTTGCCGTCGAACAGGCGTGCGCACGCATGAGTGTATTGTATTGAGTAAGACACACGTCACCACAGTTCCAATTATATTGAAGAAACGTTTAAGAATCGTTTTTGTAGGATTTATTAAACCATGTCTATAAATAGAAATAAATTTCGTAAGTTGTATCACAGCTCCTGCATGTTTTGATTGTATTATGGTGGAATAAATATCGAAGAAAGCTTGTTATTGTGTGCTATGCTGCTAGTGCATAATAATGGTTTCTAAAACCATTCTTAAATGATTAAACAAATAGCGTTATAGAACATTGTTTAATAAACGTTGAAGAAAAGTTTATGATGCTTGTGTAAATTGCTGATAGTTCTAACGTTGAACAAGAGTTTCACAATTGATGTACGATCATTCGATAAACATTCATTTCATCGTGCTTGTAGAACGGTTGATGGTGAATAGATTCTCATTTTTGGGCGAACAAGAGTTGAAGAACAGTTTTATTTCAAAACTATTCAAATATAATACGACTTCCAGTTTAACAACCTTGCTTTGAGAAACATTTCTTAAAGCAAAAATTGTTTCTTGGGTATGTGAGTTTCACCTGACAAAATCCCAACTGCGTAGATTTGCGTAGAACTGAACAATTTAGAGTGATAGTTGACCCGGGAGCGGTCGCATCGTGTACTGAGTACACGCACCATAAAAAATGCACGCTTGTGGTACACAGCGTGAGCGTGGCGTCGTTACAGGTAGTCAAAGACGCGACTGCTCGAGGGTTAATTGGCTCGGTAGCTTAGTTAGAAAAGCACTTGTCTAGTGAATAAGAGTCGTGAGTTCAAATCTTCACCTGAGCTGTGGATTTGTTCGGAATTTCACTTATAATTTATATCCATCTTTTTCATGTATATACAGGGTGTTTGGTTCCGGGTTTTGGATATTTTCAGGGCTGATAGGTCTTGATGAGAGATGAAAAAGTTCCCATGGAACATAGGGTCGGAAATCACTGCTAAGTGAGTTATTCACATTTTAAGTTTTTAATTTTTGGTTATCTTTGAAGTCCCATATCTACTAAACTATCAATCGTACAAACTTTATCAGCGCACGAATTGTAAGCTTATTACTTCTACTTTCTTAGTCTCTTGGACGTAAACTTTGTAAAAATAGTCTAAAAGGCCTTAAATTGAAAAATAATCCAAAATTGGTCGAAAAAATCGACTCTTTTTTGGACATTTTTGATGATTTAAATATGAAAATAAAGCTTTTGTTAAAAAAGTTCTTCCACAAAACATGCACGAACTTGTTCCCTAAAAATGTTTCTTTGACACCAAAACTCTATCTTTTGTAGTTAAGCCAAAAAATGTTTTTGAAAATAACGTTCCAAATTGCATTAACTTCATGCCAAAACAATGGTCATCACCCTATCCGTCGTGCGTTCGTGTGCTGTTGCTCCACGGCATGAGGACGACTACTGCTGCTGGCTTGGCTGCTGGTGATGTCATCGCATACAGAAAACGAGTTCGCTCTTTGTCGCGTCACATCTCCGCCTGTGGAATCATTCGAGGCGGAGTTTGGATTTGCGCATACTAAGTGCGACGTGCAGTTAACTTGTTTTTCGACGGAGCGAAAGGAAAGCGCCGACGAAAGTGTATTTACAAGAGCAACCATTTAAATCCTTCGCACTCGTAGCTCTGCTGCGGTGCTGTTCAGATGGGGGAGTCTGTGCGTGCGGCAATTTAGAGCATGCACTTATTTGATGCATTTCATTTTTTTTTTTGTATGATGTGCAAGGATAATGAGTCTTCTTATTTCTTGCATAACATTCCCACTGGGACAGAGCCTGTTTCTCAGCTCAGTTGTAAAACATACAGCAATTAATTCCTTTGGAACCAATCATGGGGGATCCTTGGGAAATGAATCTAATCAACAAGTTGGACATTTTAGGAGAAGTTGGGGATTCTTAAGGGACATTGGGGATTTTTAGGCGATATTGGGGAGGGGAAAAGGGAACTTAGGAATCATGGCGATTCTTAAGAAATGATACCTTTGGGGAATCTAATCAACAAGTTGGATATTTTAGGAGAAGTTGGGGATTCTTAAGGAACATTGGGGATTTTTAGGAGATATTGGGCATTTTTAAGGAACCTTGAGGATTTTTAAGGAACATTGGGGATTTTTAGGAGATATTGGGAAGGGGAAAAGGGAACTTAAGAATCATGGCGGTCCTTGGGAAATGATACCTTTGGGGAATCTAATCAACAAGTTGGACATTTTAGGAGATATTGGCGATTTTCAAGGAACATTGGGGATTTTAAGAGATATTGGGGCGGGTAAAGGGAACTTAGGAATCATGGGGGTTCTTGAGAAATGATACCTTTGGGGAATCTATTGGACAAGTAGGACATTTTAGGAGAAGTTGGGGGTTCTTAAGGAACATTGAGGATTTTTAGGAGATATTGGGGAGGGGAAAAGGGAACTTAGGAATCATGGCGGTCCTTGAGAAATGATACATTTGGGGAATCTAATCAATAAGTTGGACATTTTAGGAGATATTGGCGATTTTCAAGAAACATTGGGGATTTTTACGAGATATTGGGGCGGGTAAAGGAAACTTACACGGTAAAAATTCTGCACGCTCGAATCAAGGGAAAAATCCCTTAACTATTCAACTTCCCAAGCAACATGATCACAAATGCTTTTTCCTTTAGATTCTCAATGCTGTCAGTGTTGACTTGAGAACCAAAACAAACACACCGGATAAATCAACTGAAAATCACTTCGATTTACACTGACTGCTTTAGATATGAAAGTAAATATAGATGACAGATGGTAGAAAGTGTTTCGCTTTGATTAACAGTTTTCTAACAGTTGTGAATTAGAGTAGTGGTAAGACTGAAGATTGAAACGGTGAAGGTCCTGCTATCAAACCTGGGTGTGGCACAAACTATCTTTTTTTTATTTCTGTTTTTAAATCAAAACATTGTCAATAGCGAATTGAAGCGATATTCCATTAAAACTGAACAGGCATATGATGTTCCTTTCCAAGTGATATTCCAATGATAACGAATTGATAAGCAAGTAGTGCGAATTCAAGTGCCAATCCCTTCGTATCATCGTGCAGAATTTTTACCGTGTAGGAATCATGGGGGTCCTTGGGAAATGATACCTTTGGGAAATCTAATCAACAAGTTCAATATTTTAGGAGAAGTTGGGGATTCTTAAGGAACATTTGGGATTTTTAGGGGATATTGGGCATTTTAAGGAACCTTGAGGATTTTTATGGAACATTGGGGATTTTTAGGAGATATTGGGAAGGGGAAAAGGGAACTTAGGAATCATAGCGGTCCTTGAGAAATGATACCTTAGGGGAATCTTTTCAACAAGTTGGACATTTTAGAAGATATTGAGGATTTTTAAGGAACATTGGGGATTTTTACGAGATATTGGGGCGGGTAAAGAAAACTTAGGAATCATGGGGGTCCTTGGGAAATGATACCTTTGGGGAATCTAATCAACAAGTTGGATATTTTAGGAGAAGTTGGGGATTCTTAAGGGACATTAGGGATTTTTTGGAGATATTGGGGATTTTTAAGGAACATTGGGGATTTTTAGGCGATATTGGGGAGGTTAAAGGGAACATAGGAATCATGGAGGTCCTTGGGAAATGATACCTTTGGGGAATCTAATCAACAAGTTGGACATTTTAGGAGATATTGGGGATTTTTAAGGAACATTGGGGATTTTTAGGCGATATTGGGGCTGGAAAAGGGAACTTAGGAATCATGGGGATCCTTGGGAAATGATACCTTTGGGGAATCTAATCAACAAGTTGGACATATTAGGAGAAGTTGGGGATTCTGAAGGGACATTGGGGCTTTTTAGGCGATATTGGGGAGGGTAAAGGGAACTTAGGAATCATGGCCGTCCTCAACAAGTTGGATATTTCAGGAGAAGTTGGGGATTTTTAAGGAACATTGGGGATTTTCAAGAGATACAGTAGACATTCGGTCGGTGCAAACGGTTTAACTGCAATGCTTTTTAACTGCAAGTCCGGTAAGTGCAACAAATTTGCAGTTATCGCACCGCCAAACGTCAAAATCGTGCACCATGTTAGCCCAATTGAACAGTCGGATCACGTTATTTATTGTCGTTTGACAACTTCTTGACATCTGTCAGTCGTTGCAGTTACCGAATTTCGTTCGCTAAGTGAAACGTGAACATGTTTCAGTTATCGAACGTCTACTGTATTGGGGAGGGTAAAGACAATTTAGGAATCTAATCGACAAGTTGGACATTTTAAAAGAAGTTGGGGATTCTTAAGGAATTTTGGGGATTTTTAGGAGATATTGGGGATTTTAAAGGAACATTGGGGATTTTTAGAAGACATTGGGGATTTTTAAGGAACGTTGGGGATTTTTAGGAGATATTGGGAAGGGTAAAGGGAACTGAGGAATCATGGGGGTCCTTGGGAAATGATACCTTTGGGACATCTAATCAACAAGTTGGACATTTTAGGAGAAGTTGGGGATTCTTAAGGAACATTGAGGATTTTTTGGAGATATTGGGGAGGGCAAAGGGAACTTAGGAATCATGGGGGTCCTTGGGAAATAATACCTTATGGGGAATCTAATCAACCAGGTGGCCATTTTAGGAGAAGTTGGGGATTCTTAAGGGACATTGGGGATGATGATTCCTATGTTTCCTTTACCCTCTCCAATATCTCCTAAAAATTACCAATGTTTCTTAAAAAATCGCCTACTTTTGCTAAAATGATCAACTTGTAACAATCCGTTCCGTTTCGCCAAGATAACGGCTTAAGCGCCACCTTCAAAACGAAGGACCGTTACCTCTGATAATATCCCGGCATGAGAACTCCTGCTAAGGGCAGGCCTCACAGTTCAGTAGGAACCTCTTCTTACCAATTCGAACCCAAACGACGCGACTCAAACAAACCAAATCAATCCAAAATACTGAAAAATTAAATTAAAATGTTGTTGCTAATTTATTTGGAAGCTCTCTAATACTGAGCGGTAGTGAAAGGGTTAATTCGGAGCTCTATCCAATTCGGTGATGATCTGCAAATAACGGCCACGGTCTGGTAGAATGTTTTTACTAAGCTCGAAGTAATTAAAATTTTATTTAAAAACCTAGAAAACGAAAAAAAAAACTATTAAAAAGGCAAATTTAATGAGTTTTACAAGTTCTTATTTCAGTCAGTTTCGATTCCATAGAACGATTCTGAATCAAATACAACTGGCTACTGACCGTGTGACGTCACATTCGAGCTCATTCAATTCTCATCAAAAAACTCTTCTTTATACGTTGCGCAATCGTATCTTACAGCTAGGTCTGACCTTGAATTTTCCGTCGATACGCTGCTCCACGCGCTCCACGTCGTTCGCAGTCGAGCAGTCTCTCGAAGCCGAGCCACAATATGACGAACCAGCCGACCGAACGATTTGCTTCCTCCAACGTAGTCCGATGAGCCAACTCGTGCGTGGGTAGGGGTGAGGTAGAGGCGTCCTCACGCTTGGTGGAGATTCGAGCAGGTTCTGCGAAGCTCGGTACCACACGTCTTGGCGCGACGAGTTCGGGTTTCTCGGCTCACCGTATTCACCACACTCGAGCGCGAAGTGGTCGACTATCAAACGGAAGCTCGCAGTACCACAGGTGGTTCCGGTCTTGGCTGCACTCGGGAAAAATCCAGCTAGGATAAGCCCTAGATAAACCGCCCACGTTGGATGGGCAAGCGCTGTTTAAGGACACTATATGAGGAAGCCAGAATATGGCTGCCTGCACCCACATTCTTCTTCTTCTTACTTTTATGCCTTGCTTATGATTCGTATATGAGAACGCAGGAATAATAATCAAGTTTTACTACCCTTACCTTTTTTGATGTTATATAGAATTACTAACTGGTGCTCGCCAAACATTCTTCTATTCATCCGAAGCCAATTCATTGCCAGAAATCATTTTAAAACACATTCTCGTGCAAAATTCTCTTCTCAATGCACTTTTTGTTTCTTCTTCTATCTCACTTATTATTTACCCTCACCTTTGGGGAACATATTTTCACAGCCTTATTAACACTGATTCAGCCAAGCCCCACCCCTATAAAGGTTTTCACCGTTTTCGCAACACTTCAAAATTTCACCTACATCACTTTTTATACCGGAAAATCGTAGAAAAACGTGATATTCTGCGATAAAATTTTCACTCCCGATTTTAATTTTTCGAACTGTAAACATTCGCGACGGTAACTACCAGCAAGCAGAATGTGCTTTAGTATTGGTGACAACTTTGACATTGTTGTCGATAAACATTATTTGAGAATCCCTAGTTTCATTAACTTTTCCTTTGAGTTGAAACGTTAAATCTGAAACACCCGCATCACTGCTCCACTAGCCACGTCTGTCAAAAACAGAAAACTGTAAACATTCAGATTGGGTATTGCAATCAGTTTTCTCGCAATGCCACGACCGTCGAAACGGCAAAAGGCGGCTATCGACCGCGAAAACCGTAAAAAAGCGCGATCAAGTAGTCTTATTTCCATTCGTGTGACTGAAGATGTTCCCGACTGCATCAGGAATCCATCGGTGGAAGAAAGTGGTTCGGTGCCTGATCTGCAGCAACCTAACAGCCTCGCACAAATATCCTGCAGGGAAGATGATGAATCATCGACAGGTAAGCTTTTCGAGTGCCTACAGTTTTTGGAGCACAATTTTACCTACATTCTTCTATACTAGATTGGAGCCTAGACTTTCAAACGATGCCCTCAGTTGACGACCCACCGTCAAGCCCGCTGCGTGAGTACGACACACATACGATGTCCGCTGCCATCCCGGAGACTCCTTTGGAATTTGCTTTTGTTGACGACTCTTTTATATCAGAATTCGACCTACTCGTTGAGGAAATCGAGGGAACCGAGCATTCAGAAGGTATGTATCTTATTAATGTGTCATTATCCATAAGTGACAAAACATAATATGTTCGGAGATTTTAGTGGCCGTTCGTTGATTTTTCAATGTTTGTACATACCATAATATGTTTCGTCATGAGTGGAAGACCCCAGACAGCAAATAATACTTCGCGATAAAGCCTAATTGTAATATTTCATTTCAGAATCGTGGACAGAGCCGCCGGAAAGGTATGCACCATTTTCGGAAGAGCGAAACATGCCTGTGGAAAGTGGTTTCAGCAGCGAGCAGCAAAAATGGCAGAATGCAGCAAACTGTCGAGCGCACACTCCGACCGAAGGAATGAGTCCCTCGTTTGCAGCGTGTAGCGAAGCGGAACAACCATTTTCGGCCGATGGAGGAAGTTCCACGAATGCAACAGCATGCTTAGCAGAACATCCACTTCCGGTCCAAGGAATAGGATCTCGAAATGCAGAACTTTGCCAAGTCGAGCAGCCGTGTCCGGTCGAAATAGTTGGATCCATGTGCGTAGCTCATTGCCAAGCGGAGCAACCACTTTCAGCGGGAGGAAGTTGTTCTACGGGTGCAGCAGATATCCAATTGGAAAAGTTGATTTCAGACGGATTGAGTTCCTTATGTGCTTTGGAAGGGGCAGCGAAGCCGTTCGGCAGGAGTATTTGCACACGAGTTTCCACGAGGACAGCAGAATGCAGATCAGAGCAGTCTTTTCCAGCTGAAGAAAGCTGTTCCGCGAAAGCAAAAGATGGTCATGTAAAGCAGCCGTTCCCGGCCGGAATAATGAATCCCTCGGGTACAACAGATTGCCGAACAGAGCAGCCGTATTCAGTCGACAGAAGCATTTTCTCAAGTGTGGAAGAACACCGAACGGAGCATTCGTTTCCGGATAAGGGAGCATGTAATACGACGTCGCATCTTTCAGAATTAGCTGGTATATATTTAAAATCTAGTATTTACGAAATCTATATGGACCATTCACAAATTACGTATAGCAATAAGAATGAACAAATTAAAGGACTTTCGTTATTTATGTTTTTGATTGTTTTGACTAGAAAAGCAGAGCAGAGAGAGACGAAGTATCGATAATACAAGTAGGGTCTTGTACCATTCGGGCAGGTGAACCTATTTTGGGCACTTGCCGCTATAACTAAGTCAATTTCAAACCGATTGATTTGAAATTTTGTATAGAGTTAGGTACGTACAGTATCTAACTCTGTACAAATATCAAATCAATCGGTTTGAAATTGACTTAGTTATAGCGGCAAGTGCCCAAAATAGGTACACCTGCCCAAATGGTACAAGACCCTATGTAGTAATTTTTGCATGGTCCCTAAGGTTTGTGTATCAGGGATGAAGTCAATAAAATGTTCGATCCCGTTGCATTCGGTGCTACTGTTATAATTGACAAATTTATTAATTAGTAATGTTTTCATTTGTATTTTTATTTATTTATATATCATTGATTTAGATCTGCACCATCTCCAGTCAGAAACAATATTACACTTACCTCGAACAGATATGCATTCTAATGAGAAATCTTTTGGGGATCACCTCAAAAAGAGTGTGAATGTTATGGAAACTGTTGAGTCGAAAAGCAATGATATTGATACAGATTGTCACTGTGCTGCTTGCTTGAAATGGATGGATTTCAATAGCTCATTTGTGAAACCTGATAAACCATCAACTCAAAATTCATTATTGAATTCAACTGCCGTTATGGATGATTCTGAAATTACCATCATTGACGAAATGAAGAAAATTTACCGAACTCTTGGTAATGTCAAGTCCAAGCGTAGGTATATAAATCGCTCCGGGTATGTGTTACGACTTGGTTTGTACAGAAAAAGCAAACCAGTTGGAAAAGTTACTACTAAAAGGTCAGCTGAGTAAGATACTGCCACAGACAAACAGAGATAACAAACTATATCCAACTGTTTTACTTTATCGCTAGCTGACCCGGCATACATTGTTTTGCTCGTTTTATTTTATCAATATTAATTGCTGTTAATTTCTCTATAACTATTAACGTGCATCTTAACTAATTCTTGGTTAAATTACTATTAATAAAATGGCTATTAGAAATAGCTTTAAATCATGTAAAATACATAAAAACCAGGGGGAGCGACACTAGTTTTGCCAAGCCAATTATTTTTCAACTATAGTCTGTTCTTGATTTGTTATGTCAGTTTGTCTATTTGCAGAATTATATATATATTTCGTTTATTCCATTCATTTGTGTGTTTTGTTTTTTAAGATTTCAGGCGATAGATACGGACTCATTCACAGAAGTTGATATACCACAATGGAAGCCTCTGGAGGGGCGACGGATTGTAGATTTTGATTATTTCATGAAATGGCTATTGGTAACTCAAGCGTCTCATTCCCAAAACTGTATGGGAATCCTTTGTCCATACCAGGAAGACTTCCAATCGATGGTCTCTTCTGTTTTCCTCATGTGTAATGTTTGCAACAAAATCTACAAAGGTAGTTCTGAAAAACCATCTGAAAAGAAACGATTGAGAAAATGTGTAGATTGGGGCATACTGTGTAGTGGAGGTACATACACCCAAGCCTACGAACTGTTCTCGTTTTTGAATATGCCGTTCTTAAGCAGACAGGCATTTATTAAAGACGAAAACGCTATGGACGATACTTTAGAAGCAGCGTTAGAAGCGTCAACACAGATGGCAATTCAAAAAGAGAGGAAATTGATTCTAGATGAAGCAAGAGATCGAGGCGCGAATCTCATTGATGGGGAACCGATTGAGATAACGGCAGCACTTGATGGCTCGTGGGGTCAACGCAGTAATGGGCATCGCTACAATTCAGCTTCAGGATGTGCAGCGATCGTTGGTACACGATCGAAAAAAGTTTGCTTCGTTGGATGCAGAAACAAGCGCTGCATTGCTTGCGATATGAATGTTCGGAGAAATAGAAAAGGTTTGAAGCAACGTGCCCACAAATGCTATCGAAATTTTAAGGGGGCGTCTGGTGGTATGGAACCGGAGATCCTTATCGACGGTTTCGAAAAGCTTCATAAACAAGGCGTAAAAGTTACTACTGTTGTCACAGACGGAGACTCGACGACCGTGGCAAGACTAAAAAATAATTGCGAATATGGTCACGAGATACGCCAGCAGCTTTGCTGCAACCACGCCATTAAAAGTTGTGGAAAGAAATTAAGAGAGGTATTTTGTAGATATAGGGCTCTATCACAGAGAAACAAACGTCACACTCTCATCGCTTCCCATCGATCAGCTTTTTAACGGTTAATTCAAAATATTTAGTACTAGCTGTCCCGGCAAACTTTGTCTTGCCAAGTTGTGGTGCTTTGACAATTGTTAACGTCATTGCATCATGGCACCCTAGATTGGTTTCATTTCGATCATGTTGATTTTCTTCCCAGGTCATAAAAAATCAGCATTTTGTCTATTTTCTTACATTTCTAGTTCATTTCCCTAACTTTTTTTACATATAAACACTGCCACCATGAATACGAATCTAACCATGCAAGAGTCATCCTGATCGGTTCAGCCGTTCGTGACTTTTGTTGCCTCAAAGGGAAGTCAAACTCATTTTTATATATATAGATTCAGTAGTAGGTCGATTGACCACTCGCGGCGCTGGTATCGTTTTTGCTCCTGTTTGACATTTGCTCACTACCGCCATCTAGTGGCGGCCCGGCCAAACACAGCACATTTAGCATTGAGCGATTACGTTTTCGTGACGCTGTTTTTTAATGAAATTTGTTTTAAGTGTTACGTCTGTTTCTCTGTAGCTCTATTATGTAAGTCGTGTCAAACCGGTCAATTCTAAAAAAAACACTTAGTGAGATTCCTGAGATTCCCATGTTGATACATCCATTTGAAAAAGTAACCCAGCATTAAGGACATACTTGTTAGAATCCCAAAATGGCCGCCACAATTATACGAGTAAGAAAGAACAAAACAATAAAATGCACTGTTGTTTGAAGCTTGCTTCTTGAGATTTGTGCGTCTAAAGTTCGGATGCAATGTTGAAACTGGATTTCAAGACGTTTGTCCTTAATGCTAAACCTTATGGGAGATTTGGACAAGTATCAGAACGAAATAGTTGCTCTTTTAATTATTTTTTTATAATGATTATTTAGATTAAGTGCCCTAAACAACACCAGGACGTTTTTAAAAAATCGATTGAACGAACAACGAGAGGCATACGTGCCGCAATAAAACATTGTGCCGATCAGACTGATGGCAGCGATGTAGAGGGTTTGCGTCACGACATTCGTAACGCTCCTTATCATGCCTTCGGAGTTCATGACGATTGTCGCTCATATTTTTGTGTCCACAAAATGCCAGATGAAACAGGATCTGAAACGTGTGCCCGAACAAGTATTGTGGATGATCTTCAGCAGCTAGGGATATGGAATAAAGTCTTGGTAGCTGTTGAGAAAGTTGCTGCAAAGGCTGAATTTCTTTGTGAGAACAAAACTAGCAATCTGTAAGCAAATTGAAAAGCAGCACGTCAGTGCCTAGAAAAAAAAATACTTTTTTTTCAATTTTAGGGTGGAAAATCTCTATTGTCGGCTCAGCAAATACAATGTCGGTAAGCGTGTTGACACTATGAGCCGTGGCTCGTATCAGCGTAGAGTTTATATCACTGTTCTACAACATAATGAGGACTTCTCCTGGCACGACAAGTATATGGAAATGTATACCGGTGAGTGCCCGGGATTTTATATGAAAAAGATGATTCGCGAGAAAACAAACGCCTCTCTACATACGAAGAAAATTCAACAACGACCAGGCTTCTCCAGGCGCAAAACAACGAGTTATGACGAAATTGAACTAGATTATGGTGAAGACGCGGTATGTGCAATGGAAGAAGCTCAATCAGTATTCAACGTTTCGGAAATGGAAGCAAAATATCTGGTAAGTATTTGTTGAAAACACAAAATAGTACAAACACAAGTAGTTTGTAGAACATCATATACATAACATTATCAACAATAGTACGCCACAAAGAGTATTGTCCATGTAACACTTTGCAGTTTGACATTGGTGCCAGATCACACTTTGGCATAAACGGGAGAAAGTCTGATGAACTGTGAGGAATTCTGAACAACACCTCGAACACAGATTTGCTCTCGTTAGATCTGTCTTGCCCCTAGATAGTAGATGAAATTTTAATAATCAGTCCAAATAATAAAGAGATCTAATAAGAAATATTACTTTCAGGTATCAGAATGCTCGAAACAACTCTTGGAGAAAGACTTGTCCATCACTCAAATGGAAGCATACTGCCAAGGCCGGATACTAAGCAAATACGTTCCGGAAATAATAAGCTCAAGAGATTCCACGAAAGTTAAAAAATGCGAAACATTGCTTCAAAACACAACTATCTGGAATTCCTTGAAAAGTAATCGCTCGATTGTTGGGCTTACTCTGCGGTTGCTGAAGGATGAACACGGATTAAAAATGGGTGGAACAAAAATGTTCATTGACTCTTGTCACAGTTATCTTGCTTGCGTGCCAGATGGTAATTCTGTGCAAATATTTCATAGTTTTGGTTTTATTTCTTTTTTCCTCTTCTTGCAGCAGTATCCGAGGATGGATCAGTAATCCTTTTGTTGAGGAAAAAAGAATGCAAAGTAACGATTCGAGAGGTTGCTTCCAAGTCCGGCAATACACAGGGATGCAAATTAGTTGAAGGAGAGATAAAACTTGATAAAAACGCAATGATTGAGGCACAATCAGCTATGCATACTTGTAACGTCCAGAGGTGCATAATGCTGTTTGTGAATTCCAATAACCATACAGATTATCTTCTTAGCAAAATTGATTACAACGAAAGCTTTTATCAAAAGAACATTCAAGAAAAGCTCAAGAATTTTTTCGAAAACTATTTTGCAAAAAAAGTGTTCCAAAAGAATATGTCAGTTAGGAACTGATGGTTATGTGCTCTCCGTCATTTTTTATTGCAATAAATGAACCATTGTTATGTAACTAAATCTTTCTAGTTCATCAATCCAATCTTATATTATAATAGCACACTGATAAAAACGAGCGTATGAAGCCTGAGGGGAGAGGGTTTTGGTATAAATGATTTATTAATAACGAGCTGTCCCGGCAAACGTCGTATTGCCTGCCTAGTGTTTTGTCATACAGCTCCCTAGAGAAGTCCCCCGCAACTTCATCTGTATGGGAGTGCTACCTTTCAGAGATCGTACAAGTCTCACACTATGCTAAGAACTTGAGTATATAAATTACGTAAATAACATTATACACGCATGCTTGGGTCTCCAGTTAGCCTAGTGGTTAAGGCTATGGATCGCCAATCCGGAGACGGCGGGTTCGATTCCCGTTCCGGTCGGGAAAATTTTCTCGACTCCCTGGGCATAGCGTATCATTGTACTTGCCTCACAATATACAAATTCATGCAATAATGGCAGGCAAAGAAAGCCCTTCAATTAATAACTGTGGAAGTGCTCTAAGAACACTAAGTTGAAGCGAGGCAGGCCAAGTCCCAGTGGGGACGTAGAGCCATAAAGAAGAAGAAGAAGAAGAAGACGCATGCTTCTAAAATTTTCCTTTTCCAATTATTAGAACTATAAGTGTTTGAGTGCTGACCACATTGTTGAACTTAGATATGCATAAGATAAGTCAGTACCAGTCTGGTAGATGAATAGATCCATTTGCAAATCAAAACAAACTTTGACATATCTGTTTTGCAAGAGTAATTGTAGCATTTCTCTCCGCACACAAATACCATTACTGTATGGAGAAATGATGATTTCACCAATACTATTAAATGTTTGAATGCTGGCTTCATCATAACTTCACCTTAACGTGGTCACAATTATTTCTCACTCGCTTTTGGGTCAAATGGCTCACCAGCTTACCTGATTCTAATCCTTAACTTTCACAAATTTCAGGCTTTCTCAACGATTTTGCTAACCAACTCACTAAATTTACTAAAAGTTAAAAATAACTTCAAATTATTTGGAACTATTACATAAAATCCGCGCACTTACTTCGAATTTAGAACCAACTTTAATTATTTTTCCAACTTTTTTCAAAAACTCGGTTGTCTTTAACATTCCACCAGAAAAGATAAATTGATCCCGCGACGAGTTGGATCGAGCTATTTATTAACTCGCAGTAACTACCTTTTTCTATAGTGCCTTTGTGTTCTTTTAAAATCAGTCGTAGAGAGTAATTTTCCACTGGTTTTTTAATCTACGCATCAGGGAATTTTCCTATATGGAAATTTCCATCACTTACCGTTTTTGAATTTATTTGGTTCATTCGCCTTAATGTAGGCTATTTTATTTACATTACTCGAAACGCGATATCAATCAAAGCTTCTCATGCCGAAATATTTCGAAGTTAACGGTTTCAACCCAAGGTGGCTTACCGTCGCTAAGAAGTGCTTTGAGTACACACAAAATATAGAAACTTGGAAACGGAGAAAAACATTTAGGTTACAAACTTGTTGCTTGGGTTCCCCAAAGGTATCATTTCCCATGCAGACCCTCATAATTCCTAAGTTCGCCTTACCCTCCCCAATATCTCCTTAAATCCCAATCGTTCCTTAAAAAATCTCCAATGTCTTCTCAAAAGCCCCAAAACTCCTTAAAAAATCTCCTATATCTTCTAAAAAGTTCCAACATTCATTAAAAATCTCCAATATCTCCTCAAAATTTCCAATGTTCTTGAAGCATCCCCAGCTTCTCCAAAAATGTCCAACTAAACCTAACGAATCCCAAAGGTATCATTTCCCAAGGACCCCCATGATTCCTACGTTCCGATTACCCTCCCAAATATCTCCTACAATTCCTAACGCTCCTTATAAAGTTCCCTATATCTCCTAAAAATCCCCAACGTCATGAATAATCTTCAATATCTCCTGAAAATCCCCAAAGTTTCTTAAAAATCTCCAATATCTCCTAAAAATCCCCAATGTTCCTTAAAAATCTTCAATGTTCCTTAAAAATCCCCAAAATCTCCTAAAAAACCCCAATGTTCCTTGAGAATCCCCAACTTCTCCTAAAATGTCCAACTTGTTAATAAGATTCCCCAAAGGTATCATTTCCCAAGGACCCCCATGATTCCTAAATTCCCTTTAACCTCCCCAATATCTCCTCAAAATCCCCAACGTTCCTTAAAAATCCCCAAAATCTCCTAAAATGTCCAACTTGTTGATTAGATTCCCCAAAGGTATCATATCCCAAGGACCCCCATAATTCCTAAGTTCCCTTTACCCTCCCCAATATTTTCTAAAAATACCTTGAGTTCCTTAAGATTCCCCAACTTCTCCTTAAATATCCAACTTGATGATTAGATTACCCAAAGTTATCATTTCTCAAGGACCCCCATGATTCCTAAGTTCCCATTACCCACCCCAATATCTCCTAAAAATAACCAATGTTCCTTAAAAATCCCCAATATCTCCTAAAAATCCCCAATGTCCATTAAGAATCCCCAACTTCTCCTAAAATGTCCGACTTGTCGATTAGATTCCCCAAAGGTATCATATCTCAAGGACCCCCATGATTCCTAAGTTCCCTTTTCCCCTTCTCAGTATCTCCTAAAATCCCCCAATGTTCCTTAAAAATCCCCAATGTTCCTTATAAATCCCCAATATCTCCTAAAAATCCCCAATGTTCCTTAAGAATCCCCAACTTCTCCTAAAATGGCCAACTTGTTGATTAGATTCCCCAAAGGTATCATTTCTCAAGGACCGTCATGATTCCTAAGTTCCCTTTTCCCCTTCCCAATATCTCCTAAAAATCCCCAATGTTCCTTAGAAATCCCCAAGGTTCCTTAAAAATGCCCAATATCTCCTAAAAATCCCCAATGTTCCTTAAGAATCCCCAACTTCTCCTAAAATATCCAACTTGTTTATTAGGTTCCCCAAAGGTATCATTTTCCAAGGACCCCCATGATTCCTAAGTTCCCTTTACCCTCCCCAATATCGCCTAAAAATCCACAATATCCTTTAAGAAACCCCAACTTCTCCTAAAATGTCCAACTTGTTGATTCGATTCCCCAAAGGTATCATTTCTCAAGGACCCCCATGATTCCTAAGTTTCCTTTACCCGCCCCAATATCTCCTAAAAATCCCCAATATCTCCTAAAATGTCCAACTTGTTGATAAGATTCCCCAAAGGTATCATTTCCCAAGGACCCCCATGATTCCTAAGTTCCCTTTACCCTCCCCAATATCGCCTAAAAATCCCCAATATCCTTTAAGAAACCCCAACTTCTCCTAAAATGTCCAACTTGTTGATTAGATTCCCCAAAGGTATCATTTCTCAAGGACCCCCATGATTCCTAAGTTTCCTTTACCCGCCCCAATATCTCCTAAAATTCCCCAATGTTCCTTAAAAATCCCGAATGTTCCTTATAAATCCCCAATATCTCCTCTAAAAATCCCCAATGTTCCTTAAGAACCCCCAACTTCTCCTAAAGTGTCCTCCTTGTCCAATAGATTCCCCAAAGGTATCATTTCTCAAGAACCCCCATGATTCCTAAGTTCCCTTTACCCGCCCCAATATCTCCTAAAAATCCCCAATGTCCTTTAAGAATCTCCAACTTCTCCTAAAATGTCCAACTTGTTGATTAGATTCCCCAAAGGTATCATTTCCCAAGGACCTCCATGATTCCTAAGTTCCCTTTAACCTCCCCAATATCGCCTAAAAATCCCCAATGTTCCTTAAAAATCCCCAATATCTCCAAAAAATCCCTTATGTCCCTTAAGAATCCCCAACTTCTCCTAAAATATCCAACTTGTTGATTAGATTCCCCAAAGGTATCATTTCCCAAGGACCCCCATGATTCCTAAGTTTTCTTTATCCGCCCCAATATCTCGTAAAAATCCCCAATGTTCCTTAAAAATCCTCAATATCTTCTAAAATGTCCAACTTGTTGATTAGATTCCCCAAAGGTATCATTTCTCAAGGACCGCTATGATTCCTAAGTTCCCTTTTCCCCTTCCCAATATCTCCTAAAAATCCCCAATGTTCCTTAAAAATCCTCAAGGTTCCTTAAAAATGCCCAATATCCCCTAAAACTCCCCAATGTTCCTTAAGAATCCCCAATTTCTCCTAAAATATTGAACTTGTTGATTAGATTTCCCAAAGGTATCATTTCCCAAGGACCCCCATGATTCCTAAGTTCCCTTTTCCCCTCCCCAATATCTCCTAAAAATCCTCAATGTTCCTTAAGAACCCCCAACTTCTCCTAAAATGTCCTACTTGTCCAATAGATTCCCCAAAGGTATCATTTCTCAAGAACCCCCATGATTCCTAAGTTCCCTTTACCCGCCCCAATATCTCTTAAAATCCCCAATGTTCCTTGAAAATCGCCAATATCTCCTAAAATGTCCAACTTGTTGATTAGATTCCCCAAAGGTATCATTTCCCAAGGACCGCCATGATTCTTAAGTTCCCTTTTCCCCTTCCCAATATCTCCTAAAAATCCCCAATGTTCCTTAAAAATCCTCAAGGTTCCTTAAAAATGCCCAATATCTCCTAAAAATCCCCAATGTTCCTTAAGAATCCCCAACTTCTCCTAAAATATCCAACTTGTTGATTAGATTCCCCAAAGGTATCATTTCTTAAGAATCGCCATGATTCCTAAGTTCCCTTTTCCCCTCCCCAATATCGCCTAAAAATCCCCAATGTCCCTTAAGAATCCCCAACTTCTCCTAAAATGTCCAACTTGTTGATTAGATTCATTTCCCAAGGATCCCCCATGATTGGTTCCAAAGGAATTAATTGCTGTATGTTTTACAACTGAGCTGAGAAACAGGCTCTGTCCCAGTGGGAATGTTATGCAAGAAATAAGAAGACTCATTATCCTTGCACATCATACAAAAAAAAAATGAAATGCATCAAATAAGTGCATGCTCTAAATTGCCGCACGCACAGACCCCCCCATCTGAACAGCACCGCAGCAGAGCTACGAGTGCGAAGGATTTAAATGGTTGCTCTTGTAAATACACTTTCGTCGGCGCTTTCCTTTCGCTCCGTCGAAAAACAAGTTAACTGCACGTCGCACTTAGTATGCGCAAATCCAAACTCCGCCTCGAATGATTCCACAGGCGGAGATGTGACGCGACAAAGAGCGAACTCGTTTTCTGTATGCGATGACATCACCAGCAGCCAAGCCAGCAGCAGTAGTCGTCCTCATGCCGTGGAGCAACAGCACACGAACGCACGACGGATAGGGTGATGACCATTGTTTTGGCATGAAGTTAATGCAATTTGGAACGTTATTTTCAAAAACATTTTTTGGCTTAACTACAAAAGATAGAGTTTTGGTGTCAAAGAAACATTTTTAGGGAACAAGTTCGTGCATGTTTTGTGGAAGAACTTTTTTAACAAAAGCTTTATTTTCATATTTAAATCATCAAAAATGTCCAAAAAAGAGTCGATTTTTTCGACCAATTTTGGATTATTTTTCAATTTAAGGCCTTTTAGACTATTTTTACAAAGTTTACGTCCAAGAGACTAAGAAAGTAGAAGTAATAAGCTTTCAATTCGTGCGCTGATAAAGTTTGTACGATTGATAGTTTAGTAGATATGGGACTTCAAAGATAACCAAAAATTAAAAACTTAAAATGTGAATAACTCACTTAGCAGTGATTTCCGACCCTATGTTCCATGGGAACTTTTTCATCTCTCATCAAGACCTATCAGCCCTGAAAATATCCAAAATCCGGAACCAAACACCCTGTATATGATGAGTTTCATTAAATATCATTATCTAATTTTGATTTTTGCAAAATAGTTATTCATGTAACGAGTTGCAAAAAGTTTATTTTTTCAGCACGAGTCGTGCATTTATCCAACGAGGCTTCCCGGATAAAAAATTACCATTCTTTACATGGTAAATATTATTAACAAATGACTGGTTTTATTGTTCACAATAAAACACATAGTAGATATATTGTTACTTTTTACAATAGAAATTAAGCCCATATAGTTCGTACAATAAGTGAACATTAGCTTTATTAGTGACTGATTGATTCGATTGTTTTTCAATAGTTCTATAATAATTTAAAGTTACTATCAGTAAAAAATAATTTAAGTTGTTTTTAAATAGTTGCAAAAGTGCCTGCAAAGTTCTCATGGACTTTTTATTAAAAAAGAGTTTATTTCTCAATTACACTTAAAAACAATTTGTAACAAATGAATAACAATAATTATTATTGTTGCTTGGATCATGTTTGTATAATCAAATACAAAATCACTAGACATATTTTTTATAGTTTTCGTTTTAAATTTGAGTACAGTAGATGTTTCGGTTATCGAATGTTATTCGCTAAAACTGACAGACGTCAAGCCGTGTTGGCAGAGGAAGCTCTCAATGAATAACTGAGGAAGTACTTATAGAAAACTAGCTGAAAAGCAGGTTTAGCCAAGTGAGGATGTTAAGACAAGAAAAAGATGAACAATGATCTTTCTGATGTTTTCCAATAAATTAAAGGAATCTAGTAAATAGTAAACTGCCATTGATAACAATACAAATACAATTAGTTTAATGGGGTCAATTGAACCGATGTTAAAATAAACATGCAATAATATTTGTTGTTATGTAAACAGATTTCGCCTTTGAAAAACCAAAGAATTCATATTTCTCGGTAACATTTTTCTCCAGCATTTACAGATACTAATGGCCACATGAATTGTGAACGATTTATGGTATGGATCATACGACCTGAGGTCTGACTTGTGATATTTGGCAGTTATTTGAAAAGATTGAAGATAGATCTTATCAACAGCTGCCAAGCAATACATACCAGACAGACATCAGAGTGTTTGATTCTTATCATAAAATGAGCATATCATTCTGGCGGACGTTAGTGCTCGTAAATGCTGGATATAAATGTTAGCGGGAAATATAAATTCTATGGATTTTCAAAAGCGAAAACTGCTTACAAATAACAACAAATATTATTGTATTTTTATTGTAACAACGATTCATTTGGCGCCATTCAATAAGTTGTATTTGTATTGTAAGAACAATGAAAAAACATTAAGATATATTGTTATCTTTTGAAAATTGCCCTAAAAATGTCTCATAAAAACACAATACATTCTATTGTTTTTCGCGAAAAAGTGTATGAAAATTTTCTCAAAATTTTATGGTTAAGATACATAACGACCACCATTTTTTATTGTAAAAGTGCCATTTACCATTCGCCGAATGGTATAGAACAATAGGGGTGATGGTGAGTGTGTTGTGTAAATTACAATATGTTTAATGGTGAATATTTTTCGAAAAAATGGTGTTGTAACAATAAAATTTATCGTATTTTTATGATACTTTTTATCAGGACAGACAGCAGGAACAACTCGTGGACTGGTGAAGCTGGTGATCGCCAACCGTTTCGAAAACGCAATCGTTTTGCAGACAAGTGCCTTCGTCATGGGAAGGCTCACTTCGACACTTCCGACACAGCACTGTAGAGTGCATCCAAGCCTGCTTGACAACCAGCTACAAGAGAACCTTGCGGATCCGGCATACCAAACGCCGGGACCGATCGATATCATCTTGGGATCTGATGTCTTTCTTGCTCTTCTGAAGCCAGGGCAAGTCAAGGACAACGGTGGTGTTCCCGTGGCGCAAAACACGATCTTTGGGTGGATTGTGTCGGGGAATCAAGCCATCTACTCGTCGAAAATTCAAGCCAACGCATCCATCGTCAATCTGCACACAGAGCTCGATGTCAACCGTACCTTGCGAATGTTTTGGGAGCAGGAGGAGGTTCCGAAGCCGCAGCAGCTTACTCCTTCTGAACAGACAGCCGCCGAGCTCTTCAGGTCGACTCTCACACGAGACGGAAACGGGCGCTTCATCGTACGATTACCGTTCGACGATTCGAAGCCAGCGCTGGGTGAATCTCTCACTCCGGCCATCAAGCGATTGCGATCTATGGAAAGGCGTTTTCGACAGGACAAGGAATTCCACAAACAGTACACGGAGTTCCTCAGCGAGTATCTGGCACTAGGACACATGGAGGTGGTGCCAGCAAACGAGGTGGAGGTGGAGACTAGCAAGTGTTTCTATCTTCCACACCATGCCGTGGTCAAGGCCGACAGCACGACGACCAAATTGAGGGTGGTCTTCGACGCCTCGTGCGCGTCGTCAAGCGGCGCGTCCCTCAATGATAGACTCCTGGCGGGACCCAACGTCAACCAGGATCTGTTCTCGGTATTTCTACGTTTCCGAACCCACCAGGTAGCGTTTTCGGCAGACGTGGAAAAAATGTATCGCCAGGTGGTGGTACACCCAGCGGATCGTGATTTCCAGAGGATCGTGTTCCGTGAGCAGGAGGATCAACCAATCCAACACTATCGGTTGTGCACTGTGACGTATGGGACCAAGTGCGCCCCGTACCTAGCGATTGAAGCCATGAAGCAATCCGGCCGGGAGTACAAGGAAGTGTATCCGGAAGCAGCCCTGAGGATTGAACTCGATACGTACGTCGACGATTTTCTGTCAGGCGCTAAGGATGTGCAGAAAGCAAGGGACCTGAAGCAACAAGTGGTGGAGATTTTGGAGTCCGCTGGTTTCCACCTGCGGAAATGGACCACGAACTGCCCGGAGTTACTACAGGATGCAGCTCAGGACGAACAGGAACCGGTGGATGTCAAGCTAGCAGAGCAGCCAAATGCAGTCAAGGCACTCGGCATTCGGTGGCTGCCCAAAGAAGACACTTTTTCGTTCAAGGTCAGCCTCAATGTAAACAGCGTGAACACCAAGCGACAGCTACTTTCGGACTCCTGCAAGTTGTTTGATCCGTTTGGCTGGCTGGCGCCAGTGACTGTGAAGGTAAAGATTATATTCCAGCAGCTGTGGCTCAGCGAACTCTCGTGGGACGATCCACTACCTCCGGCAGTCGAATCGGCGTGGATTGAGGTCAAGGAAACACTTCAGCAAGTGGAACAGGTACACCTTCCTCGATTCGCACCCAACTACAACGGCAAAATCGAGTTGCATGGTTTTTCGGACGCCTCCGAACTGGCGTACGCAGCGGTGGTGTATGCTAGAGGGCGGAATGATTCAGGAGACATAGTTGTGAATCTTCTGGCCGCCAAGACAAGGGTGGCTCCAATCAAACAAGTGTCCCTACCGAGGTTAGAGCTCAACGCAGCAGCTCTACTATCAACGCTGATGGAATCGGTAATGCAGGCGTTCAGCCATCTGGAGGTGGAGCCTTGGGCATACACAGACAGCAGCATCGTTCTCCAATGGTTATCCGCTCATCCCCGCAAATGGAAAACGTACGTGGCCAATCGTACGTCGGCAATCTTGGAAGTGCTGCCACGTGATCGCTGGAATCACGTTCGAAGCGAGGACAACCCAGCAGACTGTGCTTCACGCGGTCTCACACCTGGCGAGCTGGTAACGCACCCCCTCTGGTGGTGTGGACCGGACGAATTGAAGTCGGAAACCGAACACTGGAAGCGAGTCCCTGTCGAGCAGGTCGACGACGAAGAGTTACTGGAGTTACGTCGGTTGAAGGTACTTCACACTGCGATACCGATCATCAGAACGAACTACGACATCGAGACAAGCCTATTGGAGCGGCGTTCGAACTACACGCTCATCGTGCGCACCCTAGCGTACGTCAATCGATTCTTGTTGGCACTCAAGGCGGACAACGAGAATCTCAATCTTGGCCTTTCACCGAACGAAATCTACGATGCCAAGATGCAGCTGGCCAGAGCTGCACAGTACGCCGCATACAAGCCGGAACTGGAACTGTTGCAGAAGGGTAACGAGTTGCCACCGAAACATAAATTATCTGCCCTTCATCCTTTTCTCGACAGCCAAGGAACGATGCGTGTGGGTGGACGCTTGCAAAATTCCGCGTACCCATACGACGTCAAACACCCGGTCATTCTCCCAGCCAACCACAAAGTGACCGAGTTACTTCTGCGAGACATTCATCTGCGAAATCTCCATGCGGGACCCAGTCTACTAGCAGTGACAGTCAATCAACAGTTCTGGGTGGTAGGACTGCAGACCGCTGTCCGTCTTACAGCTCAAGGATGTACTCGTTGCGTGCGACTCAAAGGGAAGACAGCGTCACAGCTCATGGGTAGCCTGCCTGTGCCTCGGGTGACTAGTACTCGAGCTTTCACACACGTCGGCGTGGACTATGCCGGTCCACTGAAGGTACATGCATCCTGCGTCCGCGGGGTGAAAACCACCAAGGGCTACATCGTAGTATTTGTGTGCATGGCCACAAAGGCTGTGCACTTGGAGGTTGCCAGTGACCTCTCGACGAACACCTTCATCTGTGCACTGAAGCGGTTTATCTCCAGGCGATCTCATCCGAACGAGATATGGTCCGACTGCGGTACAAACTTTGTTGGTACGGACAACTGGTTGAAGGAAATTCAAGGTGCAAGACAGACTCACAACGAAGCAGCAGGACGATTTCTCTCCAACTTGGGAATAAAGTGGATGTTCAACCCGCCTTCAGCGCCTCATCGCGGCGGCATTTGGGAGGCGGCGGTGAAGAGCGCCAAGAAGCATCTGGTCGCAGTCTTGGGCTCCGAAGCAGCAACGTACGAAGATTTCTCAACGGTTTTGGCGCAGGTGGAAGCATGCCTTAACTCGCGACCACTTTGCCCACTTTCAACGAACCCAGACAGCTACGAAGCGTTGACCCCAGGACATTTCCTGGTCGGACAGCCAATCAACCTCATCCCGGAGCCAGATGTTCGACACATTCCTATGAATCGTTTGGATAAATGGCAACTTCTGCATAAGCACACGACCGAAATCTGGAAACGTTGGCGCGATGAATATGTGTCCAGCCTGCAACCTCGGAGCAAGTGGCGTACCACCGAGGCCAACGTGGAGAAGGATCAGCTGGTGCTAGTCAAGAATGACAATGTCCCACCGGCTCAGTGGGAGTTGGCGCGCCCGGATAAAAAATTACCATTCTTTACATGGTAAATATTATTAACAAATGACTGGTTTTATTGTTCACAATAAAACACATAGTAGATATATTGTTACTTTTTACAATAGAAATCAAGCCCATATAGTTCGTACAATAAGTGAACATTAGCTTTATTAGTGACTGATTGATTCGATTGTTTTTCAATAGTTCTATAATAATTTAAAGTTACTATCAGTAAAAATTAATTTAAGTTGTTTTTAAATAGTTGCAAAAGTGCCTGCAAAGTTCTCATGGACTTTTTATTAAAAAAGAGTTTATTTCTCAATTACACTTAAAAACAATTTGTAACAAATGAATAACAATAATTATTATTGTTGCTTGGATCATGTTTGTATAATCAAATACAAAATCACTAGACATATTTTTTATAGTTTTCGTTTTAAATTTGAGTACAGTAGATGTTTCGGTTATCGAATGTTTTTCGCTAAAACTGACAGACGTCAAGCCGTGTTGGCAGAGGAAGCTCTCAATGAATAACTGAGGAAGTACTTATAGAAAACTAGCTGAAAAGCAGGTTTAGCCAAGTGAGGATGTTAAGACAAGAAAAAGATGAACAATGATCTTTCTGATGTTTTCCAATAAATTAAAGGAATCTAGTAAATAGTAAACTGCCATTGATAACAATACAAATACAATTAGTTTAATGGGGTCAATTGAACCGATGTTAAAATAAACATGCAATAATATTTGTTGTTATGTAAACAGATTTCGCCTTTGAAAAACCAAAGAATTCATATTTCTCGGTAACATTTTTCTCCAGCATTTACAGATACTAATGGCCACATGAATTGTGAACGATTTATGGTATGGATCATACGACCTGAGGTCTGACTTGTGATATTTGGCAGTTATTTGAAAAGACTGAAGATAGATCTTATCAACAGCTGCCAAGCAATACATACCAGACAGACATCAGAGTGTTTGATTCTTATCATAAAATGTGCATATCATTCTAGCGGACGTTAGTGCTCGTAAATGCTGGATATAAATGTTAGCGGGAAATATAAATTCTATGGATTTTCAAAAGCGAAAACTGCTTACAAATAACAACAAATATTATTGTATTTTTATTGTAACAACGATTCATTTGGCGCCATTCAATTAATTGTATTTGTATTGTAAGAACAATGAAAAAACATTAAGATATATTGTTATCTTTTGAAAATTGCCCTAAAAATGTCTCATAAAAACACAATACATTCTATTGTTTTTCGCGAAAAAGTGTATGAAAATTTTCTCAAAATTTTATGGTTAAGATACATAACGACCACCATTTTTTATTGTAAAAGTGCCATTTACCATTCGCCGAATGGTATAGAACAATAGGGGTGATGGTGAGTGTGTTGTGTAAATTACAATATGTTTAATGGTGAATATTTTTCGAAAAAATGGTGTTGTAACAATAAAATTTATCGTATTTTTATGATACTTTTTATCAGGGTTGTCGAGTTGAATAAATACGAAGCGTGTTAGAAAATCAAATTTTGCAACGAGTTTCATACAACATTTTATGCAATGTTTTTTTTTTAATAATGCTTGTATAATGAAAAAATCATTGCATAAAATGACTATTTCGATCTCACTTTTATTTGAATTAATCACCAAACTCATTTTGGCAAAATATGCGCGTTATTATATCAAGAAACTTCACCGAAGACTTACACTGGGAAAAAAATCTTCATTCCTTCTATGTGTCCGGGACATGGATTTTTGCAATGGGGGTAAACAAATGTTTTCCATTAGTGCGACTCATACTTTTGATGAGACACCATACATCAGCGACTTATACAATTTAGAGCACATACTATTCATGTGCTAATTTGCTTGCGTAATCGGGTATTGGTTGCATATACTTTGGATGTGGTTTGGCACATGGATATTTTCCATTAAGTATGAGGCAATTTTCCTGAGTGTAATAGTTTTAAAGTTATTTAATTCTGATCGTGAAATCGAACATTTAAAACACTGTGGTCTACCCATTTTTTGTAAACATCCATGCCGCACATAGAATATGTAACATCCGCACATTTTTTAAATTAGCTCGTGCACTTACATGAGCATGTGAATATTTTGCAATAATTGGGTTGTTTAGTGATTACAATATTGCTATTTTCTATAGTTTAATCGAAAGACCTCATTTTTCTGAACATACCGTGATTTTATTGGATTCCAATACCTTTGTTTTGATGGTTAAATTAACAAAACAGTTTTTATTTTCGTGGATAGAATGACAGTTCAATCGATAAAATGACAGTTCGACCCGAACAAAAAAATTTCCTCATACAAACTTTAAATGCATTTAAAAAATAGTTCCCGGACTCCAAAAATTATGAAATTTTGGATTTCGACTCATTTTTGGGCGGAGAATCCGATTATGAAATAATCCGGATATCCCTGAAGAACCCAATTTTGATATGGCTATCTCACTCGGTTTATGAACCACCTTTAAACACTAAAAAATATTGATATTTTGCAAAAATGTGAGCGTGAGCAATTTTAGAAAATTTGCGAATTTTACACATTCTATGTGCTGCATGGATGTTTACAAAAAATGAGTACTTTCATTTTAGAGAGTAGACAGAATTCAGGTAATTTGGACACTTCCATTTGATTTTGTCGTAAAACGTCCAAAATATACACGCATAACGGTCTGTTCAAAATATCTGAATTTCCAGGAATCCAAGGAAAATTTCAACTCAAAACCTCCTCGACTTGACCTGGTCCAGGATCCAGGAATTGAATTCGATTTGGACGATCAGTTCAAAACATCGAGAAAGCACTGTAGAATCTAGTCACCAAAGAAAAGAGCAACCATTCATAATCTTTTTTTTTTTTTTTTTCTTTGCGGTGTCTCTTGCAGACGGCTAAGACCGGTCACGGTCCATCTCGCCCAGATCATAATCTTTTGAATATTTATTCACGAGAAATTTTACAAACATAACGGTAGTTAGCGTACTCACGATGAGTGCAACCATTCATGCTGCATGGGCCACGATCCAAACAGAACGGGAAAGGGAACAAAACGAATCACACGGCAACCCGAATGCCAGTTGTCAAACGGCATCGCACCAACACAACTCCAGCAGCTAACCGTAAACTCGCCTGCTCCACACACCCAGCCGCACGCGACACACAAGACTGAGCGAGCCGGCAACAAAACACTCTATCTTTTCATCTCCCTCTTACACACGCATTTCGTAACTGTTCACCCACACTACCTCCGCCGCGAAACACACGCACACCACCAACACCCGCGCACGAACGGGAAATTTTTGTTCCCCTTTCTCGTTTGCCATCGAGGCCACAAAAATCCCTCTTCTTCACCAGCAATCGCGATCTGAAAATGGTAAAAGTGGCTTCATCGCTGGGCCAACGGTGGTGCGTTTTGTGCGAAATTCAGGACTAATTCCGGCGAGAAAGTGCTTCGCAGTGACCGTAAAGTGCAGTGCAAGGTGAGAACCGTCCGTTTTGGGTGTTTTTCAGCGGGGCCGAGTGTTTTCCGAGGGGAAAATTGTGTTTGAAAATTTGGGATCGCAAAAGTGCCAACGAAACGCAAGAGCTAGGTAACCTACCACCATCATACAGAGAGGTAGCAGTAGCAGCAGCAGCACCAGCGCTAGTCGTCGGGCTCAGGCCAGGCAGCAGCAGCAGCAAAGCGAGCGAGCGGATATTAAAATGGGGGTTCATGTACCTTCGCTAGGGTGATTCAAAAATGTGCAAAGTGTGTTGAGTGATTTGGGGTGGGTTGTGAGTGGAAATTTTAGGGTCTTCGTTGGATACGTTAAAGGTAAGCGTTTGTGATTGACTTTTCTTCGATAGTAATACTGAACAAAACGTGATTTTGCAGTTAAATTTGATAATTTGTAACTTTATTCATTGCGATAGCCTGTCATTATAAAAACTTTTAATCATGCTAAGAAACTAAAATTAAGTAAAATTTTACATGGACCTCGAAATGTTACCTAACACAGGGCATTATGTCGTTAAACTTCTGAAAAGTTCGATTATTCTGTAATTTTGTTGGAGGCACATTACAAACAAGATTGTATCGATGTGTCAAAGTAATTTCGATTATAGGGTCTAGTACAATTTGGGCAGGTGTATCTATTTTGTTCACTAGCGGCTATAAGTCAATTTTATACCTAATAACTTAATTTTTGTCACACAGTAAGATGTGTACCGTAACTTTTATAATTGGTACGTAATAGACTTAGTTATAGCGGCAAGTGCCCAAAATAGATACACCTGCAAAAATAAATGGTGCAAGAGCAAAGTCCTATTCTGAAATTCTGTTCTTTCAATGAATACATGTCATATTAAATTCAAAATTAAAAGAAAATTTAATACACATTCCAGCTAAAACATTGAAACGCGCGAGATAATCTTTTTATCTATTTTTTTTTTTTTTTTTTTTTGTTTAAAGAACTTATTTTTTTTTTATAAATACACAGTTAGAGGAAGGATTTAGGTATCAGTTCTCCAGAAACCATTTTTTCAGTTTTTCTGTAAAACTGAAAGACATTTTCAATCAGTAAAAAGTGAGATATACTTCGATCCTTGTACTAACTG